>NC_050576.1:385679594-386013433 GCF_011100635.1 Trichosurus vulpecula | reverse complement strand
AGTTAGGCCCATAGGGAAGCTTGAACAGGACCAGCTGAATATTATCATTGTGAAGGTTTCGGTTATTTTTTTTTGGTTTTGTTTTGTTTTGCTTTTTGAGCAAAAAAAAAAACCTAGCAAGCATTGCAATTGGATGATTAAGCTGGCATGGGGGTACCCTTCTCTCCATCTCCACACATCTAAATCTAGCAGGCATTTTACAATACAGTAGAAGCATTTTAGGAGATTTAGCTGTAACCGTAAAACATCTCCCCTCCCCCCATGTTAGTCTTCCAGAGGAAAAGCTATTTCCTCTTTTGGAAGTAAGACCAAAAGGTGAGTGACACGATAATTGAAAAAGAATAATGACTTTTGGAAACTAATGAAACTCAAATAAAGTTGATGTGTTAGATTTTTTCCCATAATATCATCCATCCACTGAAGGTCATTTTGTTGTACATTGTATCAAACAAATATTCTAGGTAGTTCTGCAAACTTTCCAAGGGAGTGAAAGGGTTAGCTGAAAATTTGTATATATTATATCAATAGACCCACAGAAGTAAAGTCTGGGTATTTTTTAGTAGGTATATTTGACAGCAGATTGTAAAAGTAACAATTTTTGCCCAGACCTAATTCTAGTAAAAACAATAACAACAAACGAAACACAAACACACACAAGCTGAGGAACTGATAGCTTTTACTGTTTCCGGCCTGTCCCTGAAGGGGAGGAGCAGGGTAATAAAAACCTGGACTGGATTCAGGTGAGGCCCTGGCTGTTGGTTTCTGCCTTCTATTTACAGGAGGTATTAGGATTGGAGTCTGGTCATTGAGTGAGCTCACTGAAGGTATAGGGCTTGAGAGCTAGCCGTCTGATGAAGCAAATTTAATTCTGACACATGATTCGTGTATGATACAGTGCCCTCTTAGGGTTAATAAAAATGGTAAACAGCCCGTTAGTGTGTGTTTGGGGACCAAGCTTAGCCTGTTTGGGATAAAGTTTTCCCAACAGACTCACTCTCTCTCTCTCTCTCTCTCTCTCTCTCACTCACTCACTCACTCTCACTCACATTTATTGTTTTCAAGTCAAAATGCTATGTATCCTTCATAACCGAACAGAGATGGATAGTTATTTTGGCTGGCAGTTTTCTGAAGTATGTGTGTATGTGTCTGTTGCATACACACTGTTTGGAGGAAGGTTAGCTGATTTCAAGGTAAATAAAGGAGGTTTTATGTTAAATGAATCTATACTGAACTAACTTGTAACACAGGGAATAGTAGATTAGGGAAGTGCGAATGTATCATCTTTCATTATTAATGTAATCTGTAAGTAGTACTCTATTGAGCCAGACCATTAGCATTTACAAATTCACAGAATAATCATCTGCGTTGATTAGAATTACATACGAAAAGTGTTTCTGGTGCTTTTACATAAAAAGGCCGTAATAGCAAAAACGCCTTCTAAGAGTGTGATTTATAGAAATGCAGTTGTAGGATTAGAAAAAAAAAAAAGAGTTGATCTTTTACAGAGGAAGGAGTACCCTCGATCATATCCCATTTTAGCCTTAATTCTTGGAAGTGTTTGGTATTTGTGCAGAACAACTCTGCTGGGTATGGAAAAATGGTATTGATTGAAGAAAAATTCCTTGGTGCTAGTTGTATCCTGTTTACTCTTTGCATAAATGGTAGCAAAAAGGGTGTGTATCTTTGTTTGCTTATGTTTGCAATGGACTTTTACTGGATCACCAAAGTTCATTGAAAAAAAGCTTTAGGTAGGCAGTTTTTTTTTTAAGTGGCATGAATGCAAATAAATAACTATGAACACAATGTAAATGTTTTAAACAAGAAATGAAATAAAGGTCACCCACTTTTTGTGTGTGCGTGCAGGAATGCTTGTTTTCATTCTGTTATCTGTGGATTTTTATTGGATCAGAAATTTGTTACTACTTTTAAAAAAACTGCTGATTTGTGTAAACTTGACAACCAAGTGTAGCAAAATTTGTACAGTGGTTTATATTGGCTATTAAGGAAAATCAGTATTTCAGCTTTTTTTTTCTATTCTTTGGAGGCAGTGTCATTCTAAAATTTATTTGTATATTCTAAAGCAAATTTGATGAGAAACACTGCTTGAAGTAATATCCGATGTCCCTTTGTCAGGTGGATTTGTCTAAAATGATAGAGAGTATATCACATGATAATTTTGAAACCAATGGTTGAGTAACTTTGGAATGAAAGAAATGCTTGCAGGGGAACAATAAAGGCACTACTCTATTTACATTTAAGAGGAAGTTGTACTTACTGAAATATCAAAGCACTTGAACACTTTCAGAAGTATAATGAGCTTAGTTGACAAACCAAATAACCTTTCATTTTTTTCCCCTTGGTTTAGTTGGCTAGCTCTTGTCATAACAAGATAATACTGGTATAGAGTTCCTATCCCATTCCCAGGAGCAGACAAGTAAGGTGCTAATGAAAACACATGCACCCTTTCTTGAATGAAAGTCACATGACTGGTTCTGTTTCCTTTATTGAAAGGCAAGCCTTTACAAAAATAGTACTTCATAGTAGGCACATAATCTGTTCCATAGAACACTGAATTAGGTATCAGGAAGCCAGATTTCTAGTTCCTGCTCTGTTACTGAATCACTGTGTGACCTTAGGGAAGCTACTTAATCCCTCTTTTTCTCAGTTTCTCCATCTGCAGAATAGGGAAAATAACTTCTCTCCCCTTAACTATCTCACAGGCACAATTGTGAGGGTAAAGGAGATAGATGCAAGATGTCAAGGTACTTTAGAGTTCTTTCAAAGAAAGATGGGACATCAATCCTAGAATTCTGTTGCTACTTCTGTTTATTTAAACACACACACACACACACACACTTACCAAGAATTCACAGATATACAAAGAACAGGTATTTATTTGTTTTAAATGAGCACACAATTTAACAGATCTAAAAACTATTTTTAAACTTCTAAAATTAAGTTTGCTCTTTTTAAAAAAATGCACCAGTTTTTGTATAATTATATATATATATACACATACATACATAATTGAATATGCATATGTGTATATACATATGTGTATAAATAGATTGCTAATCTTTTGAGTTTTGTTTTTAGTTTTTCAAACGGAGGACGTAATTCATATGTGACAAAGCCATTCATTAAGAAGTAGTTGCTCTATCTATTTTAAGACACCAAACCTCCTGATAGTTTTTGTTCCATTGTTTTTATTTAACTTGATCCTTTATTTAAAGATACCATTAACATTAATGCATTAGTGTTCTAAATTACACTTCAAAATAGATCATTAAGAAAACTATTTTTCTACTCTTGGAGATTCCTAAAGACTTAATTTTTTATTTCAATTACCCTTTATAATTACTTCATATTTAAAGAGGGGCTTTCCAGATGAGCATGTATGTTAAATCCTACATTGTTTTAGTAGTGACAGTTTGTGTTTAGGAAAAATATACATTTGTTTTACTAGTGGCAATCCAAGCTGTTATTATGAGATACATTAGAACAACAATAACCAATTCCTCAGACTTTGCATTGCCTCCATCACTCTTTGTTCACTTTGGTATTTCATTCTTTTGGGCTGATTAAATGAGACTGGTCCCTCTGTGCACCGTGTTTTGACTTGTAATGCTGTGCTCTTTGGTTTTGCAACAATGTAGGAATATATCTACATTTTATCACCACCTTCTATCCAAATTCTGTTTTAATTGAAAATTGAGTCTTTAAAAATATTTTATTAACATTAATCCAGACTTTTGTTGTTGTTTTTAAGAAAAACCTAAAACAAGGTCACAGTTTTCCAGCCATACCAAAGCATAATGGTTTTTCTGTTAAAATACCCACTAATGCATTTTCCACAGAAACATAGTTCCAAGAATTAGTTAACTTTTGGTATCAGATTTGGCAACTAAAGGGAGTTTTTGCCTTTTTTTGTTGCACAGAATCAAGTGTTCCAGTTTCACCTTAAACTTAAGGGAAAATGTAACTTTAGTCTTTTATCTACATTACCAAGTAGAGTTTGGAAAAAAAAAATCATTCAGAGTAAAATAAGCTTTTGTGGGCCCACCCTCCTAGGCAAATTCTCCAATTAGGTCCTAGTCAGTCCACAAACCAAGTTCTCTGCAGAGTTTCTGTAGTATGTATAAGACTAAAAATAATGTGTGCTTCTAATTGAAACTAATATAAAGTATTTGAAGTTAAAAATGCCATGAATTTTGTAAGGTGATATCTTCAAAAACAAAATTTAATTTAGAATATAAAAGAAATACAGCATTTTGCAGGGGGAAAAACCCTAAACATTTTTCATTTTGAGCTTTAATATACATGTCATTAAAAAATAAAACTAATGCCATCTAAAATGCAGAGTGGGGGAGGGGATGCTGGACATCAATGTTCTTTTATTTTTCTTTGTATTTTAAGTCATATTTAGTTTGAATGTCCATTTGAAGACTGTCATGGTAACTCTGAACCACTTAAGATAAATTATTGTAGACAAAGTTGAAGGGTAGGTTTGTTCTAAAGTGAACCAGCAGAGTCATTGCTCAAGGCAGAGGAAATGGTTAGGTTGATGGTTGTGTCTGATTACTCGATTTCTTTCAAGATAGCAACAGAGAGTAACATTGACTTGGCTCTAAGTAAAATACATATAGGAATGTATGTTTAAACAGAGAAAAGATTTGGAGCATATTTTATGTGCTAGGCTTTTCCTCCCACCATCCATAAGAGAAAATAACTTTAGATAGAGCTTGCCATACTTATTAGAAAATTTCATTACATCAGAATGCTGCAGAAAAATTAGGCTGAAACTAGTATGTTGTGTGCTTAGCCACCTCATGTTCAATTTGGTCACTCTGATTTCTTTTCCATTAGTTTGGGGAAATATTATTTTGTATAATTCCAGTGTTTACTATGGGAATCAGAATGAGTGATAATTTTTGACTGGCAAACAAATCCTTAAGTTTTGATTTATTAAGTTGTAGAATACTATGATGTGTGCAACGTGAATGCTTTTGTGTATATTTTAGATGATAATAAACTTTCAAAAGTGAGCTACATTTATTTTGCCATTCTGTCAGTTTTAGATAAGTTGTACATGATATAGTTCTTCAAAATTCATTTCTGAGGCAAACAACTACTTTTACTGTCATTTGCAAATATAGTATCTTCCAAAATGGCCTATATCAATATGGAATAATTTAGAAAGGGTTAGGGAATTGACCTGTAATTTCACTTACATACAGAACATCCAGGTGAGGAAACTACCACTTACATGGCAGTTTGGTATCTACTCTTGAATTTATAGTCTTAGGGATTGCTTGGTATACACACAGGTTAAGTGACTTGCCCAGGGTCACACAGCAGTTGTGAATCAGAAGCTGGACTTGAACCCAGGTCTTTCCGACTTTAAGGCCAACTCTATTGACTACATTCACTGCCCCTGAACCACTGATTCATTTAAGGATTTTAAATTAACCAAATTCCTTATAAATTTTCTAGAAACTGTATTTTTAGATTGACATTTACATATACCTATCCTCATTTGAACACACTTGGCTTATATAAATTTAAAAAGTGATCCCACAGGAAAAACAGTAGTTTTTGCTCTGTTCTAAATAGAAATTCAAAATGATAACTTGATCAAGGACATAAATAAAAATGCTCACATTGGCATAGATTATTTTCTAAACTTGAGATTTTATTTATTTATTTTTTTTGGCAAATGTACCTGTCATGATAATCTATTTCATTATCCTATTAACAATTATCCCAAAGCTTGTGCAGTAATCAATTATATTCCAGAGTTTTATTGCATAATCCTAAAGTTAATGTATGGAAAAAGATGTTCTGTCTTTCAGTGCATCAAATAAGCTGCTCATATCTATCTACAAATATGTCCCCCAAATGACAGAGGTTTAAAAAAATAACCCAACAACCTCTTGGAGAATCAGTCTTTTGTTTCTGAAGGAATGGTGTTGTGTTTAGCTGTAATGAAAGATTTACCGATTTCTACTCGAAAACTTTAGATTTTTTTTTTTTTGGCAAAAGACCCCTTAATGATGTTTTTTCAGTTTTTACCTTAATAAGTAACCGTTCAATAGTGGTGCCTCAACAATCACCAAGTAGTTTGGAGTTTTCAAAGTCCATCCTACATATGTTGTCTTATAGTAAAGCACTTAACAACCCTGAGTAGTAAACATGGCAGGTATTATTCTATCTTTTTTATAGGAGTGTAGACTGAGATTCAGGGAAAATGACAGACTAGTAATGGAGGTAGGACTGGAATCTCGGTCTTCAAACTTTTAGTCTACTTCTCTTTCTGCAGTATCATGCTTCCCTATAAATTATATCCTTTGTAGTCATCTTAGACGATTCATATTGTATTGTGATATCCACATCACAGTTTTCCTGAGCTGGGTGGGGAGAGAGAGAGAGAGAGAGAGTGTAACATTGGCCATTTATAAGACATAAAGATTCAGAGAAGAAAGTTTCTAAAACCTTTGGAAGACTTTAAATAGGATATTCAGTTTGAAGCACTGGCTTTGATGTTTCTAGGATTTCATCAATGTATGAAATTTTAGACATGGAAAGAAAGACATGTCATCTAGTCAGTGCCATTTTACAGACTAGAAAACTGAGACTCAGAGTTTTTGTGACTTGCCCAAGTTAGTGGCAGGAAAATTTGTGCACATTAAAGAGAGTGCATTGCACTCTATTATAATGACTAATAATTTCTTGATTTCTTTCAGGACTTTGGAGCAAGTCAGGCATTTGTAGGAGCTCCTTTAAGACCCCTCAGTCTACTAGAGTAAATTGTTTCTTGGCAGGGACAGAAGGTACCTTCTTTAAGGGGCCAGAATGATTTAATTAACCCAGAAGAGGTCAAGTAAAGGGACAAGTTTTGCACAGAAAGTATTTGGCTAATTTTGATAGTGCTCACGTAACACAAAAATGAAGGAGATTTGTCAAGCATCTCAAGTAATTTACTCAATGTAGACAGCCAATTATTAGAGATAATTCAGTTCTGAGAACCTACCTAGAATAGGACTAGGAAGACATAGCTTAGGTTATAAATGCAATAGCTAACAAACTGCTCACTGTTGAGCTGGATTTTTTATTTGTTTGGAGTTTTTCATGTTCTTCCAGGCTAATTTATTATTTAAAATGAAATACTTTATACCCCTCATTATGTCTAACTCCTCTAACAGTTTCCTAAGACATGAGTCATTAACCCATTCAGGACCGGTTATTTGAAAACTAACCAATCTAGAATTTTCCTGAAGATGGATAAATAACCTATCAATATTTTTAATACTATTTTATCTATTTGTGAGTTGATAATTCTACCAATACTTTCATTATTCTTAAGAAAATAAAGAGAAATTGTTAGCCAAGTTGACTATATTAGTTTAGCATGAACCAATCTCTAATGATAATAATTATGATAATAATTATATTCCTTTTAGAAATACATGCTTTTACCAAAGCATAAATACCCAAATGAACGAATAAAAGTTCATGTTGTATCTATAGAGAAAAGTACCTAGAAGTCTCCTATATGGACTCTGGTTATTATAGATGACTCAGTGTTTTGTTTACATTAGCTGTCAGTCTCTTCAGCATCCTAGAAGAGAATACTTCCTTCCTAGCAGATGGCAGCCCCAGGGCCATGCACCTGCCATTACAAGCAATACACACTAGTAATCTACCCCAGCATCGCTGTTGACAACAGGCTAATGATTGGAGACTGTCTGCCTCACAGGGTAAACAAAATAAGGGGATTTTTTTTCCCCTTCAGTAAAAGTGATTAAGGTAGTGATAAAACTTCTCCTTTCCTGGACAAAAAGGAAATGTCTCCTAGTACTGGATTTGTTATTTACTTTTGAAGTTGAATAAAAGCGAATTAAAGGAAGTAAAGATGTACTGTAAATACACATGCACCCAGGTCTCTTACCACATGACGCTTATTTTATTGACGTGCAATCTTGCTATCTCCTGAGTGAGGGATAGGGTTTGTAGAGTTATATACACTGCCCAGTGTTGTGATATAGGGTCATTCTAAAAGAAGGACTGAAATCTATTTCATCATCACAAATTCCCTGCTCTGTTGTTGAAGAATCCTTCAGTAAATCTAGTTCTGAGTTACACTACCATCTGTTACTGCCATGCCAAGGGACCAGCTTATATTAATGTGGGACTCCCTGCTTTTATTTCTTTCAAGTTTTCAAAAGGCACTGATAGATTATGTTGTGGGTTAGGGGGATGCACAGTGGTAGGAGGAAAGGTCTTTGAAATAGGCCAGGATGTTCTTGCTAAATTTAAAAACTACCCAAATATTACCCGGAGTTTTGGGAGTATTAAGCAGGATTAGGTGACGTGTGGATTAAATGTTGTGTTGAGCAGCTTGTTTTTGTTTAAAGGAGTTAGAAATGGAGACATTAGGGCTCTACTCTATTGCCCCAATCCAAAGTCTGATAACAGATTTAGCAGAAATTCCCTAGAAAAGCAAACCTTAACAAGTCAATTTCCTATACCACAGGCCCCTAGGCATTTTTGATAGTAGTATCAGCATTGCTAATAATGTATCATCTGGTAAATGCTCATTGTAATACTTATATCTTGTTTTTGTCTTTTTAAAATTCGTCTAGATGTGACCTAAGGTAAATGTATATAGATTAGTACATCAGGAAGCTGTTCTAGTGGTAATCTTACAAATTGGGTCAATCAGAAATTCTGTACTTAAATTAATTCTTGTGTTGACCTTCTAGAGAGATTTAAAATAAATACATGATTTCATTTAAAACTTATTTAGGTATTCAGTAGAAAAGTAATTTTGCTAAAATGGAAAACAGTTCCCCCCCCCTTTTTCTAGGAGGTGAGAGTTGGGGGTGTGTAGGGTTAGGGTTCATAAAATTACGTATGTACAAGTCTTTATATTCCATGAAAGTCACTTTGCTATTTGAAGCCTAAAAAATCCAGTGATGGCCTTTTTAAAATCAAAAGCTTCAGTTTTTTCATAATTTCTGCAAATTTGTAAAAAGCAGACCTTTTTTTGGATAAAGCCTGTGTGGCTTTCAAAGCTAAGGACATTTAAAAGTTCTAGTCATATCAAAGGATTATAATATTGATGTTAAAAAGCCCTATAATGCATAGATTCACTTTCAGCCTGATTTGTGAAGCACTTTGTATTAAGGAGTTGAGTCTGCCAAAGTTCATTAGAATTTTTTTTTCATCTTCCTGTCCTCTATTTTTTAATTAATTTATTTTTAACATTCTTTTTAAAACTTATTTTTAAATTCTGAGTTCTAAATTCTCTTCCTCCTTCACACTCCCATCCACTGAGAAGGCAAGCAATATGATAGAGATTATATATACATGTGAAGTCATTCAGTACATATTTCCATATTAGCCATGTTGCAGAAAAAAAAACACAATAAAAAACAAAAAAGTAAAGAAAGGGGGGAAAGTATGCTTCAACTGCATTCAGAGTTCATAAGTTCTCTTCCTGGAGCTGGTTACTTTTATGGATATTTTGAAATTATCTTGGATCATTGTCTAGATAAGAGTAGCTAAATTTGTCATAGTTGATCATCATTACAATATTGCTGTTAATTATGTACAGTGTTATTCTGGTTCTGCTCACTTTACTTTGCATCAGTTCATATATGTCTTCCAAATATTTTCCAGAAATCATCCTGCTTGTCATTTCTTATGAAAAAAATAGTATTTTATCACAATCAACAACTTGTTTAGCCATTCTCCAATTGAAAGGCATCCCCTCAATTTCTAATTATTTGCCACTGCAAAAGGTGCTATAACTATTTTTGTATATGTAAGTCTTTTTCCCTTTTGTTTGATCTCTTTGGGATAAAGACCTAATAGTGGTATTGCAGAGTCAGAGGGTATGCAGTTTTATAACCCTTTGGACATAGTTTCAAATTGTTCTCCAGAATGGTTGGACCAGTGTATCAGGAGGGCAGAGTTTATAATCTCAAAGAGGATCATAAACATGTCTGAAAGGTTCGGAACCGCCGGATATAAGAAACTCTCAAAGTAGAAGGCAGAAGAATCAAAACATTTATTTAGGCTCCACAGT
The DNA here is from genome assembly GCF_011100635.1 of Trichosurus vulpecula. Lineage (NCBI taxonomy): Eukaryota > Metazoa > Chordata > Mammalia > Diprotodontia > Phalangeridae > Trichosurus > Trichosurus vulpecula. Next base: position 386,003,343 of record NC_050576.1, on the reverse strand, counting down.
AACCAACCCATGAACCAGAAGCCCCATTTTGATATGTTGATCAAAATCTTCCAGGCCCAATAAGTACGCCTTGCAAGAGTAACCAGGAGGCTACAGAGAAGCATGATTGCGTAAAGCAAAATCATGTTTCCCCCTCGATGGTAATAAGATTACCCACTGGCCTGAAGTCTTTGTTCAGCTTCCTCCCGTAGGTCATTTCTGCTACTGGCAGCTCCTGCTTCAGCTGTGTCTGGTCTGTAACTGAAGCTGCAACTGAAACTGACGATGTAACGGTCGCTGTAACTGACGTAACTGTCGTAACTGTCGCTGGCTCCAACCGGAAAAGGAAAAGAGAGGAATCTTCAAGCTGTCCTCTCCCCTCTTATAGGGTTTTTGACATCATCAAGCTCCGCCCAAATGACCAGGGCCGATTGGTTCCTGAGTTGGCCCCTCCCCCTAGCATAGACATTAACACCTCCCCTCAGCCAGCCCCATGACTCCTCACACAGGAAGCTGTCTGCTTCCCGGCATGCTCCCCGGGCCTCCTGCCCCGGAAGAGCAAGCCACAGTGTCCAGAGGCTCAATGAGGCAAGCTGAGCCATTCAAAGAAAACAAAAGCCATTATGGCTACACTCCACCCCTTGTTATAGGATACATAATCTAATCAGCCATGTATCCTAGAACATACATTGTGATCCAATTACAAAGGAAACTAAAACATATCATTCATTATAAAGCAAAGCATATCATTTGGTGACATTCCCAAACATTGGTTAACGATTCAAATGCGATCCACCCCTAGATCCCAGCAAAATAATCTCTTCAATCAATCATCCCCAAAATAATTATTAATAATTCAAATGTCCATCCCTAAATCCTTGTATCCATTACATAGGATCAATAATATCATAACAATAAAACAACACAGCAAGGATAACACAAAATAAGTAAACAGAACACTATCATCATTTCCACCCCCCTTGAACGATTGGGGCTCAAAATCTTGGGGTGAGGGGTGAAGGTCTCATTTTCCATAGCTTCTTCATGCTGAAATTGGATGTAGAGATGGCCCTGCCCCCAAAAAGTCCCATTCCAGAGGTCATTTCTTTAACGAGCTGGCAGGAATTCCAAGAATGCTACATGCTTAGGCAGTCACCGGAAAGTGCAGGGTGCTTAAGCCTGAAGGAAACAAAACTAGCAACAAGGTTAGCCAAAACAAAGGACAAAAAGAATAGTCTGTGAATCTATTATTATAACCTATTCACGGTAAAATATATGGTTCAGGGGTACGATTTGGTAATTATTTTCCCCTGAATAGACAACTGTTACAGTGTTGTCCTTCCCATGGGCTATAACTTCTGCAGCCTTTGGAATATCATCTGGCTTCCGTTTTACCCATACCTTAGCTCCTGACTTTATTCTATCAATGGAGCAAGACCCTTTTGCCCCTCTAGTAGTTATTTTGGGAGGAGGGTCAGTTTTCACAAAGGGTATTTTTTCACAGGGGATAATAATGACTTGAACCATCCTATCATTTCTACAAAATTGTACAGGTTTTTTACCCATATTCTGGAGTGTCACAACAATTTCTTTTTGATAATTAGAATCTATCACTCCAGCCAATACATGTATTCCTTGAGCCGCTAATCCTGGTTTAGGTAATATCCGTCCAAGATGATTTTTGGGGATTCTCATACATACTCCAGTAGGGGTTTTTCTTATCTCTTTCCTATTTAACCTAAAATTCTCTATACAATGTAAATCATATCCTGCTGAACCAGGTGTTCCTGGACTTGGTAGTGGGACATCTTCCCTCACAGTCCAAAATTCAATGTTTTGGATCTCACATGTTTGCTGTTCTCTGATCTGCAGATTTGGGGTCATCATTCTGGCTAGAGGTGTACTCCCCCCTAAGGGTCTATTATTCAAATTACGTAAGGCAATAGACAAATTATCCTTCCAATGTCGATATGAATTATTGAGCTTAATTTTCTCAGCTGTTCTTTCAACAATCCATTCATTCTTTCAATTAGCCCAGATGCTTGTGGGTAATATGGAATATGATATATCCATTCTATATTATTCAACACACAATATCTTTTCACTTCTTTGCCCTTGAAATGTGACCCATTGTCACTTTGAATCTGCATTGGGGTTCCATAATATAAACTTACAATATCTAGAGTTTTACAGGTGTTTTTCTGAGTTGCGTCTTTATAAGGACAAGCCACTAGTACACCGGAATAGGTGTCAACACACGTACATACATATTTACATCCTTTATCCTGGGGTAGTGGGCCAATATAATCTATCTGCCAAATTTGGGCTGGAACTTTTCCCCTTGCTATTTCTCCAGTAACTATCCTAGGAAGAGTTCGTTCTTTTTCTAATTGGCATATACAACACTCCTCTGTTATTTGTTTTAACAACGCATGAGAAATACTGATACCTCGATCCTGTGCCCATCGATGGGTGGCCTGGACCCCTAAATGGCCAGCAGTCTGGTGGACCCATCTTGCTAAGGCTGGGTCATCAGTTGGAGTTGGAGTAGGGACAATACATTCAGTAGCAATCTTTGCTAGTCGATCCGCATGTGCATTGTACTCACGTTCTGGTGTGGTCAGGGTTGCATGAGCATCAACATGAAAAACTGACAGATCTGTAACCAAAGACATGTCCCATATATTTTCCCATAACTCTTTACCCCAAACTTGTTTGCCATGAATCTCCCAATTCTGATTCTTCCATATAGGCATCCACGTAGCTAATCCATTAGCTACCGCCCACGAGTCAGTAAATATATGACACTGTCCTCCTTTCTCTGCTCTGATGGCCTGATGCACTGCCATCAGTTCAGCATATTGGCTACTTCCACCTATCCCAGAACTTTCCAGAGTTCTCCTTGTACAGGGGTTATAGGCTACTGCTTTCCAATGTCTCTTCTGTCCTAAATATTTTGCTGTCCCATCAGTAAACCAAGCATGTTTCTTCTGTTCTTCATTTAGTCCGTCATATCCATTATTCCATTTCACTAAGGATGGTACCATCTGTTGCTTAGATTCAAGGGGCTTTTCATTGCTCTCAGTATCAATGTTCGCCACAGATTCATGTAGAGCAGAAACTCCATTTTTGCCTGCTCTGGACCTATTCTGAATATACCACTTCCATTTGATTATGCTTGCCTCTTGTGCATGTCCAATTCTGTGAGAAGCTGGGGTACTCATTACCCAAGTCATAATTGGAATTCCAGGCCTTAATACCACTTCATGACCCAGAGTTAGTTGCTCAGTTTCTACTAAAGCCCAATATGCAGCTAACAGCTGCTTCTCAAAAGGTGTATATTGCACTCCAGATGAGGGCAGTTTCCCTTGACCAAAAGCCTAAAGGTACACTTCGGCTTTGTTGTTTTTGCCACAGACTCCAATTTGCATAGTCATCCTGTACAGTCACTTGTAACTCCACTGGCCCATTTTGCATAGGCCATAAGTCTAGAGCTAATTGAATAGCAGCCTTTGCTTCCTCAAAAGCTCTACTTTGTTCAAGTCCCCAGTCAAATTCATATTTCTTTCTGGTGACTTTATACAAGGGTTTTAAAATCTGTCCCAAATGTGGGATGTGGTGTCTCCAATAACCAAACAGCCCTATGAACTTTTGGGCCTCTTTCTTATTGGTAGGGGTGGGAAAATCCTGGATTTTTTGTCGAGCTTGTGGGAGAATTTCTCGCAGTCCTCTATTCCACTGTATCCCCAAGAATTTTACAGTTTGAGCTGGCCCTTGAACCTTTGCGGGGTTGATTTCCCATCCTTTGCTTTTCATATGGTCAATTAATAATGCTAAACTCTCCTCCACCTCCTTTATATTCTTTCCCTGTATCATGATGTCATCTATGTAATGTGTAAGCTGTACACCAGGTAACTTTAATTCATCCAAATGTTCAGCTACAATCCTGTGGCAAATAGTTGGGCTATGAATATATCCTTGCGGCAGGCGTGTAAATGTATACTGTCGGCCTTGCCAAGTAAAAGCAAACTGATTCCATTGCTTGGGGTCTATTGGGATTGTAAAGAAGGCATTGGCCAAATCAATAACTGCATACCAAGTCCCTTCACGTTTTTGTATTCTCTCTATTAAAGTAACCGTGTCTGGGACAGCAGCATACAAGGGAGGAGTCACTTTGTTCAGCTGTCTATAATCTACTGTCATCCTCCATGTTCCATCTGACTTTCGGACTGGCCAGACAGGGTTGTTCCATTGAGTAGTTGTAGGGACTAACACTCCTGCCTCAACACATTCTCTTATAGTGTTGGCAATTTCATCTTGCCCACCTGGCACACGATATTGCCTCAAAGTAATTACTTCAGAAGGTTCGGGCAAAGTGATTGGATCCATCTTGATTTTCCCCACTAAGACTGCATTAATGCCTATTTTCCTCACAGCAAATTGGTATTTCCCTTCAGGTAAATTTAAGGTCATACCCTTCAAAATGTCTATTCCAATGATGTATTCAGGAATAGGCACAATAACCACACTATATTCTTTCTTGGGCAACTGTCCAATTTTCATCATCAATTTAACTTGTCTGGCTGATATTTCAGTCCCTCCTAGTCCTGTAATGGTAATAGGAGTTCCATGGCTGAACTTGTCTGGATTTCCATAAATAAGGGTGGCCTCGGCCCCAGTATCTATTAATGCCTCAGTTACCGTACTTGACCCATTTTTCCAATATATGGTCAAGTTAATGTGAGGTCTGCAATCCAGCCGGTGTATTTCCTTAACTTGGGCTGGGGCCTGGCCTGTTCCCTAGTATTCCCTTTCATGTGATTCACTTGGGTATGAAGGTTCAACATCTGTAGCATTTGCAGGAGCAGTTCTGATTTCCCTATCTCTCCTGTTATCAAGGCCTTTATCTCTGTACATTCTATATAATTCATTGGTTGGAATTCCATCTATCATTTCAAAACCTACTCCTGCTCTCAATAAAGCAGTAAACATTTCTTTCCTTGTTACTCTCCTTTGGCGCCAAGTTTGCTGGTTATTCACCCTTCTCTCTCGAGGAGATCTATCCCCTCCCCAGTCACCTAAGTCATGTAACTGTAAAATCTTATTTATCACTGTTGTAAGACGGCTCCCTACTTCTCCAAGTAATAAATTCAAAATTAGTTGTTTATAAGCAGGGGGAGCTGTCCTAATTATTAAATTCCTGTGAGGCAGTTCCATTGAATCATTGTAATATTTGTCTGCAGTTCCTGTCATAATGGCAGTCTTCATTACCTCCTCCTTTAGTCTCATGATACAATCTCTAAGTGAATACCAGGGTCTGTGCTCAGTGGGCCACATAGAATCAGTAGCATATCTCTTATTGCATCCCACAGTGGCTAATGCCAACAGAGTAGTCCTGCTATCACCATCTCCTTGCTGATGATGTTCCCTAAAAGCTTGTTGAACTAGAGGATCATGGCTGATACCTATGAATCTCATGCAGTCTGTCCCATCTACTGATATTCCACCGGCCCCTTGATCACTGAGTCTTACCATCCAAGATATCAATGGTTCTCCTATTCTTTGGCTGAATCTACTCAAAATATCTGTGACCTCTTGCGGTGAGAAATCTTCCTGAATTTCCCTTGTAACTGAATCTTCACCTCGGGTTTCTGTCTTCCTCCTTTGTATGGGTCGAGCCCTTGTCTGATCATTTAACCATCTCCTATTCTCTGTGTGAGGCACATCCTGAACCCCAGTAGTGTTTTGTGCCTCAGCCCCTAACATTGTCTCATTCTCTCCCCACTCACTTCCTCTGCCACCATGGCTAGGACGAAGCAGGCAATCAGGCTCTTTCTGGGCTGGGTTGAAATGCACTCTGGGCTTTTTTGGTCTCCTGTTGCTCTTAGCCACATTAATAGAAAAGTTCTCATTTGAGTCAGTTTGGTCTTCTGCTATCTGAGATTTCCCTTCTTCCTGTGGGGTAGGAGTGCCCCCATGTCTTTCACTTAATCTCAATCTTTCGTATACTAGCCGGTAGGCTGATAACACTATCCAGCTTTGCCTAGATAGTGATGCCCCTGACTGAATCCCAACTTCTCGTAAACACTTTTCCAAATCCCTAGGATCTCCTCTCCGTAGCCTTGGTTCCCAGTTTTCACAGGGTCCAGCTTTTTTAACCAATTCTTTTGCTAGGGAGGAATAAAATGGATCCTCCCATCCTGGGATATTCATCTCTTCCTCTGAAATTGTTCTGCTTCTAAATAGAGATCTTATACCTAGCGATCCTGTTTGTGACGCCAAATGTATCAGGAGGGCAGAGTTTATAATCTCAAAGAGGATCATAAACATGTCTGAAAGGTTCGGAACCGCCGGATATAAGAAACTCTCAAAGTAGAAGGCAGAAGAATCAAAACATTTATTTAGGCTCCACAGTAACCAACCCATGAACCAGAAGCCCCATTTTGATATGTTGATCAAAATCTTCCAGGCCCAATAAGTACGCCTTGCAAGAGTAACCAGGAGGCTACAGAGAAGCATGATTGCGTAAAGCAAAATCATGTTTCCCCCTCGATGGTAATAAGATTACCCACTGGCCTGAAGTCTTTGTTCAGCTTCCTCCCGTAGGTCATTTCTGCTACTGGCAGCTCCTGCTTCAGCTGTGTCTGGTCTGTAACTGAAGCTGCAACTGAAACTGACGATGTAACGGTCGCTGTAACTGACGTAACTGTCGTAACTGTCGCTGGCTCCAACCGGAAAAGGAAAAGAGAGGAATCTTCAAGCTGTCCTCTCCCCTCTTATAGGGTTTTTGACATCATCAAGCTCCGCCCAAATGACCAGGGCCGATTGGTTCCTGAGTTGGCCCCTCCCCCTAGCATAGACATTAACACCTCCCCTCAGCCAGCCCCATGACTCCTCACACAGGAAGCTGTCTGCTTCCCGGCATGCTCCCCGGGCCTCCTGCCCCGGAAGAGCAAGCCACAGTGTCCAGAGGCTCAATGAGGCAAGCTGAGCCATTCAAAGAAAACAAAAGCCATTATTATTATTATTATTATTATTATTATTATTATTATTATTATTATTAACAACTCTACCAATAGCGCATTAATGTACCTATTTTTCCACATCTCCAGCATTTATCTTTTTCTTTTTATGTCATGTTAACCAAGCCGATAGATGTGAGGTAGTACTTTAAAGTTCTTTTTATTTGTATTTCTATAATCAGTAGTGATTTAGAGGATATTTTTCATGTGACTATTGATCACTTAGGTTTCTTCTTCTGAAAATTGCCTCATCATGTCTTTTGACCGTTTGTCAACTGGGCAATGGCTCTTATTTTGATGAATTTGGTTCAGTTTCACATATATTTGAAAAATAAGTCATTTATCAGAGAAACTTTCTGTAAATTTTTCCTAGTTTCCTTCTTTCATTCTAATTGTGGCTGCATTGGTTTGGTTTGTTCAAAAGCCCTTTAGTTTTATGTAATCAAAAGTATCTGTTTTACTTCCCATGATCATCTCTCTCTTGTTTGTCAGCAACTCTTCCATTATCCACAAATCTGATGGGTACATTTTCCCATGCTCCCTTTATTTATGTTATCACTCTTTATAGAACATTGTTTCTTAAAGATAGCATAGTGCAGTGGAAAGAACCCAGAGTAAAAGCTGAGATCTTGAGTTCTGGCTTGAACATTTACTAAACATTGTAGCTGTGGTCCATCATTTAGCTTCTCTGAGCCTCAGTTTCCTAATCTGTAAAACAGAAAAGAATATTTTTATCACCTACCTTATACCACTGTTGTGGAGAAAATGCTTTGTAATACTTAAAATGTTATTTATGAATTATTATTAACAATGTTATTCATAGTAGTAATAGAAAACCAATGTCAAATATACAACTTCTCTAGACCAAAATGTGTTCATTCTCACCATGTTCCTTACTTTATCCAACTCATGAAACACCTATAAAAGTCTGAGGCTCCAGATAGTGGAGGTTTTACCTTAATAATTCCATTTATATACAGTTTGAGGATTGTTATGTTTGCACATATTGGAAACCATAGACCCTCAGTAAGGGTGGGAACCTGTTCATATTAACCTGTTATTTAGTCAACAAATATTATTGTTCACTCTGGTATTTCATACACCCATTTATTTTTTGGTGTTGATAAGGAAATCCTGCAAAATAGTGTAAATGTGCATGCATGGAGAATTCTGATCCTTCAGTGATAATAATTACTATGCCTAAGTACAGGTGGGAAAAATAACCTTTCACACCATAAATAATAATGTAAAGCCAGCTGTGTTGTTTAGTCGTTTTTCAGTCATGTCTACCTCTTTGTGACCTGATTTGGGGTTTTCTTAGCAAAGATACTGGAGTGGTTTGCCATTTCCTTCTCCAGCTCATTTTACAAATGAGGAAACTGAGGCAAACAGGGTTAAGTGACTTGCCCAGGGTCATACAGCTATTAAGTGCCTGAGGTTAGATTTGAACTCAGGAAGATGAGTCCAAGCCCTGCACTCTATCCACTGTACCACGTAACTGCCCAAAACTAGCTACAAAGGATGCCTATAGGACATAGAACACTTGCTTTTTTCTCTTGTCATCTGTTTTTCAGAATCCATTATCCTATTGTGGAAAACATTCACAAAATCACAACTCTGAATTAATACGCTGATTCTAATTAGTAATCCTCCTGTCATGTAGAAAAGATTGATTTTTATTATCTGATGATGCTGAGGTATAAATTTGTTCTATTCTTTTAGCAGACTTATACATGTTTATCTATAGATCTGTAAGTATATATACATGTGTATATAGGCATACATGTGTGTATATATATATATATATATATATATATATATATATATATACACACACACACACACAAAATCCCTCTTTCTTAGTTCCATATGGCAGTGCTTCTATGTAGTCACATATTTTCCTAGATAAATAAAGCACGAAGGAATCTCGGAGCTCAAATTACCCCCCCTCTTTTTAATATGGAGAAACTGAGGTCAAAAGAAGGTACATGATTTTTCCAAGCCAGTCAGTGGCTCCACCTCATTCTGCTCTCTTGGCTTCTTACCCCTTGCTGTTTTCACTTTAGCACTGTGAAGTCTTCTCTCAGCCTCATACTTCTAGTTCTTTAATCTTGCCTATCCTCTAATACCCATGTGGGAGAGTGGGAGAGTGTGTGTGTGTGTATGTGTGCGTGCGCGCGCGCACATGTTTTAACAAGCCCTAGGAATTTTTACCCATACATTGTTTCATTTTCATTTTTAAAATACTAATTCATTAATTTTTAGTTTTCAACATTCACTTCCATAAGATTTTGAGTTTCAAATTTTCTCCCTCTCCCTCCCCACCCCACCCTAAGATGGCATCAGTCTTATATAGGCTTTATATATATATGTGTTCCCATTAAACATATTTTCACATTAGTCATGTTGTAAAGAAGAATTAGAACCAATGGAAGGAACCATGAGAAAGAAGGAAAAAACAACAGCAAATATTGTGCATTCAGACTCTGTAGTTCTTTTTCTGGATGTGGACAGCATTTTCCATCATGAGTCTTTTGGAGTTGGCTTAGATCCTTGCATTGCTACATAGTTTCATTTTTAGTAGTCATGAGGTGGTTTTTTTCTTTCATGAGAAGGTGATTTTCTTTTCTCTTTTTCGTATAACTGTTTCAAGGAATACCTATGTGGTCTGAGTTTTACACTCAGTACTTTAAAATGCTTATATAATCCTAAAACAACTCCTCTAGTAGTTAGATGATTTTTGTTTCTATTTAGTCATTTCAGTCCTGTTTGACTCCTTCTGCCTCTAGGGCTGGCGCTCTATCCACTGCACCACCTGGTTTCCCTAGTTAGATGATGGGGTGGTATTTTTATGTAATCACTTGAAAAACATCAATGATGGTGTGGGGGCTTTTTTTTAAGCATTTGTCCCATCCCTTTTACAGACAACTGTGAAATATCCAGGAAAGCCTCCTTTCCTTCATGTGCAGAGGAGGCTATTCTCCCACCATCAGTTCCTACTGCTTATAGTGCTTCCTTCATTGAAAAATTGCTACCATTCAGCTCAGTTCCCTCAACTACTGTGATGGTAGCTGGAGAAGGGAAATCCAATTTGACTGGGCAGCCCTGAATCATGAACCCATAGGGGAATCAGCTACAGGTGAGTTTCCTGTCGTTCCTGCCTTTTTTTTTCTTTTATAACCAACTGTCACTATTCTTTACAAAAGTAATGACAGGAACTTCACTTAAAGGCTGCCTTGGTAGGGGGAGTGGGAGATAGGAGGGTGTAGAGAGGGCAGAAGAATATATAGAACCTCATACAGCATCAAATTTGGAGTTCGAAAAGGCCTTAAGATCATTTACCAGATTAGGAAGCTGAATCATAGGCTCTGGCCTAAGACTGTACACCTAGTCTGTGGTAGATGTAGAATAAGACTTCATCTCCTGATTCAGAACAACTATACCTAGGCATCAGGAATATAAATAGTACCAATACCACACTGCCTCCCAACTTCAACCATTCAGAACTCATCTTTCAACCAGAAAGTAAAGAAGTCCTATGAACCAAGGTGGAAAATAGTTGTCATAAAGCCCATGCACCTAATTAGGATGCTCATTTAATAAGCTTGGTTATTTATAGATGAGAAACTTTGAAGGGGGTGACTAGGATTTAACACCGTTTGGCAATAGTGAAGACTTGGGAAGGATACAGTTTTGAAAAGCAGGAAAAACTATAAAAGCTTAGCATTCTGGTGTTGTTTAGCATAGGAGCCAATAGCTCCCTTAATTCAAAAGCCTTTGAGCGCACTGCTGTATTAGAACAGAGTGCAGTAATTAATTTTTATAGTAATGGCTGCCCCTGAAACAGGTAGGTTATGATAAGCAAGACAAGGAAATGTGGAACACATTTTTGAAAAAATTCCCTTCCAAGATGTTTTCTTTAAGAAGTGTTGGCACTTTTTTAAACATTCATTTTATCATCAGCCACAGGCAAGCAATATGATAAGTGTTGGCACTTTTTAAGGAATAAGCCTTAGGTGTCTGGAGTTCAGATACATGGCATACCAATTAAAGGAAACATTACTTTAAACACATTCATTTTTCCAGTTAAGTTCTAAAAGGACAATTAAGTGAAGTGTGTGGGTACATGTTCACTTTTTTTTAAATCATGTATAAACCTGTTCCTGCATTAATTTAGTATAGTATGCCTTTAGGTGAAAAAGTAAACTGAGTCTGCCACAATTACACAGTTACATTAGCGATTCAGAGAGAGATGAACTGGGAAGAATTTAGAAGCAGCATGATCAATTTTATTTTAAAACTTTATTTTTAGCCTTCCTTTGCATTGTATATGTGTAGGTTATCACATATCTTAAAACTAAGTTTAAAAGTGAAGTATGATTTTCTTGGAGACTCTTTATCAAAACCATGTATCCACTAATTTTATTTTAAAATTAAAATAAAAGCAGGTAACTGAAATTGTACATTGTTAAAATAGCCTTATCTCCCGAATATGAGTGTTGTCTAAATTTTTTAAAAGGCATTTTAAAGACATTCACATACTTCATTTGAAAGAAGCTTATAGTTGAGGAATTTTTCAAAGTTCGGAAAGCAGAGATTTAGTTATTAAATTGTGTAAGAGAGTCATACTAAGTCGTCTTTGAGTTTTCCATTTCTAAAACTTCCATGTAATGGGAGAGTATATTTAAACTTTGTTATGTCAAAGGTAGGCTATTCACAGAAAAGTATTGTGGATTTGGAGCAATCTGTAAAATCCTTTGAGACTTTTATATTGGGTGGTCATGGCTTTTCTCATTCCTTCATTGTGTTCATGGTGGCCCATGTGATATTTCAGCACACAGTGAGGTAAATGTCAACTCTTGCATTTCTTTATAAAATATTTTATGTACTGTTTTTAAAAAATCTTGAGAGGCAGTGTGAAATAGTATGTAGAGAATTGGCATTGGAATTAGGAAGACCTGAGTTCATTTTCTGCCTCTGAAATATACTAGCAAATATCTTAATCCTGGGTAAGGCCTTTAGCTTCTCAATGCTCTTGGAAACTCTTTAAAATGGTAAGTTTCAGAGACAGTGCAGACTTGTGTTGGAAAAGGGAGTTTCCTCTCCGGGCACTCTCTTTGCCAGCAGAATCACTGTCCTTTAAAAAATCTTCATTGCCTTTCAGTAGAATGAAGAGCAAGTAAAGCAACTGGTGAATACTTTGAAGCAGCAACATCTGAAACTCTTCTATTATTAGCAGTTAGTCATTGAATTATGAAATTTATTATGTATCCTTTCTGTTTTATTGTATTTGCACTACAGTCCTGCCTTCTGGGTTCAATGTCTGGGATCATCTGAAATATGAAACTTCCTTAGGTCTTTCAAATGACTAATGATTATAACATATTCGTTGATAAGGTGCCTTATCCATTTCCCACTGTATTTGTTTTCCTTTAGGTTTTTTTAAACTTCAGATCATGAAGTAAAGGTTTTAGTCTTTGACTCACTTCATTAATTTGGGAACCAAAACGTAATGATATCTTACAGATTTGCAAGGGACAGATAGAAGGGAGTTGACCTTTAATTTGGTATAGGAAACCCCCTGAACAGGGAAAGCTCCCTCTACCAATGCAGGTCAACATTTCTCTGTAACATAGTCTCTCAGATAGTTGTCTGAAACACTGAGAGGTGATGTGACCCATCCTGGGTACATGTCATATATACTTGAACCCAGATCCTTCAACTTCCAAAGCTGGTTTTTTATTCACTGTCATACTAACTGTCAGTATTTGTAAAGTGCTTTAAAATTTGTAAGTTGCTTTGTCACTTTTTATCTCATGTGATTTTCACAGCAGTCCTATTCCATAACTGAACTACCTATCTAGTTTAATTGACTTGCAAGAGGTCACACGCCTATAAATAATAACACTTTTTAACCTAGGTTTTCTGACCTGGTCTCTTTCTATTGTAAATCATACTGTCTCATGGTTATGCTGTCTTGCCTCCTAAATAGATTGAGTCAGTCAGTCTATCATTCCATAGAGAAACAATGTAGCAGCCTGGATAGGAGGCTGGAGTTGGAGTCAGATACATCTAGGGAGAAAATCTTGCCTCTGACACTCCATGGACATGGACAAGCCTATGAAACAGGGATAATAATGCCTTTATAGGCCTTAAATGAGGTAATATCTACCACATACCTAATAAGTCTTAAAATACCATATGAGGGTTAGCTGGACTATTTGTGTCCGACCTGAGCTCATATTGGTCTGATCAGCCACAATCTGACACACTGTACCTTGACCCCAGTGCAGGGATGTCATTTTGGTCCTCCTCAACTGTGAAGGACAACCAAGGGTCAGCTGTCGTTATCTTGTGTCTTCTATAGACTTTGTACTGATGGAAAGAAAATTTAGAATTAATGATGTAAAAATTGTGGAAACATTAATAAGCTATAAGTAGCATGATGCTTTTTTTTTCCAACCCTTCACTTATTGGAGACCATGGAGAAGCAGTGTGGTATAATGGGAGGAAAAAGGTGAACTTGGAGTAAGGGGACCCGAATTCAAATCTTGACTCTGCTATTTACTAGCTCTGTGACTTTTAAGCAAATCATTGAAATTCTCTGGCCTTTATAAAATGAGAGTAGTAGACTAGAGGATTTCCAGGGTTCCTTCTAGCTCTGAATGCTTTCGCCTATCATGTAATTAGATTGATTTGATTAACTTTACCTGAATATAAGTTTGAGGATATTTTGAAAAACTTGATAAATGCTTTTATCAACTCTTTTCTTTTAGGATCCAGACTCTGTTCTACATGTTGATTTTCCTAGAATAAGAATATCACCTCATTAATCATTATTGACATATAAAGAGCCCCCTATAAAGACAATAGTTATATTTTCCAAATTAAAATTAATGAAAATTAAAACAAATGATGTGTCAAAGAATATCCTGATTGCAAAGCCATTGCAATGTATGTAATAATACATTTCCGCCTTGAAATTTGTACTTTCCTTTGCTATTATAGTGTGTGGTTGCTGTACCTATAAAATGCTATCCTTCATTAATCAGAGGTGAGGGAGGAGAAGAATAAAACCCTTTCATTTAATTCTTTGTGGAGCCTGAATAATTAAATATTCCTTCTCAGGCTTTATTGTCATTTTTCTCTTTCAAGTCCGAAATACCAAATTCAAATTTCTACTGTCACATGGGTTGTAGAAAGCAACATTATATTTCCAGAGCCTTTTGACAGTATCCGTATTCATAAGGTAAATCTTAGAAGACTTCTTTAAAGGGAGTAATGAAAGTAGAAACAGCAGATGAAAGGAAGCAGCTGTTTTTGCATTGTTGGGAATATAAACAAAGGGATGGTTGTGACATGCAGTAGTGCATGTGGTGAACCCTGGTGCCCTTTGCAGCAATTATGAAAAGACCATAGGAGATTCCTGCTCAGTCTCTCTGGATAATACATAAAGCCTGATTTTTAGGGGAAAAAATCATCAACGCATATTTATAAATCATCTGATTGGGTTACAGTTTTTAATTTGTTGAAACTGGCTTATGTTTTAGTAAAGTTAGCATCTTTGTTTTTATTACACATTCCATTTGTTAGTTAATTTTTTGGATCTCTGTGTCATGCCTTACATTTTCATCACAGAAGTAGGCTTCATTCATTTATGTTTAGTTGAATTAAAAACTGCAAATACTCCTCAGGAAATAGGAATGAAATACAGTTGTATTTTTAAAATGATCTACTTGCTGTTTTTTTTTTAAGAGACATGGGTTCTAGTCTCAGCTCTGCCACTTTCCAGGTGTCTTTGGTTAACCTGAATTGTGGTTTTCTTGTCTGTAAAATAAAGGGGTTGGAACAGGTGATCCCTTAAAAACCTTTCAGCCCCAACATTTTGTGATTCTGTCAAGATTGAGAAATTGTCAAGTAATCTTCCATATATATACACATGTATGTATATGCAGGATATCTATCTATGTAATCCTATGGCATATGGATGTCTATATGTGTGTGTGTATGCATATATGTATATTTGTATACACATGTATACTATATATATTTCTAAACTTATGATTTCATTGAAGTAGTGAACTCTTAATGTTTTACAAACGCAGATTGTCAACTCTTTTGCAACTTAAAGTCCTAGTTGTCTGGGGGCACTGAGAGGTTAAGGGACATACTTAAGGTCACATATCATGTCAGAGATAGAACTGGAACCAGATATTTTCCTGACTCTGAGGCCAGTTCTCTATTCACTATGTCACATACTTTTCAGTATCAACTATTAAGCCATATAAAATGGATATCACAAAATTAAGTTAACCAAAAACACCATATTGTACTGATTGATATTTATTTTGGGGGGAATATCATCTCCCATCTTTGAGTGGTTGGGCTGCAGGAAAAATAATAATAAAATATAAAAATAATAATGACAAAAAAGAAAAATCTAGAGTATGTCAGTGTCAGAATATCATAGACAAGGAAGGGATTCTCCAGAAAGGACCTTAGAAGTTATTTAGTCCAACCTTATCGATTATGCATCTGTTAATTTAGTACTTTAAATTTTGATTTTAAACGACTAGTAAATCAGTTTAACAGCTTTGTGTTGCATATGTGGAAAATGTTGGCAGTACTATATTGCTTTGGAAAAAATTCTTATAATTGAGAACATATGTATTTGCTTACATCCTTTATCTCCAATTTCAGTGAGTAGATGCTTTGGATGGTGATTTTGTACTGTAGACATTTCGGGAACTTATATGTTTATGTAGATAAGGATTTTATTTATAATCCTTCTGTCATTTGGGGGTTTAATGAAGGAAGCATCACCAGAAATGCTTATAATCATGTGTCATAAAGGGCATCACTGCCTTCCAGTCAGAAAGAGATGAAGCACATGTATCAGTCACTGACCTTGAACTTCTCTTTTGCTACTTTCCCTAATTCAGAAAAGGAGTTTGTGTTTCTTAGACTGGCAGTTAGGTGTTCTATAAATTGTATCTGAAGAAGGGTGCAGTCAGACTCTCTTAAGAAGACATTGTTTCTCTTTTTAAATCAATAAGTCATCTGGAGAATAAAATAGACATTTTGGTAGTTGGGAGCCAAATATGAT
Organism: Trichosurus vulpecula; assembly: GCF_011100635.1. Taxonomy (NCBI): domain Eukaryota; kingdom Metazoa; phylum Chordata; class Mammalia; order Diprotodontia; family Phalangeridae; genus Trichosurus; species Trichosurus vulpecula. The sequence continues at coordinate 385,987,236 of NC_050576.1, read as the reverse complement.
GAAATCATCATAAAAATTTGGTTTTCCCCTCATATACAACACCTTTAAAATGTCAGTGGGTTAGAAGTGATTCTATTCAGATTCCTGATAAACTACCATCTCATTTATCTACTACTTAATTTTCCTTGTGACAGAAAAGAAACAGTATGGTACATTGTAAACAGCTCTGGGTTTGGAGTCAGAGGAGATTATTTTGAAACCTGGCTCTGCCACTGAACACCTGGGTGATGTTGGGCAAATTAGTTCACTTTCTAAAGTTTACTTATCTGTCAAATTAATGGGGTTAGATTAGAACTGAAAGAACATTCTAACTTTTAATTCTAGCATCCTCTGTTCCTGAGATGTGACTGCACAAATCCTTACACCCTGAAGCCCACATTTTCTAAAAAAAAATGGATATAATAAATCTGTATGGAGGATAGCATACACACACACACACACACACAGTTGTATGTATAAATGTGTGTGTGTGTGTGTGTGTGTGTGTGTGTGTGTGTGTATGTAAGAAGAAATGTTACATGTAGAGCTTTGAGGACCTGAGGGTATTGTAGTAACTCCTGGAGACAATAGGAATGCCTGAAGTTTGCAATCATATGAGCAATCCATATACCCTATCACCAAATTAAAATGATGGAGACCATTATTCCTCTTTTACATAACACTCAGGCTTACTTCTTGAGATATTCTTCCTTTGAAGGCTTTTCTTGAGGTTCAGTTTAATGTTGGATAGTAAGAGCATACAGAGTGTGACTTAGTGAAGGCTTGGCTTCACGGCCTTCGTCATGGTTGCGGGTCTTGTATTTGTCCCCAGCATGAAGGGTCCCTCTTATGTAAATTAACTGTATAATGATAGTTTGTTACTTGGTGTTTGGTCTTTTTCAGTAGTGAAATCTAAATAATGGGTGATTTGAATGTAAATCATTTTTCTTGAGCTGAAGGACTTACATGTAGATCTACCAATTGGTGCATATTTTTATCAGCTAGAGAAACCTGAATTGCTATTGCTGCATGGCCTTGACTAGACTCGTATCTAGTTAGTTTATGATGTATTGTCCTTGCTCAGTACATGTGAAATTAAAAAGGATTTTGGCATTCTCTAGCTGTGCAGCTGCCTATCCTATTGGCTGCACCCTCTTTCAGTGTGTTTGCCTGCCATTCACAGTGCATTGAGAAAGCAACTCTGTCATGCCCTGAGCCTTTTGCAAAATTTTGAAGAACTTTAAGCTTTTCAGAGGCCTATAGCTAGTTCTTGGAAAAAACAATTCCAGTCCTATTTAGTTTCTGCACAATTTAAGCAAATATATTTATTTGTCTTATTTGAAGGGTTATTTATTTAATTGGTTTTAAGTATTAAAGTATTAAGTATTTTAAAAAATATTTTCAGTTCTTTGCTGAAGTATCCTTATGAAGTGATTTTCATAGCAACTGGTAGTGATGTTTTTCATAAATATAATTTGAGATGAAGAAAAGCAGTAAAGACATATATTGTTGTCTTAAGAGAACATGACTTCATCATTAGCAGTAATAACATGAGACAGGAGTGGTAGTAGGGATTATATCATTTTATTTTTTGGTTCTAGGAAGTTTTTTTGAAGTTGTTTTAAAAATTGATGACACAGTTTTGGAGGAACTTTAAAAATAATCTGATCTAACCCCTTTGTTTTACAAATGAAGTCATGAGGCCCAGAGAGATGAAGGAATTTGCCTAGTCTCCCATAAGTAGAAGTTACAGAGCTAAGATTAAAACCTAGGTCCTCTAATTTCAAATTTAATACTTTTTCTACCATGCTATACACAAATCAGGCAGAATCCATCTTTTCCTCTGTCCAAGAAAGATTTAGCGGTGTGTGTACACACACACACACTCACACGCACACACGCATGCACACACATACCCACCCCTCCCTACCTTCTTAGGATGGGCCACTTAGCAATTTGTATTTACATTCTTTCACTACCTTTGAAAAAGCAAGACTTTGTTTCCTTGTTTGTACTGAAGCAGTCTACTGAATACAAATTTACTTGTTTACCATCTAGATAAAAGGATACTAGGTGGGGATAGGCCACCTAGTAGTAACCTAATTTATGTAGCATAATTTGTATCCTATGTGAGAGAAGTCAAATGAAATGCCCATAAGACAGAGGAGGATTCTTCCAAACGCTTCTTGGCTTCATAAATGATTTTATGACTAGCTTCCTCATTTTCAGTTGGCTCTGTAATAGGATAGCATGGTTTTTAGGGGATAGTATTGCATTTCTAAAGTAAGCAGGCTTGCTGGTGATTTTCAAAGGGAGTATCAGTTAGTCTCCAGGTGTAACACACAGATGGAAATTTATTGTGTTATTGTGACAAAACTGCCCTCCTTTTTTCCTCACTCTTTTCTTTAACAAAATAAAAGTTGCTATGTATTTTCCTTGGAGCCACATCATCATAGGTAAACTGTAAAAAGGGATCTTTCCCTGCTGTGTTTACAGCTAGCTGGGATGGATGGCCATGTTGGCCATTGTGTGTGTGTGTGTGTGTGTGTGTGTGTGTGTGTGTGTATGTGTGTGTGTGAGATACTTTTGAATTCCTTTGGGTAAGTAACAGTATTCCATTTGGAAAGGAAAAATGTGGATGGAATATGAGAAATCATCATCTGAGAGAACCTTCTGAAGGAATAGTTCTATTACACAATTTTTAATTATGTCAACATAAAAGAATTTATTAAGTTCCAGGGGCTTTTTAAGCTTATTAAGCTTCTTCTAAAGAGGCCCCTGGCATAGTAGACAGAGGGTCAGCCCTGGGCTCAGGAAGATCTGGATTCAGATTTTTCCTTTCATCATGTAGCTACTGTTTAACCATGGACAAGTCACTTATCTTGTGAGTACTTGAGGCAGTTTTAAAAGACCTTAAATTATAGATGGGTTGCTAAGTTGTATCAGTGGAGTTTGTGTTTTGGGAATTCTCCCATACTGGTTAAATCATTGGTCTAGACCAAGGTAAAATGATCCCCTCCCTTTAAGTTCTAGGTATCTAAGCACAAATTTCAGAAAGGGGCTTTTTGTGTTCGTTTTTCATTTGTTAAAGAAACATAGCTGAAGTAGCCTTTACTTTGTAATATATTGAGAAGATGACCAGATTCAGTCAGAAAGGCCTTCTTGCAGTCTTTGATCGGCCACTAATTAGATGTATGATCTTTTCATGTCTCTGGACCACAGTTTACCTATCTGTAAAGTTAGGGGGTTCAATGAAATTATTTCCTAGGCTCTTTATACTCTGTGATTCTATAAAGACAAGGCCTCTTTTTTGTGTAGTCCCTTGAAATCTAGGGCATGGTTGGATAGTATCTTTATGTCAAGTAATTATTTGCTTGTCCTTTTATACTAGATGTGGTGCAATAATTTTTTATGTTAGAAGTCTTATAATAGCCCCTATTTTGTGTACTGGTTTGGCTAAAAAGATTTAGGGGTCATTCTGTTCCACAGTGGACTGAGATCAGTTGATACTTGTCTTTTGATTTGTGACCAAAGAACAAAAAAGAAAGGGCAAAGATAAAGCAAAATTTTTAATTATTGAACATAAAATGTGTTTGGCTCTCACACTAGAAATTCAGTATTGGATTTAGCACAGGTTGTCTTGGACTGAATTGTGAACACAAAGATAGATTTTGAAGTACGCTTTTACTAAAAGCAAGTAGAATGAGTTGGTAAGGACTGGGTTTTGAATGGTTTACATAGTACTTTTTAGTTAGTGGAAAAACAAGAGTTGGAGAAGGGAGGTTAGTCATTTTTGTTTTGTTTTGTGCTTAGCAATAAGGTCTCTATAAAAACTAGATTGTCTCATCGTTGTGGAGTGGCATTAACATCAAGTTACAACTTGATTAGAAGTGAATACTTTAATAACAAAGGTTCAGAAAGGAATGATGGTTCAAACTGTAAGTGGGAGTAATGAGCTAATATAAAAGAAGTTACGAATTCACCTCATGAAAGATTTAGAGATACCCTGAATTGTTTTCTTCAGCCTGAGAAGCTTTATTTTTCTATAAATTTACTTTAACAAAATTTTAAAAATCAAATTAAAAAAAAAAAAACCTTTCCCCAGCATTTATTCCCTTGCATAGCTTTCTACAAAACCCCAACTTGCCATTCTGGATATATTCTTGAAATATCTTGCTTTGATTATAAAAAAGGAATGCATAGCAGTCAGGTTTATTTTCCTAAGAATTTTGTTGTTACTGAAAGCTAAACTTTCCCTTTGTCATACTATATTTTAATTTAGGAATAAAATTCTTTCCTAGTCGTGTCAACTATAGTCATTTTATCTGTCTGGACCTCAACTTCCTCATGTATTCAGTGAGGAGGCTGACCTAGATAGTAAATTGTTTGGATTTATTAGAAAATAATTTCATTAATCCATGATGCTAATTATTAAAAAATAAAATCTCCATTTTAAAATGTGATTTGCTTTTGCAAGTCAATATTAAGAATGGTCTTGACTCTTAAGTTGAAAATATTAAAAGACATCTTCCTTCACCCTATAAATTGGCAGCAGTTTTTTGTGCCTTGGCTATCTTCTATAGACATCTTTCTACCTTCTTCCATATTGCTTTCTATTGAGAGAAAAAGAACAGTTCAGAGATCTCACTTTTGAGGTATCTGTTCTGTGTTTTCATGTGACGACTTATAATATGAGGATGAGAGAAAGCAAGGATAGTGTTGAAGCCAAAAGTCCCCCCAGTTACAAATGTTCATTAGAGCCTCACCTAAAGGATATAGTTTAGAGCTTATTCAATTTTATTTTTAATCTTCTACCTTTACCTAAATGTTGGATTTTCATTCTTAATTCTTAGATTGTTCTTAAGTCCCAGTCATATCAGTTCCTTTAGCCAGTTCTTAAAGAATCCTAGAAATTATGCATAACTTTACATTTTAAAAATATAAATGTGAAAATATGTTGTCTAGGTGATATGGAATATAGAATAACCATCTCGTTTTTGGTGGAATTTTGAAAAAAAAAGTAGGGAAAAAGCAACTTTTCTTATTCTTTCTGTTGTGTGTGCACCCTCCAAAGGAACATAGCCAGTGCATACAACTCAGAAACCACAGCATTTGCCCAAAATTATGTACCTCCTAATAATTACGTTCACTTTTGCAGTTATACTTAGTGTAATTCAAGTGCCATCCAGTTTAGAAAATATACAAAGTAGAATGAGCATAAAATTAATGTTTTATCCCCCAAAAAGGGATAATTTCTTGACTATTTATTTATTATTAAGTAGGAAATAAAAATCACTTTTAAGCAACAAGGGAGCTAACATAAATAATCTAATGCTAGAATAATCTTACTAATAGCAAAAGTAATTTTTAAAAATTTGAAAATAAAGGATTAGTTCTATGAAGGGACATTGTCAAAGTGTAGTTGTCATTGTTTGGTTCAGTTTTAGTTCTATTAGACTGGGTCTCTCTCATTTAGGCTGTAAGTACAGTGTACACTCATGGTCGAGTCCCACTACTGATAGTCACAAGAGCTTTTACCTGCTTCATTTCCACTATAGGGGGGTTTGCCTCTCCTTAGGCATTCTAGTTGCTGCCTGCTCTCAGTGGCTCACCATATTGGTGGTAGACCTAGGAATACCCAATCAGCTTAGCCTACTGAAGCAAACTGCTCCTGAGCTCAAGTAATTCTCTATTCCCAGCTATCATAGTAGCAAGGATTACAGCCATCTGCCACCACACCAGCCCATTTTAACATTTTAAACCAAATCATTAGTGTGTTCATATCCCCCAATTCCACAGTATTCAGGAATACTTCATTACTCTGGCTTTCCTCCTTCAGCCTTTCTAGGAGTAAGGAAGTAACGTTCTGGAGTGAGAGCTTGTCAGGTGGGGTAACAGTTTCAGTAACATCAACCAGAAGCACATCCTCTTCATTTTGCTTTCTCATGTTTAAATGCTGTGTTGCTGAAATGTAGAGGATGGTTGCCTGTCTGCTACATGTTACTCATTTAAGTGGCATGTTTCCTGTGAAGTTTCTGCCTCCCATTTCTCTTTGTTGAGTCTTAGTCCCCATCATTGCTGATCTCAATTCAAGGTCTCTGTAGCATGTAGACTTAGAAGCATAGTGTATTGGAGAAGAAAGGAACTTTGGAAATCTTCTCATCCAGCTTTATATTACAGATCATGAAGCCAAGGCCACAAATGGGAAGTAGCTTGCTTGAACTGACCCACACAGATAAAAAAGGTGGAATTAAAGAAGTGAAGCTCTGTAAATAACATTTCCAAAATAAATAGTTGAAAGTGAATTCCTAAAATTGGCACAGCTTTTAAACTTGCATTTTCACAGACCCTCCAAAGATTTGATCCAACCTCTAGATTCAATATCTCATGCTACTCCCCGTCATGTACTCTGTGTTTTTAAGCAGGCTGGACTGCACACCCTTTCTAGCTCTTGTCCAGTACGAGTGCCTTTGTTCACTGATTTGCCACGCCTCGAGTGGACTTACCTCAGCCCATTTCTATTTGTTGAAGTTCCCCTCTTTTCTCAAGATACAATCCAGTTTCTGTCTCCCCCATAGAAATTTTGTTGTTCTTCCCTTGCCCCAAAGTAAAAGTTTGTCCTTCAAATTTGTTATAGCGTTTGGCTGAGATCTTTCCACTTTAATTTTCCCAAACTCATTTGTGTGTATACCATTTCTCTCTTTAGACTGCAAGCTGAAGAATAAGAGCTATTGTGTCTTTCTTTGTTTCCTAGTGCCTAGAGTCATGCCTTGAAATAGTTGGAGCTTAATAAGTTTTTGTTGAATTGAAGTGAGCTCAGAGTTTTCAATTGATCGTACGTTTATTGACTAGAACATCTTCCATATAAATACTGTGGGGGGGGGGGGTAGAGAATACAAAGATAAATAGAATAGTCCCTTAACCCAAAGTGCTTATAGTCTCAATTAAGAGATGACAAGTTAAAAAATAATAAATGAGAATAGAAAAAATACATAGGAGAGATATAGATCATTTATGAGAGAGGTAAGAAATTAAGAGATTATTTCTGGATGAAGGGAGCAGGCAAGGTTTGTGAAAAGAGGTGACATCTAAATTTGGCTTTCATCAAGGAAGAATTTCAAATCAAGTGACAAAGATCCAGGACGTAAGGGCTGCTTTCCAGGCATAAGGGTAAAGGATAACCAAAAGCATAGAGAGATTTGGAAGGAGGGACATATTGATGTATCTCTGGGGTTTGATAAATAGGCTTCCATTCTTTCCAAATCCTCTTGTTAGATCTCAGGAAACAAGGAGTCATCTTTATCAGAGCTGAAATCTATCTCCAGCCTTTCAATTTCTACCCTTCATCTCTCTCTGTTAACAAGTATTGTTTCTGATGGCTAACTCTGTTGATGTTTTGTGAGTATCACTAAGCATTCTCAAGCTGTCTACTTGTATCAGCAGTGCCATCACAGAGAGGGTTTGCTAAAGCTTGTTTTGGTATCAAGCCAGTAATAAGCCAGTTTGGTTTGAAGAGGGCAGGGCCCCGTGACTGGCAGAAAGATAGATTTCTAAAGAACGTGAGATCTAATAGATTTGAGCTCTATCTCCGAAGCGACAGTAGAGTTGGGTGTTTTTTTGTCACTTTGTTTTTTATTAGTCAGGAAACAAAAGTCACGGTTCTACTTTGGAGTCTGCCTTACTAGATAAGTGAAATTTTTCAGATGTCTCTTTCCCTTTTTCAAGTATCTGACTCTTTGTGATCCCATTTGGGGTTTTCTTGGCAGATGCACTAGAGTGCACATTTCCTTCTCCAGTTCATTTTATACATGAGGAAACTGAGACAGACAGGGTCAAATGACTTGTCCAGGGTCACACAGCTAGTAAGTGTCTGGGGCCAGATTTCAATGCAGGAAGATGAATCTTCCTGACTCCAGAGCTAGTACTCTTATCCACTGGGCCACCTAGCTATCTTTCTAAAGTGTCTCTGAACTTGTCTGCTCAACTCTAGTTTGTCCCCACTTCATTCTGTCCTACACACGTTGCTCAGTTAATCTTCCTTTAATGCTGTTTCCACCATGTTACTCACCTGCACAAAAATCTTCAGTAGTTCCCATTTGCCACAGGATAAATTCCAAACTCCTCAGTTTGACTCCTTAGTCAAGATCCTCCATAATCTGATGTCAGTCTGTTCCCTTTCTTTTTCTCCCCATTGTGTCATTAATGTTTGGAACTCCTTTTTCCTACAACCTAGAGTCTAAGAGAATTGCCTAGGGCACTATAAGGTTTAAGTGACTTGTCAAGGGTCATGCCACTTACAGTAGAAGTGGAACTTAGAGCCTAGTCTTCCTGACTTCAAGGCTAATTCTGTCTGCTATGCCAATGTCCCTCTGAACTCTGCCTCTAAGATTACCAAAATCAAAACTTTAAAAAGTCCACAAAAGGACACATCAAAAAGAAGTAACTAGTTTCTCTGATAAAGTACCTGCCAACATGATCAGTTACTAGCCATTTATTAGTCCTATTTCTCATTAGGCCGCTGGGTGGCACAGTGGGTGAAGTGGGTCAGGAGTCAGGAAGACTCATCTTCTTGAGTTCAAATTTATCCTCAGACACTCACTAGCTGTGTGACCCTGGGCAAGTCACTTAACCCTGTTCGCCTCTGTTCCTTATCTGTAAAATGAGCTTTAGAAGGAAATGGCAAACCACTCCAGTATCTTTGCCAAGAAAATCCTGACCAGGGTTATGAAGAATTGGACACAAAGGAAAATGACCAAACAACAAACCTACCTTCCATTATTCTCATTCACCAAGAGGCCACTTCCTCCTACTGTCCCTAGAAAGTATTTGCTTTATTGTTTTCTAGGTCTGTTCCTTTCTTCATATTGCTCCCCTCGCTTGGAACTGTCTTCATCTTCTTGCCTCCCAATCTTGTTTGTTCTCTAAGACCCCACTCAAATCCCAGATACCCTTTGTAAAACCTTCCTCTGACCACCTCCAGCTGAAGTCATCTCTGTCCTCTAAACCGCAATTGCAATTCTTGTCAATATAATTTTGCCATTAATCATATACTACCTTGTGATATTCTTTCATTGTTGTTTTGAACTGCTGTTTAAATCTTTTATTATCATTTCACTTTTCAGGCATTTATATAGCATCTCCTAGTCAAGTCATTAGCCCCATTTCTCTTCCCCTCTGCAATCCTCATTAATTCCTTTTATCGCTTTTTGTTTTTCCTCCCACTAAGGACACGTAACATATATTTCTTGTTTTCCCTACTCTCTGAAATTAAGGAGTTTTTAATCTGCTGATTTCTACTGGGAAATAGAGTTTAACATAACAAAAGCAAAGGTTACAAAAATTGCCAGGGTGTTTAAAGCTAACCCTGGCTGTTCAGGAAGCGAGGTAGGCCCTAGTTTGTCTTAGCCAGAGGTGTCAAAGGTGGCCCACAACACTCCTGAGTACAGCTGAACCAAATTAAAATGTAATTGGGGAATATTTAACCAAATAAATAAAAAATACAATAAAATATTGATAATATTACATTTCAAAACAAAGTAAAATGTCACCCTCAGGGATCCTTTTATGTACAGATTAATGCCTTCAGGAAAGGTTTCCAGCTTGTTGAACTGCTTTTCCTATTTGGAATTAATGAAATCAGGTTGGACTTCCCAGGAAGTTCTAGTCACCGGTGTCATGTCTATTCTAACCTTGGGTTTATTGGCATAGTTGAAGTAGCAGGTTGGTCCTTCATTCAGGGAATGAATTTTTCTCTGTCAACAACTTCTACCAGCTTCATAATGTTTTCAAATTAAGGACTCCTTCTCAGACTCCCCACCCTCCAAAAGAATAAGTACTTTAAGATTAGAGTTCATAATAGGAAAAAAAATACTTTGCACATTGAGTGATTAATTACTGACAGTTCCTTTCTCACTCCCCAAAAGGAACAGAGTCAAAGCTCCATACTTTCTGATTAGATGATAAGCTCTTTGAGGCTAGAAACCTTATTTGCATATCTTTCTACTTCATTTTCTGGCACAACTTAAACTTTTAATTAGCTTTTAGTAGGAAAAAGCTGTGAGAACACTATTGTGAGCCCAAGGGATAATGAAACATGACATTCTATGGGTGGTCTTGCCTTCCCTACCTTCTCCCTGAGCTCCAGGTCTCTTTGGCATGGAAATTTGAGGTTAGCTCTTTACTGGCTATCTTACCCGGATGGAGACATTTTTAGGGCTGTGATAACCTTATGACCTATACATAGTCCATCAGGAGTTTGGCATTGCCTGAGTGTCTCCCAGGAAGCTTCTAAGTTTTATTTTTAAATGAACAGGACCCATGGTATCACTTTTGTGATCTAGAGAAAGGATATCTTGAAAATTTTTAAATGATTAAAATGTGACATTAAAAAGCATCAGGAAGGTATGATAACACATGGAAAAATGTGAGTAAGAAGCTTAAGTTAATTGTCCAATTCAGTATAAAAAAGCTAGAGGAGGGGATAAAGCCGAAATTTTATTAAGGCCTGAGAAGAAAAGAAGACATGAAAAACCATTAAAGAACTAAGATAAAGCAAGTGTGGAAGGGGAGGAGACTTAGTGGGAAGAAATGGAATCTAAATGATATAAAGACAAAATATGCAAATGACAGTTACTAACATTGGTGTGCATTACTGATTTTTTTTTTTAAATTGAAGTTTTTTTCTAGTGATTCTTAGAAATGAAGGCCATGTAGTATTTAGGGCAAAGAGGGCTGAGCTTGGAGTCAGAAGCACTAGTCTCCAGTCCTGGCTTTAGTATTTAGCTAACTCCATAGCCATTGACAAGTCACTTTATCTCTTTTAGTCACAGTTACTGATGGGATCGATATAAATTCTCGTGCCTATCTCACAGGGTTATTGGAAGAAGCCAATGAGGCAACATATACAGAGCACATTGCAAACTTGACACGTCAGTTAATGTTTCCCCCGTTGAATTTGCTTTTATGAAGTTCAACAAAATTTTTATAAAATTTTATAAATTAGTTTTTATAAAAATGTATAATTGTTTATAAAATTTGCCCTGTAAATTTGTGGTATGCATAGTTGATGATTACATGAAACTGAATTCCATAGAACCTGATGACAATATAGGAAAGGGTACTTCTACATCTTTTTTTTTTTTCATTCCTCCCTTGTCTTATGTTCATTGCAACTTTGAACTCCTTGAGATCAAGTACAGTGTCAGGTATATAGTAGGCACTTAAAAAATGCTTTTTGACATGACTCTTCTGTGGAGACATTAAAAATCTGCCTTCTTGTTTCATGGGGTGATCATTACTCACTTCTATTTATTTATTTATTTTCTTTTCAGAGTGAAAAATCTGGCTAGATCACCATGACCTCATACACCGGAGTGTAACATTAACAACAGAAGCTGCTCTGCATTTGTCATTTCTTAATCTGAAGCTGCTTATGGTTTACTTTTCTTTTTTGATCTGGGCAGTTACTTAACTTTTGAGATGATAATGGACTACATTAAGACAAGGAGTCATCAAAGAAAGGAAAATGACCTGCCTCATTTGTTTCCTGTTTTGGGCATCTGTCATCATGCTGCTGCTTGAGAAAGTTAATTGAAGAAGCTATTCTATAGAAATCTGGACCTTTTTAGCTGGCCATCTGAAGTGGTGGCCAATGCCTTCATTTCCTTCTCCCCTTCCTCCTCTTTTCTTTTCTCTCCCCTCCTCACCCTTCTAAAGACAAACTACATTTATCCCTTAGCATGCTAGGAGATTCTGTTAACACCCACTAAAGCAGTAAAATCTGGTATTTACTGGTATACTCTCAAAACTACCACAGTCCTACCTCAGTTCAAAGTAAAGCCGGATTTGTATTGTTGGGGTATGGCAGGACCTCCTTTATATCTCTATGCTGAATGTTTCTGAAGAATGGTCATCAGCCTTATTGAACTTACTCAAGTATATAGCAGCTTGCTGGATCTCAGTTCACTAGCTGTAGGGTTTATTTAGAGACAGAGAGCCCAGTGTGGTACTGAACAGTCTCAATAAATGAAAATTTTATGTTGGACTTTGAAGATGGATGCAGAATAGTTATAATGTGTAACTAAAGCAACCTAAGTTAAAAATCATAAAACTCTATAGGGGTTGAAGTGGGGGTGGGGTGGGGTGGGAAGGGATTTGGGGAGGGGATGAGTATCTCTTTTTACCTTTGACAGATGTTTAATCCTCTCTATGTAGATGTTTATGTAGGTACTTGGAATTGCAAAAGCCTTTTATCCTATTTCCAAGCTCAGATTTCTCTGCTACCCCTAATATTGAGCTTGCATTTCTTATTACCAAAAATCCACATAGGCATGCTAGCAATGCAAGGGTAGTCATGGGTGTTTGGCAGATAAAAACGTTATCTCTAATATAATGCTATCATGCCAGCCAATATGGCTGCTTTGTACAAAAAGAAAAATGAGGCATTCCAGCCACAGACATTAAGGGAAAAAGAAGAAAAAATTGCAGTACTTGTCAGTTGTCTAAAAGTCTTGACAGGACTACCCATGTTTTATGTTTTCAGTGTTCTGAAAATACCAGTATTGTGGCAAATATCCCAGATGTCACATAGAACTGCTGACCCGGACCAGCAGAATCTTATGTCCTCTTGCTGCTCCTTTGAGAAATTGGATTGGAGAATTCCCATGCTTTTTTCTCCATGGGTACAACCCCAGTGTCTGCCTTCTGATAGTCATGTATGTATTACACTAATTCAGTGTAGATGTGAAACGTTTTGAAAAGTTTCATGCTATGGGAAAAATATATATATATATTATTACATCACTGTAAAATGAGGTTTATTTGAGGAAGACCAAAAAATTAAATGTCTTACAAATCCAGTTAACGGCAATGCAAAAAGTCTTCCTGCTTCCATGCTGAACTTTTAGAACAGAGGATTGTATTACAAGACAAAGATGAATGTAAAGTAATCCCCCTGAACATTTTTAAGGTTTTAATTTTCTGGGACTTCACAATGCAGCACTGCATAGGCCATACAATACTAGTTTGAAGGTCAATTTCAGTGTATAATATGTTTTATTAAAAGGGTGTAAAATGTTCTAAAATTTTTATTTAGTTTCAGAAATAAGATGATGGGTGATATTTGCTATGTAATTCCCCAACTAAAATAGCACTGAATGTGGAACCTGCTGAACACAATAGTGTATTGACTTATATTTTGAAGTAGTCCTCTGTACTTACAGTAAAGTCATGCCACTATAGGAAATGGTTCATATTCACACTGCAACTTAAAAAAAAAAAAAACAAAAAAAAAGTTGACCATGTACTAAATTTTCCTCTATCCTGTACATTTCACAAAAGGCATATGCAATATTTACATTTTAATTTAGTTTACAGAATGGAACCAAAATGTATAAATGTTATGTTTGCTAAAACTTCACATTGTATATTGGGTCTTTGTACATTTTGCCTGACTTACCTTAAATTTAAACTATTTTTTGCTATATAAACTTTAACAGTTATTAAACAGTGTTTTCTTTTTGGGTACGTATCGTTTCTGGATATCAAGATGTTAAATATATTTCTTGCTATTGTGATATGACAAGAGACTTAACTTATCTTGCTCTGTCTTCCAATGTACACGCTGTATATAAGGATAAATGTGATGCTGCTGGAGACAAGAATTAATGGAACTAGAATAGTGCATTGTATTTAGTCTGTATTGATCATGGATGCTCTCCTTAATAGCCATATGCAATAAAATAAAATGCATTATTTATGAAATGAAGTCTTTGAGGACCTGCTTTCTGTAGGGTTTCTGAGTTGTGATATAAAACCACTTTACTCTTGCTCTTTTTAGGTAAATGAATAAATATTAACATTCTGAAAATATTGCATGCTTTTCCTACTTTAATTCTAATGAGAAATTTCAAAAATATTCTTTTCTTAGATGTTTTCTTCAAAATTGCCACAATATTAAATTTGTAAAAAATAAAAAGGGCCCCCCTCCCGATAAATTAGGCAAACCAGTTCGAAAAAGTAGATGTAACTTCAGGGAAAAAAAACCAAACAAACATGAAATAATAATTCTTTTTGATTTGTCAAAGCCAAATGGAGGCACTAATGAAAATCTTACTGCCCTGTTAAATAGAAATATTTAGCAATGATTTATGGAAAACAGAGGCCTTTAGATTTTTATTCTTGTCCCATTTTCACTTTAATTAAAATCATATGATCAGGGCATCCGCAAATCATGAAACCATTGTGGCTGCCACTGGTTTATAAAAGGTACAATAGAGAGAAAAATCCTTGAAGATGTGAAAGAACTTTTTTTTTTTTTTAAGATTACCAGGGACTGGTCATTTGTATATTAAGACATTTGGGAAATTGGCTAATAGCATCTCTGGGTCACTCAGACATTGTCTACATGCCCATTGATTATGGTAACTGCCCCATGATTGATAATTGTCGGTCAAACTGATCATCTAATCCAATCTACATTGATTGATTTGACCTCAAGCCACTGTCAGAATGGTTCCATTCTGTGAAGAAGGATAATCTTGGCTTGTCATTTTTAAGAACTCATAGAGGACAAGGAAGGGTCATGTAGCATTCACCTTTAAGAAAGGATAGAAAGAATGACTAGATAGAGAATGAAGTAGTTAATCCAGATACTGGTTAAGATACTGGAACTATTCATTTAAAAATCAACTTGCAAATCCTTAGGTCTCAGAGTGCTAGATAGTAACTCACATGCATCAGGAAAGAACCAGTTCAGTCAGGTTATCTATTATATCAATTTTAATAAGACTTTGATTCTGACCCAGGAGATGGACTCATCAATCAACTAGGGAGACCAGTCTGGGTTGGGCCACTGCCTTTAGGAAGAGGATGATTGCACCAAAGAGTATAATAACTCAGAGGCAACTTGAGAGAGACCAAGCTAGTGGTCCCCAGAAGGGTCGTTCTTAGTTCTAATATTATTTAATATCTTTAGCATTGATGTGGGTGATGGGCTAGGCAGGATACTCATTGATTCCATGAAAAAAACATGAGTTTAAGAGGCTTGCTTACAGTATTGTAGTGGGAAAAAAAAACAAAAACAAAAAGCCTAGGACTAGGAGTTCTAGTTCAGAGCTGGGTTCTGGTGCCAGTTCTGCCAGCAAACAACATACCTAGCTGTGTGGTCTTAGTTAAGTCCTTTAGAATGTAAGCTCCTTGAGGGCAAGGACTGTTTTGTTTTTTTGTCTCTGTATGCCCAAATCCTAGCACAGTGTCTTGTACCTAGTAGCCACTAAATAAATGTTTGTTGAATTGATGTCACTTCACTGCTGAGCCTCAGTGTCTTCATCCATGAAAATGGGAGCTTACTGTCAGAGTTTCTCAACTCTGTGTGTGTGTGTGTGTGTGTGTGTGCGCGCGTGTGCTTGCATGTGCATGTGCGTTGTGGATCTAGGCAATTAGGTGACGCCTATGGACCTGTTCTCAGAACAATGTTTTTAAATGCATTAAAATAAAATACACAGGATTACAAAGGGAACTAATTACATTGAAATACAGTTATAATTTTTTTTTAAGTTGACAGGACCCTGGGTGAAGAACCACTTCCCCACATGATGATAATCTTAATGAGTTCAGGGGCCATGTCTCAGTTCATTTTTGCAAAGCCTGATGGGTGAGGAACCTGTGGTCTCAAGACCACATGTGGCCTTCTAGATCCTTGGGTACAGCCTTTTGACTGAGTCCATGTTTTACAGAACAAATCCTTTTATTAAGGGGATTTGTTCTGTGAAGTTTGGATTTAGTCAAAGGGCTGCACTTGAGGACCCAGAAGGTCACATGTGTCCTTGAGGCCACAGGTTCCACAGCCCTGGAAACATTATGCTTGTAGATGTAAATGCTCATTTGCTGAAGAATTAGATTGGTCTGTAAGGTAAAGCCCCTGTCCAGCACTAAAATTGAATGAGCCTTAGCAAATATCAGTATTTCAAAGTGACCTTTGCAAATTGGAGAAAAGATAAAATACAGAATCCATTTATGATAAGTGCAAGATAAAAAAGAAAAACATGCCCACCCTGGCGATATCTCCTAGACTTGCATAAACCCACTGCACATATAAACAGCCATCTAACCACCATATTTCATATGACAGCTTATATGGTCATTTACACCATGTTGCTAACCCTTGAGACTGTAGCCCCTTTCTCCTTGAGCTACCTTGCACAACACAAATATATGCTCATATGTGTGTGTATGAATATACGTGTGTGTATGTATGTGTGTGTGTATATATATATAAATATGCATATTATATTCATATATATACTCACTCCAAACCAGTCTTGGATAAGGTACCAAGAGAGCAGAGACCTTGGGGTGATGAGAAAAGAAGGAAGGAATAGGTGGATCAAGGCTAAGGCCACTAGCCATGGATGTGCTGGTAAATAATTAATAACTGCTTCCCTGGGGAGAAATGTAAGCAGGACAGACTTTTAAGTTTAATCTGCATTATTAACATTTTCTTGTCTAGACAATCAACAGAACAATAAATCAAGCCCTGGTTTGTAACATTTGCATCTCTGAAGTATAAACACTCACTGAAAATTTCACAATCAGTTCAGCTTGCTTTAGCACACCTCTGCTGCTAGTTCTCCTTGTCCCCACCATTGCTACCAACATTTCCATCCTAGGTCCAGCGCCACTTGTATCTTGTTCTTCCCTTGGTAGTGTTTCCAATCACAGATCTATCTCCCCACACCCAATGTCACCCCCAGAAGTCCTATCATTTTTATACAATAGAACTGTTACTTTACTCTGTTACCTAGGCACCTTGACAAAATGGGTGAGATGCCCTTAGTCTGATTTTCCTCTGAAATATATATGAGCCCCATTTCCAGCCTAAGATTCTGCTAACTCCTACATAAAACTTTACAGGTTTTAAGATAGAATTGGAATAAGAAAAAGTAGATAGAAATAGAGGAAAGGATAACAATTTCTCTGTTAAAAAGATAGACCAATCTGTGGGATCCATGGAAGAAAGGAAAGGGGTCAGTCCTAGACTAAGAAGTGTCTAGAAGGGTTTACATTTTCAGAAAATTCTGCCCCTACAGCTCCTTGCCTTTGAGCCTGCATGGCAACCACACCACCCCAAATCCAATTCCATACCCTAGAATTCCATTCCCATCTCAATGCTCACCACTTCCTGTCCCAGGTCACAGTTGAGTGGCTTGGAGGTAGGAGGCTGCTGCCACTGCTGGGATCACGAGTTTTGTTTCTTGAATCCCAAGTTTAAGCTCTGAACGACTTTCCGGAGAGAAATTCCCTTTGGTGTTTGGGTCCCAAAGTGCTTAGGGAAGGTAAAATCATTGAGTGACAGGATGACTTCTTAAGGGGAGCGGGGAGGGTCTGTAAATATGAACACCTCTTTCAGCAGATAACGTCTCCTACTTGATTGGGAATACAGCGGAGATGCAATTGGCTGGAATTCTCTTATCCCCCCATTCAAGACCTCAGAATCTATCCTTGTTTTCTTTCCAGTTTTCCCTAAGAATAATCACACCAAAAGAATATGTGATGACTCAGTTAACCTGAAGAACATAGCTACTGTTCTCCCCAATGCAACTCCATAGTCTATTAATCTTTGTCAGTGATGTGGGTAGTGTTAGGTGTGAAAATCTTTGATATTATGAGAAGTCCAAAGTTGAGCAAGTTTGGCTACTGTTGGTACAATGAAAAGAGCCCTTCTTGCATCCCACACTAAGAGTCATACCATTAGGGTTCTCAACCCACCTGTATGATCACAAGCAAATTTCAAGCCTCAGTTTCCACATATATAAAAAGAGGATGGGAGCAAAGTTGGCCTTTTCAATTGGGCCTAAGATCCCATTTCCTCCCTTCTCCTACAGTACTGTTATCCATAAATCTTCCCCCTCTCTCCCCCACCCCAGCCACCACACACACCATCTTCATTCTCTTCTTCATATTCATTTCATGTTGCATATATAGATATGCTCAAGAAGAAGAAAGATTGTTATTGTCTCATCACTACCCACTCACTCCTAAACCCTATGTATTCTGGCTTCCTTCCCTGTCTCTCCAAGGAAATTTTTTCTCTCAAATGTCATCATTTGTGAAATTGAGGCTCTGTGTGATACACTGGAAAGACTGCTAGGTTTGGAGTCAGATAAGTGGGTCTGAAACCTGGTTCTGTCACTTACTTGCTACCTATTTGACCTTGAGCAGGTCATATTCTCTCCAGACCTCAGTTTCCAAAATTTTTAAATGAGAAGATTAAACTAGCTGTCTCTGAAAGTCCTTTCCATATCTGAAAGTCAAGTCAAATCAATAAGCATTTATTAAGCACTTTCTATGTGCCAGGCACTGTGCTAAGCACTGGGAATACAGATACCAGCAGAAAAAAAGACAACTTGTGCTCTTAAGGAGTTACATTCTAATGGGGGAAATCAATATATGAAAGGAAGCTTAAAATGGTGGGAGGGAGGAAAAAATATATATATTTTTTAAATGGGGGCAATGTTGGAGAAAGATTGAAGAGTTGGGAATAAAGCTTGGAGACAAATGAAGCCATGGATGGCATGGGCATTTTCCTTTAAGGTGGAGGTTCTGGGAGGAACCAGCCAATCAGAGGAAGAGGTCATAGGGGCCCTTTTTCGTTCTCCCCTCCCCCATACTCCCTCTCTTGGCAATCTCACCCATTCCCTTGAGCATCATTTCTGTTGATGATTCCAAAAACTGTATTTCTAGCTAAACCTTTTGCCTGAATTCCAGACCCAAATGTGCAGCTGCCATGGTTACCTCCATGGCCAACTTCATATATTCCAAAATTGAACTCGTCATCTTCCTAACAAAACTCATTCTTCTTTCTAACTTTCCTATTTTTATTGATGATAGCACTTTCCTCCCAGACTCAAATGTCTTCTCTTTCCTTCTCTTCTCCTACCTAATTAATTGGCAGTACTTTTAGATCTACCTCTGAATCTCTTAACTCTGTTCCCTACCTTTTTATTTCAAATAACACTACCCTATTTAAGTCTTGTATTTTTGCTCACTAAAACCATTGAAATATCTTTCTGTCTCCCTGCCTACATTCTTCTCCCGTATCTGAAGTATTTTTATACTAATTTCAAAATAATTCTCCTAATGCATAGGTTTAATTATACTTAAAAAAAATTCTGTTTTCCCCCCATTACCTATAGGATAAAATGTAAATGCCCTAGCATGGCATTTGAGGACCCCCAAAATCTGACTCCAGCCTACCTTAAATTTTTTTTTCAATTAACAAGCATTTATTTTTGCATCATCCCAGCCCCCTCCTAAGGGAAAAAACAAACAAACAAACAAACCTTGTAATGAATAATGCATATACAACACAAATTCCCACAATGTGGGAATTGCCCCAAAATGTGTCCCATTCTGGAAATTTACTGTATCACCTTTCTGGCAGGAGATTCCAATCTTTTCTTTTTTTTTTTTTTTTGCCAGCCCCATGGCACACTCTTCCATTTAATATACTTTATTGCCTAGCAAAACTAGACTTCTACCTGTTAACCCAGTTTTATTATGCCCTCTCCTGCCTCCATGCATTTATGTCTTCCATATCTTAAATGCATTTGATACTACCACCATTAATACCAGCACCTCATCCATATCCATCCCACCAATCTTCCATCAAGGAAATACCCAACTGAGAAAAAAAATAGGGCTAAGAAGATAGACATATCTGGAGTAGTTCCCTGCCCCCCCAAAACACACACACACACAAGCATCCCCTAGCCCAGTTCTACTGTTGCTTGTCCTAGCTGACATGCTGCCCCTACTGAGTCAGGGAGAAATTTCTCACCCAAAAACATTCTTCTGTAACTCAAGAATCATCTCTTTTCCTTGTCAGTATTCTTCCATACAGAAGGTTTGGAAGGTAACACAATTTAAAAGGAAGAAGAGGAAGTGGAAGAATAATTCTAAAGGAAACAAATCAGTCAAGTAGTTTTACACCAATAAATGGTGATAAAGAAGTCATCAAATACTGACTGACCCATGTGACCACTTTCTTATATAGATGTAATCATGAAACTACTCAATACATAACCTTATTACTTGACAATGATGCACATAACCAGAAAAAATAATCTTGGTCATGGTCATGAGGGCAAATCTATGGACAATTAATTCAGTGCCAGATGGGACTGCATAGAAGAACCAGAGGAAGACTTGTTGAATAGAATGTCTTAGATAGGATTTACAGAAAAACAATGTCAGGAATTATGCAATATATGAAGACAAGATGGAGTTGGAATCCATATCAGTGGAGGCAGAACCAACACCAATGAAAGTATGTATACATGGAAGAATTCTCTATTATGTCCTCTATCATGTCCACTAAAACATAATGAGCACGGTACACATAGGAGTAAAATTATAATTAAAGGAATATGATT
Source organism: Trichosurus vulpecula (assembly GCF_011100635.1). Taxonomy (NCBI): domain Eukaryota; kingdom Metazoa; phylum Chordata; class Mammalia; order Diprotodontia; family Phalangeridae; genus Trichosurus; species Trichosurus vulpecula. The sequence continues at coordinate 385,966,825 of NC_050576.1, read as the reverse complement.
CAGTCTTGGGGGTACTTATCATGTATATTAGAGGCAAATTTTTGGTTGTTGTTCAGTCATTTTAGTCATGTCCGACTCTTCGTGACCCTGTGGACCATTTTCCATGGGGTTTTCCTTGGCAAAGGTATTGAACTGATTGGCCATTTCCTTTCCCCATGGCAGAGTTTAAGTGACTTGCCCAAGGTGTTTCTGAAGCTGGATTTGAATTCAGATCTTCCTAACTCCAAGGTTAGAGCTCTATCCACTGCGTCAGACACTGTGCTAAGTGATGGGGGTACAAATACAAGTAAGTAACATAGTCCCTACCTTCAAAAATCTTACATTATGATAGAATAAGTTGCCATATAAAGAAGAGCTGGAAAGCAGGATGGGAGTTTGGAGTAGGATGGCAGAATGGAGTTAGCACAACCAACTTGAGAAGTCAGCGAATAGAGTGAAACATGGCTAGCGGCCCTCCAGGAATAGTGGTCAATCAGCTTGACACATGTTTAAAAATTTAAACAACTTCTTCCAGGTTCACCTTGTCTCATTTACCTTCAGTATCTGGTATTTCCAGGCCCAGTGGGTTTCTATGCTTTCTTGCTAGTTCAGCCTTTTTCAACTCAGAGACCCAAGTTAAACTCTTTCTCTGAGATCTTTATATCCTTGAAGAATTAAAAGTTTCTTTTTTGCTTGAGGCCTTGGTCCAACCCTTTCTGCTTTCAACTATTACTGTTCTTCCAGGCTTTACCAGTCAAATTGTCCTCAAAGGTGTTTCCCTTGCTACTTCCCAGGTACTCTACTTAGCTCCTTGACACTGATCAGCTCCAATGATAACATTCCTTTCCCAGATTCCCCTAGTTTTCTCCCTTTTCCCACTCAATTCCAAAGTTCTTTTAAAATTACCTAGTTTTTTTTTTCAAAACTAGTCCTCCTCCCTCATAATCACCAGTTCATCTGGATGGTCCAGAGATCCCAACCTCCCTTCCAAGATTGCCACACACCACCATCTCTAAGATGCATATCCCCAGGCCTTCATATCTGGGCTATTGTTTATTCTCAGACAATATTAGCATAGCACAATAATACATCTGCAACCCAGTTACACAGCAAATTTTCTGTCTCCAGCTAGGCTAGATGTTTTCAAAAATCCACAATGATTCCAGCATGAACCTAGCATGTATTAACAAGAAGTATAATCTTAAACATCCTGAAAGTAATGCTATTACAATATTCTTGTCATTGGTATAGTTTCTAATGGAGAACATTGTAAAAAAAAATGGAATCTGTGATTTAAGGAAGATTGAAAACTGATTATTAAAGATTTGGAAAATGGAAACTTGAATAGAAGAATTAATATTGTTTAGCCTGGAAAAGAGAAGGCCAAGGAATGATTTAATGAAACCTTAAGTTATACTTTAAGATTCCCTGATTTTGTTGGTTTGGTTGTTATTTATAGCTTTGTACATGGTGTAGACCCTCTCTCCATCATTGGATGGTCTTCCTAACTGCTCTGATTGAAAAAAATCATATGGTGGCTATGCCACTCAGTGTTCTACAACCATGACTAGGCTGGTCTTCAGATGACAGACATATGATTTATCATGGGAATCATAATCTTTCCAGCTTAGTAGAACTTGATAAGAGCTTGTTCTCTATGGAATAGCTCTTGAAAATCTAGGACTCAGTTCCATGCCAAGATTTCAGTCAGTCAATAGACATTCATTAAGTGACAAAGTGGCAGAAGGGATAGAATGCTGGGCCTAAAGTCAGGAAGACTCATCTTCTTCAGTTCAGATCTGGCCCCAGACACTTAGCCATTAGGCTGTGTGACCCTGGACAAGTCACTTAACCCCTTTTCCTCAATTTCTCCAACTATACAATGAGCTGGAGAAGGCAATGGCAAACCACTCCAATATCTTTGCCAATAAAACCCCAAATAGGGTGATGAAGTGTTGTATGCACCTGAAAAATGACTCAGTAACAACAGCAAACGACAAAAACGTGCTGTAACCAGAATGGACTTTGTTTTCTTTGAATGACTCAGCTTACCTCATTGAGCTTCCCTGGACACTGGGGCTTGCTCTTCCGGGGCGGGGGGCCCAGCGACCGTGCCGGGAATCAGAGAACTTCCTGTGTGATGAGTCATGGGGCTGGCTGAGGGGAGGTGTGTTAACCTGGTCTACGCTAGGGGAAGGGGCCAAGTCAAGAACCAATTGGCCCTGGTTGTTCAGGTGGTGCTTGATGATGTCAAAAACTCTATGAGAGGGGAGAGGACAACTTGAAGATTCTCTCTCTTCCCGTTGGAGCCAGAGACGCCTACAGCCGAAGCTGAGCTGCCGGTAGCAGAGCTGACTGGAGGCTAGTGGGTAATCTTCTTACCGTAGAGGGGAAGCATGTATACGATTTTGCCTCATACCATCTCGCTTCTCTGTGGCCTCCTGGTTACCCTTGTGAGGCGGACTTATTGGGCCTGGAAGCTTTTGATGAAAATACCAAAATGGGGACGCTGGTTTGTGGGCTTGTTACTGTGGAGTGTAAATACATGCTTTAGTTCTCCTGCCTTCTGCCTAGAGAATTCCTTGTATCCTACAGTTCCAGGCCTTTTAGGCACATATGAGATTCTCTTTGAAATCTTAAATTCTGCCTTCCTAATATAAGTGCCTGCTATGTACCAAGTACTGTAGTACTGAGGATACAAAAAGAGGCAAGTAGTTCACAATTGAATAGGGGAAACAACAAGCAAATTAATATATTCAAACTGGTTTTATATGGGATAAATAGGAAATAAAAGAAAAAGCACTAGAATTAAAAAGTGCTGGGAAAAATTTCCCATAGAAGACTGGATTTTGGTTTTAGTGGGTGGAGATGAGGAGAGGGAGCATTCCAAGCATAAGGGATAGCTAGAGAAAATGCTCAGAGATGAGATAGAGTGTCTTGTTCGTGGAACAGCAAGGAGGGCTAGTGCCTCTGAATGGAAGATTATAAGGGGCAGAAAATAAGGTGTTAGAAAGGTGGGGAAGAGAGAGGTGTTGGTTAGGTTCATAATGGCCTACACTAGAGTGGTGTCACTATCAAAGAAGAGAAGAGGGTGTATTCAAGAGATATTGAAAGTGAAATCAAAGGTGAAAGTGAAACAGGTGAAATCAATAGGCCTTGTTAACAGATTTGGATATAGGGAGTGAGAGATAGTGAGGAGTTATCTGAGGATGACCACTAGGTTTCTAACATGAGAGACTGAGAGGATGTGTTGCCTTCTGTGGTAACTGTTAATATATGGGGTGCTGAATTTTAAAAGGAAAGATAATGAGTTTTGTTTTGGACATGTTTAGTTTAAGATACCTATTGGACATCTGGTTCAAGATGTCTGAATGGCCATTAGAGGTGTGAGATAGTAAGTCGGCAGAGAGGTTAGAGCAGGATAGGTAGATTTGAGAATTCTCAGCATAGAGCTGGTAATTAAATCCATGGGAGTCGATGAAACAACTAAGTGAAATGTAGTACAGAGGAAGAAGAGATGAAGGCCCAGGACAGAACCGGGAGAAGATGGTATTCCAAAACCCTAAATAAGAGAGTTTCAAGGAGAAGAGAGTGATCAACAGCATCAAACATTTCAGTTATGTTCGACTCTCAATGGGGTTTTCTTGCCAAAGATACTGTAATGGTTTGCCATTTCCTTCTCTAGCTCATTTTACAAATGAAGAAACTGAAGCAAGCAGGGTCAAGTGACTTGCCCAGGGTCACACAGCTGGTAAATATCTGAGGTCAGATTTGAACTCAGGTCTTCCTGATCCTAGGCAAGGTGCTCTATCCACTTTATGACCTAGCTGCCCCTCAAAGGTTGTGGAGGGGTTGTTATGTTAGGAGGAGCAGGAAGTTGGAGTGAGTCAGAGCTAAAAGAGAGACAGAGCAGTCAGAGCTGGAAGAGAAAGACACACACAGAGAAGTTAATGTGAGTGAGAGAGGTAATGATTTCGCTTAAGGGAGCTTGTTTTATGGGAAGGCCCTAATAGAGGGAAGGCTTGGGAATGACGGTGCTCCCTGCATTGGTAATGGGTATAGATTTCTTGGTTACTATGATAGATTTCTTTATTACTATGATGGGTTTGGCTTTCTGGTGCTTGAATAAATGTTTTGGCTTTGTCTTCCATGGAGATATTTTGCGATTGTCTTCCATGGAGATATTTTGCAATTCAGAAATATGCTGGCATATTCATAGCAGCTTCTGTGGGTATGGCATTGGTGCTACAGGGGTCAGTAAAAATGAGGACTGAGGTAAGATCATTAGATTTAGAAATTAAGAGATCATTAGTAAGCAACTTTGGAGAAAGAAGTTTCAGTGGAATTATGAGGTCAGAAACTGGATTGTAAGATAAGAGAATGAGAGGAGAGAAAATAGAAGCACCTATTGCAAAGAGTCTTTTCAAGGAGTTTAGGCCACAAAGGTAAGAAGAGATATTGCATGATAGTTACTGAGGATGGAAGGATCAAGTAAGGTTTTTTGTGTGTGTTTTTGAGAATGGAGGAGACATGAATGTGTTTATAGGGAGTAGGGAAGGAGAGATTGAAGATAAGTGAGAGAGTGGGGATATGATAGGGCATGTAATCTGTTGAAGGAGATGGGATGGAATAGGATCAGTTGTGTAGGCAGAGGGATAAACTTTGGAATGGAGTAAGACATTCTCTTTGTGTAAGACAGGTGAAGGAGAAGGTAATGGCAGAAGGCATCTGAGTGATACAAGATGAGGATGAGAAGAGAAGAAGGAGCCCAGTGAATAGACTTGGTTGTTTTTTCCCCTGTAAAATATGAGACATGGTACTCAGCAGATAGGATGGCAGAGGGAGTGGGACCTATGGAAGGTTTGAGGAGGGTCGAAAAGGTTTGGAAGAGCCATTATGGAGACTGAGTTAGTGAGTCACCAAGAGAGGATTGCCTAGCAGCAGAAAGGGCTCAATTGAGGTTGTGTAACAAAAACATTTGTAATGGACCCAGTTGCATTATTTTCTTCACCATTGTTTAGCAGCATGTATGGAGGAGTGAAGGAGGCAATAGTGGGAATCATCCAAGGCTGAGGTTTGGCAGGGCATAATGGGTGATATGATAAGGGTGCCAGGGACTCCATAAAAGAGGGTGCTATGGAGTTGGAGCAGGATTTCAATGGAGGCTTTTGAGTTATATTAGACATCATTATAAGACAGATAATCATCTCCATAGTAGATAAAGCTAGAGCAAATGGACACAGTGAAACAAGAGAAATTTAAATTAGCAATAAAGGATAATATGATAATAGTAAAAGTTGTTAAATATTGGTGTCGTCTTCTCCTATCATAGAATCTCTTTTTTTCTTTTAATGTGATTTGTAGGCATCTTTTAAAACGGGATATATGGATAGGGAGTGGTGAGATGGGCTAGGTAACCTCATGAAATTCATCACACTTCTGTGAAAATCAATTAAAGATTAAAAAACAATGTATTCAGCTTAAGAGGGAATAAAAAGTGATCAAATACTTTGTTTACATCTTATTTGTATTATAATGTTGTTTGATTATAATATTTGTCACAGATCTAAATTTTTATGTATAAGTAAGCCAGAGAATATCCCCCTTTGAATTTACAAAAGGAATTGGTAGTTAATTCAATCCTGACCTTTAGCATACCTTTTTAAAAAAATTCAATTTTACCTTCATCAAGATACCATAGACTTATAGGACCCCTCGAATCTAATGCCAGTAGGTAGGTTTTCAAGTAATATTGTTTATATTCAAAACATGTTCAGAATAAGGGGTATACTGTATTACATACCCAAATATCTTTGTGGTCTCTATTTAGAAGTATAACATATGATTACATTGAAGAAACTAAGGTTCTGAAAAGCTGATTGATTCACTGAACACTATGTGAGAAGTCAGCAAGGAATATAATTTCTTATTGCATTTTCTATTTTGGACATCTTTATCATAGCACCTAGGAGTACATTTGCAAATATTTCAAAAGACCCTGCCACTACATATGAAGCACATCATCTTGTGTACATATAAGCAAAATTAAAGAAAATTGAAAAGAAAAAAAAAATCACAAAAGCTTTAATGCTGAATTTCTTCAAATGTCATTGTGATCATTTAGTCAATTGGAGGCACTGGGGTAAATTTCAGGCTGTTACCTATGCAAGTCTGAATTTTAGTATGAAGTTAGGCATAAAATAGGGAGACATATCCTTGCTAAACCTATTTGCTACTGTCATTCAAAAAGGATATCTAGAGTAAGTCTAAATCAAAGAGGGAGCCCTTATATATATAAACATATATATATACATATATATATATAAACATATATAAATATCTTTACATGGTCTTGCTGGTAGTTGAAACTGTTCTGATTGCAGCAAATGCCAGAATACCAGAGAGCCTCCCGAATGAAGTTTGCAATCATTCAAAAGAGTTTGGCTTAACTATAGATAAAAGAAAAACCAAGTGCATGCTTCACGGATATGTCTATCATGGATAAGCACTACATATGGACAATGACTTCAGCCTAGAATTGAATGGAAAGAGAATGATTCCTATTGAATTTGAGAAACTAACCATTCACTGATTTTTTTAAATGATCAAATTTCTCCCTAAAGCAAAGACTAACCTCCTTGTTGTTTCTCACATAAGATACTCCATTCTCCTGCTTCCATGTACTTTTATTGTCTTTCCTCATGCCTAGAATGCTTTCTGCTCTCATTTCTGTCCCTTGGCCCCCTTCAAATGTAAGCAAAAGTTCTACCTTCTGCAAGAAATCTTTATTGGTTTTCCCTGATTGCTAGTTCCTTCCCTGTGAGATTACCTTATTATCCTATAAATGTCTTGATTGTACATAGTTAGTTGTTTGCAAATTGTCTCCTCCATTAGATTGTATGCTCCTCAAGGGCAAGAGCAGAGAGATTAAAGATTAGCGAGAGTGTTGAGATGGTTGAAGTTTGAATCTACCAGAGAAGGTGGGATGGAATCACTAGTGTATGTAAAGGGCTTTGCCTTGAAAGAAGAAGGGCTGCCTCTTTGTATGAGACAGGGGTGAAGGAGGAGATGGTGGGAGGCAGCTGAATGATGTGAGATGAGGAAGGAATCAGAGGGAGTTCTCAGCAAATGGCCTCAGTTTTTTTCAGTGAAATAGCAGGCAAGGTTCTCAGCTGAGAGGATAGAGGGAGAAAAAGCAACGAGAAGTTTGAGGAAGGAGAAACAAGTTTGGAAAAGAAACTCTGGTGAGTGAATTAACAAATTGTTTAGAGATTGCCTTGCTTCAATGAGGGTCCAGTCGGGAATGTGTAACGCAAATTTGTGGTGAACTCCATCAGCATGGTTTCACAGTTTTCTACAGCTTTATTCAGCAGCAAATGAGAGGAGCAAAAGTAGTTGAAGGCAGGAGTAATCCAAGGCTGGGCCTTGGCAGGACAAGGTAGGTGGTAGAATAAGGGGGCAAGGGACTCAAGAAAAGAGTGTGGTATAGAATTGAGCTGGTTCGCCAAGATGGAGTCAAGATGGAAAAGAGAGCTGGTATAGCTGGTAAAAGGGTGATGGTCCAGGCTAGAACTGAGGGGTAGAGGGACTGGAAATTGACATGAGGTTGAAGAACAGGGTTAGGGTGGCAAAGCAAAGGAAGAGATGGAACTACAACTGATTATGGTCAGATAAAAGAATTTCAGAATTCATGAATACAGAAGTGGAATACTGGTGGATGATGGATGCTTTTCCTTATATAAAGCCTAAATATGTCTCATTGCTCCTTCAACTCATTATCTAGTTCTGCTAAGACGGGACAGTAGATCAAATCTAACCCTTCCACATATAAGTACTTTGTAACCTAAATTACAGCTTGAAGTCAGTTATCAGGTCTGAATGTGACCTACTCACAAGTTTGATCACTCGCTGAGCTGCAGGTCAACTTATCCTCTTCACCATCTGGAACACCATGTTTCTCCCATACAAAAATTACTAGGGAATAAGAAAAATTAAACATCCAATGGAGTTTTGCATCCAGACACCCAGATGCTAGAATCATCCCATAGAGATCCACATAGGGACCCAGTATATACTTTTGCTCCTGGACAGAAGCTAGGGGTATTGTGCCTTATTTGTCAATTACTCTCATTCTTCCTAAATGGAGTTTCACCCAAACCCTTCAAGATTCCATACCTAAAGCTTCAAATCACAGAATTAAATACCTTGGTGATCTATACTCAGAAACACATGCACTTATAATGAATATTCTCTGCTTCCTCCAGGCAAACTCTGCTAGACATTTCCATCTCAAACTTCCAGTGGCTAACTTCCAACCATTAGTGTTTCACTAAGTTTCAGGTCAATGTGGCCTGGGGCTTTAGTTGGATTATTCACAATTACAGGTTGTTATAAGCCCTCTTCAGCTTGCCACTCAGAAGCCACCTCTTCAAAGTTTGCCATTATCCCCTCTCCTTTCCTTCTCACCTCAGTTTCGCCCCTACCTTGTAGCTCAAACTCAAGTGCAATTCCAATGTGAGACCCACCTATTTGCATTAGTACAATTCTCCACCCTAACATGTCTTCCACAGTATTCTTTTAGTTTTCCCTGCTTATTTCAAGCTTTTCTCTCTCCCCTCATCTTCTGTTTAATTCCTGAAACTCTTCCCACACATGGACCCTCAGGAATTTATTCTAAATTTGAAGGTCTTTGTGGGTTGGCAGTCAAAAACCTTAGCTCACAAGCCCATAGCCTTATGTTTATTTTAACCATTCATCCAAATGACACCTTATTTCAAAGCAAAAGATGTTTAATCAAGAAGCATATTGTATTGAATAACAATAACAACAAAGATCCTCCCATTTCTCAAACACACACACACACACACAGGTTTATGCTATCCCACAGGGTACAACTAGTGAACACATGTGGAGAGTATACATATGAATATTTATGTAATTAGAGCAAATCATGCTTTTGATGTTGCATAGCTGATGATGTCTTCTAGTGTCATCATCATATGACTCTCTATGTATCAATCTGTCTGCTGAGTCACACACATCTTGACTTTCTGTTGGGTATTTCTGTTAGCCTCAAGGTATCTGGGCTGTTTTCTGCTATCATCTTCTGGGATTCAGTTATTTGGTCTCATTTATGCCATCTGCTGCTCTCCATGATAATCAGAAAGGATACATTAGCTAGAAAGGGTGTACTAAAGCTCTTCTAGTGAATAGGTTAGAGTGATAAGCTACCACAGCCAGCCATGGAACCAGTAAAGAAGCCTTTCTAAGGCTAAGATGAAGTCTATTTCTGGTGCTGACACATAGTCCCACTAGCCGCAGCTCTCCAACTCTAAATTTAAAAATACTTTTTATTTTGTAAATATTTTGTAGCAATTTCTTCGTATCTTTCAAATTTGGGTACCTTTAAGCAAAGTCAATTACAGTAAATTGTGACATAGAAGATAGAAAAATATATAGGAAGAGAGATAACTGATCATTAACATAAAGCTAATGCACAGAACAGGGAGATATATTTTTTCTAAAGGTATGTTTTCCTTTCATAGAAAAGATCTAGTTCAGAGTTCAAATTAGAGGAAACTGGTGACTCAGTGGACAGAGTTTTGGGCCTGGGGTCAGGAGGATGGGAGCTCAAATCTGGTATCACACACTTCTCAGCTGTGTGACCCTGGGCAAGTCACTTAACCTGATTGCCTGACAAAATGGCTCCACTGGAGAAAGAAATGGCAAATGACTCCAGTGTGTTTGCCAAGAAAATGCCCAATATAGCCATGAAGGGTCAGATGTGACTGAAGTGACTGAACAGCAAGGAGTTGAAATTTGCAAGTGACATTGTGATCACTGCATCGAGCTCTGGAACATTGAAGAATCTAAAATAAATCTGTAACAACTCAATAGTGTCTGGCTTAACCCTCCACACAGGAAAAAACAAATGAATTTAAAATGTCTTTTGTGTGACATGGAGTTGAATTGACAATCAAAAGCATTTGTCTAGTATGTGTCTTGGACAAATACCACAAGTAGACAATGAATTAGGCTTAAAATTGAATAATATTGTACATTTAGAGCTAGAAAGGATCCTGGAGGTCTTCTAGTCCAACCCCCTCATTTTATAGATAAGAAAAATAAGGCCCAAAGTGACTGACTTTTTCAGAGTCAAACATGTAGTTCAGTGGTGGAACTGGTATCCAGAACTGGTATCTGACTCCAAATTCATCATTCTTCCCACTATGTCAAGTGGGATTCTTGCCTTCAGAAAAGTACAAAGTTTATCAGTGAAGCTATGGCCCATCTTCTTAATATTAATATTCTTCCTACAGTGATATATGCCTGGAATCCTGGAACATTACTGTCTCTAAAGAATTGAAACTGAAGATCACCAAACTGCAATGGAGAGGCAAATGGTAGGTATGAGAAGTCTGCAACAAAATGCAAGTCTATATTATTCAGGAGAAGCAATGTAAAGAATGTTAAAGAAATAGATACAGTTATCCTTTCCAAATCAAGACTTTCCCCATACCATTTTTGATATCATGGCTCAGCATAAAAAATTAAAGGGGAATTTGGGGGGAGTTTTGTAGAAACCACGATGACATGCAAAGGCCAGCAGATGACACAGAAAAAGTTTAGAGACTCGGAAATTCATAAAATACATCATAGCATTATATAATATCAAGCCAAATTTTACAATAAGGTACTGTAAACACCCCATAGAAGAAAAAGGAAAAAAATAAGACTTCTTCTCTGGCATGGAGGGAGGGCCAAAAAATTTTATGCAGATTTTCCAGATCATGGGGGCACTGTGTACCTACCCCCACCCAATGTGGAAGAGATAACTGTAATCCAAAAAGGAGATAAGTCAGTAATGTGATAAGAAAAGGGATGATTAATTGATTGCCTATGAGTTTCACTGGCATTCTTAGTTTGTCAGGAGAACATGAGGAAAACCTTCAGCATGTTGAGTACATACCTTGTTGTTAACTTAATCTGATGTCAAGAATAAGGGTCGTAATAAGATGGACAAATATGGATGAGTTGCGATTTGAATCAAAAGTTGGGAACACCCACATCAGTGGAATCATAATTTCAGATCTACTAGAGTATAGTAGTATTTTGTTGTTATTGTTTAGTCTTTTCAGTCATGTCTGACTCTTCACGATCCCTTTTGGTGTTTTCTTAGCAAAAAAATGGTTTGCCATTTCCTTCAGCTCATTTTACAGCTGAAGAAACTGAGGCAAAGAAGGTTAAGTGACTTGCCCCGGGTCACACAGCTAGTAAGTGTCCGAGGCCAGATTTGAACACAGTTCTTCCTGTTTCCAGGTACTCTATTCACTGTGCCACCTAGCTGCCATATAATATATAGAATATATATTTTATCACTGTATAAACCTGTGCAAAAATGGGGGGGGGGGGCGTGGTATAAGGAAGTAGTCAATTTCTTGTCCATACACATTTTCAAAAAAAAGGCCAAGTTGCCCCTGTTGGAGATGCTATAGAAGGTCACAAGCACAACCCTTTGAATCCAAACTTCACAGAACAAGTGAAGTTCTTGGATTCAGTCAAAGGTCCACACTTGAGGACATAGAGGGCCACGTATGGCCTCAAGGCCACAGGTTCCCCACTGGAGGCAGCAAGGTCGCTGACCTCTGTTCCTGTCTCACATTTCTACTTTTAATACATATATCTGCCAACAAAATCCCTGGTCTCCTTGTCCTGCTGGTATAAATCTTTCTTTTTTTTTTTTTTTTTTTGATTCCTCCTACTATTGCATTTCAGCAACATTTTGCTGTTAACTGCTCAGTCTAAAGCTACTCCTGCTCCAGGTTCTGTTGTGAATCCGTCGCCGTAGTTTCTTGACTTTTTACTCAGTAAGAGATTGAATTGCTGATGACAAGCTTACCTCTGTGACTTCTCTCATTCCAGGTTTTCCTATTCAGAGATATAACCAACATGATGTCCTTCACTTGGTAGTTTGAAGGCTGCTACATTACTCTTTCACAGCTGCCCTAAAACTTGGTCTTGGGCTAGATGGCTTCTAACTCTCAAAGACCTTAAGCTGACCTTGCTTCATTCTTGATGATATAGGGAATTACAGGAAATTTCTCAGCCTAATGCCTCTCAGCCATATCTGGGGGAAGAATATTGCCTATGTCTTCCACTGAGGCAGGATACACTGCCTATGCCATTGTTGTAAATGCCCTGGCCTTCTGCTAAGAAAAGAAGGACTGGGCCAGCTCTAATGGCTGTGTCCTTGGGTTTTGAGACCTAGTCAGGACCTCTCTTGGCTTCTTTGACCTTTCTTGTCCCTTCTAGGCAGTCCATCCTACAAAGCACTATGAGGATAGATGATCCTGGGCTTCACACTGGTAAGAGTAACAATCTTGTGTATTCTAATATCAGTGCAAGAGTTTCTACCCATTGGAGGCAGCCTCTCACCACGTGGCTCCAGACAAAGCATCCTGTCCACATAATTTTTATTAATTTCCACTTTTGACATAATGGAGGAGACCAAATGCTTTGTCCTAGGGACAGCTGATGTTGCATGCACAAGGCCTCAAATGAAAATTTCTAACTTTTAGAACTTGGAACTGCCAAGCTTTCTAATGCTTCTATTAGTATATACAGTATGATGGGGAGGGGGAACTGGCTCCATAGTCCTGCTGGTAATTCTTCTATGTACCTATTCGTAGAAACTCACCTACAAAATTCCAGGTCTACTTCCTCATTCCTTCCCCAAGAGCTTTTTTTTTACCCTGTGTGCAAACAAGTAGGAGCTACATGGAAATCATCTTGGGGACCAAATGTTCATTCAGTCTCAGGAGATGAGCACAACTGGAGGGGTGTCTACCTTTGCACACTGCATTAATTTTCAATTATAATCATGCTTTATAAAAAAAATTTATATCTTTCCCAAAATGTGGTACCCAGAAATGAATACAACACCCAAGATATATTTTTTACCAGGGTAGAGCACTGTGGAAATATCACCATTCTCATACCAAATACTCTGCTTCTTTTAATATAGCTGAGGGTAGTATTAGCTACAACCACCCCTTTTTTGGTTATCTCATTACACTTGGGATTCATTCTATTAAAATTTCTAATATTTCCCCCCAACAATCATTGCCTTTTTATAGGTTACATATTCAAAGGATCAGATTTCCATATTTGTGTGTATGTGTGTGTGTGTACACACATAGACACAGACACAGAAGATCATTAGCTGTACTTGCTCCTTTGTTCTAAGGAATAATAAGGAGTGATGTCACTCATTTCATTATGTCAATTAGCATGTTAGCTAATAGGCATTAACTGAGTATCAACTCTTTATAGAGCAATTTACCAACCATTGTGGGTAGGAAAAAGTGATACCAAAGTAATAGATAATATAGTATCTTTTTTATTACTTTTAAAATTGTTTATTTATTTCATTCTTAATTTATGGAATCAAATAAGCATTTCTATAACATAGTATACTAAAAAATGATTGCACATGAAACTGTAAACTACTATGTACAACTTGCTATTCCTTTTACATACATAACAAACTTATTAGGAAAATTTCTTTTTTCTCCTCTTTTGTTCTATCTTACAATCTGTTCTATCTCACAATCTTCGTTCTATCTTACAGTCTAATTTGTTCTGTCTTACAGTATGTGGAATGACTTGAGCTGCATTATATAATATAGAGTAATTTCAAAAAAAAATAACACACTACAAATTTAAATACAAAAGTTCTATGATGTCTTCTCTATTCCCTTCTGGAATAGCACAAGGCTAACAAGGAGTTTAAATATGTGTTTTATATTTTTTCATGTATCTTCATGATAGCCTGTACAACAGAGAGAGAAGATAGCTGAATAAGTGGGAACCTCTTTAAGGACTGTGATCTCAAGTCTCAATTTCTACTCAATGATATTATGGAAATAAAATCTTCTTTCTAAATAATGTATGGATTGAATTAAGTCTTGAATATGATTTGCTTCTTAATACACACCATCACTGCCTTGGGTTTAGCTTGCTACTTCTTATTGGGAGCTTCATAATGCTGGCTCACATTTCCTTGCTTCAAGTCTCCCTTCTCCAATCCATCGTTCCTACAGCTGACACAGTAATCTGTGCAACACACATCTGATCGTCTCAAGCACTTCATGCAAAAATGTTTATAAACAGGATAAATTACAACCTTTTTTGCTGGGATTCAAGGTCCATATCCAAACTACTTTCATAGCCTTCATTCATACTACTCCCTTTCCCACAATTTACTGGGTATCCCAAAGTCTAAGTACAGTTTTAAGCTATTAAAATTGTATCTGAGAGCCACATTGAGTCTAAGATGATCTATGTTCTTTTCTAGCACCAGGAGGACAAGGTGTAGTAGACTCTGACCTAACCTGACCTAATCCTTGACCTCAGGCCCAAGCCCATGGACATGGACTGAAGGGGGAACTAGAAGGGGAACACCGTTCTGTCCTTTTTCTTATCCCCCCAATCACCAGTATCCACTTCCCTGGACCATCTCAGATACTGCTCCCCAGGGCTTCCCTCTAGCCTTGTTTCCCTGGTCCTGAGGATCTCCAGCCATGGCTACTGTACACACACCCCCACCACCTGCATGTCCCTAGGCTTACTCCTCCCAGGGCAAACATTCAAGTGCCTACTCTGCTCCCCGTAAGAGCAATAAGTTCTGGCCTCCCTTACCTCCTTTATGGTACTTCTCTTTCTCTTTTTTTTTTTTTAATTTATGTTTTGCTGCCCACTGGGGGCAGCCAGGGCTAGATCCTGAGGGTGGGGAGAAAGATCTGTCTACATAGTAAATACAGATTGTATCTTATTATTGATACTATCCCAGCTTCTCTTCTGCTATCCATTGTACGTAAAAGCCCATCTTTCACTTGGAAAAAAAATCCAGGAAACCTGCACTATTAACCATTTATTTATTTCATTCTTGCCTTTTCTATCTGCATTTATGTGTTAAATATCAGGTTGGATTCTGTAAATCGTTAAGAACATGGGACATATAGCTGCCAATAAACCAGCAATATGCCCCCCACTACTATGTTACCATTACTTTCTGGATTCTTACCTAGAATGTGATTCATTCATTCAATAACTCACCTCCCAAATACTTTGCCATGACCCTTCTTTTGCTTTCCCTCCATGTTGATTCATTTATCTCCCTACATGAACTAAAGATTATACTTTGAACAGACAGCTTAATTAGATTAGTAAATACCTGCTGCAAATCAGAAGTGTTAATCCCATGAAACTTGGGTGGCACAGTTCACTCTCTGGATCCAGCTGTTCCCGGGGTCAAAACACCCTTTAGAGTGGAGTCGAACTCCCTTAATTTTAGTCTTCCAATCAGCAAACAAACAATAAAGATTGCTAACCCAAATGTTCTATATCTTGTTACAGATCTCCTATCCCCAATTGAAACAAGAATTAATTAACCACTATATTAGAATGTGGCGCATAAACCTCAATGATTCTCATAGTTATAGCTACATGGGCAAGCAGGGATATTAAGATCATTTTTCCAGGATCTCTAAATCTCCATATATTAGGTGTTCCAGACCTCTACTCTAGGACCCACCTTGACATTGTGTAACCCAAATATTCTAGCATGGAAATGGAGTTCATTGAAGATGCTCCAGAGGCTAAGACCCATATGGGGCTTCTTAACTGTTACAATGTAATTATAAAGTAATTGATTAATAGATTTATTTCATCTGCTTTTGAGCTTCTCCTACTTCCTGCCTTTCCTTGGAAACCTAGTGACAGCTATGAATATTACATCTACCTTCTCCATCCAATATCCCCATAAGTCCTTGAGGCCAAAAGAGTGAATGAAGTTATGTCAGAATACTTGCAAAGGGAGTAGAATAGCTCTATTCTATCTGTACATCATTTTGCAGCTTTCTCTACATCTTCATCCTTTGACCTTTCTGCAATATTAAGATGGTTAACCATTCTTTTCTGTCTGAGTTTTCATGACATTGTTCTCTCTCTTTGTCTGACTGTTACTTACTCCTAGTTGTCTGGGTCATAGTATAACATGCCTTTGTACTAAGTTGTACCCCATGACTGAAATGTACTCTCTCCTCATCTCTATTTCTGCAAAGGAAACAACTTTGAGGTTCAGCTCAGGTTCTACCTTCTACATGAGACCTTTCTCAATCCTTCTGTTAGTGTCTTCCCCCCAAATCAATTTATATCAATTTTGTACCATCATAGACACGTATGTCTCCCCCATCTAGTCACCTTTGTATTTGTATACCGCCTTTCACAGTGGCTGGTTTTGGCAGGTGCTTAAGAAATACTTGTTGCTTTCTACATAATAGATTCTTATATGGTTGTTGCGTAATTTAATAATTTAGAATTTATGACTTCTTCATATTTGTAATGGCCATGGTATCATTGTGTAAATGATGGTTATGACAGGGCAAAAGTATAGTATTTTCTTTTGAGATACAACATTCAGGTAGGTTGCAAGTTTCTTGAAGGTAGGGATATTGTATTCTAGCACATTTCTTGTTATTTCCTCTTCAGATATGAAACTAAAAATAGGTTATCCATAAAAGAAGTAAAATAATCCCAAATTCTCATAACAATCTGTTAATATCCTACTCTGATGCCTTAACATGGCACTGAAGCAAGCCTGAGTTCTCAAAGGCTGTGTTATCAGCCTGCTATGATTTTTGACATAGGCATTCATGAGAAAGTAGAGAAGGACTTAGAACATGTTGCCAAGAAAACTGTTGTCAGGGAATTTATGATATATAGTCATCACTGCCCAGAGCTCCAACATTATTTGCTTAAGACTACAAGCTCCTTACAGCACAGACTATTATATAAACCTTCCCCCAAGGACACACACAACACAGGGGAACTCAAATATAGACACACAGAGGAAGTTATTAATGCAACCTCTAACAACCCCTCCCCCCACAACCCCCTTTTCCAATCGATGAATTCCTTTCAGGGCCTTGTGATGTTTAAAAAGTTTGAGAGACATAATTTCTGGGTAATTAATCATTTTATTAATAAGGCTAGAATGTTAGTTATAAAAGAGGTCAGCCAAAGACAATCATCATGGTGGCAGGCTCATGGTTTTTATGCCCTTGGAAGAGTGGGTCTTCCGGAGGGTGACAATCAACTCTGATTGGTTAATAATTAATGAGAGAATGGATATTACAATGAGGGGCTGGACCTATGCTAAGGAACTTTAATTATGTAATTTACTCTAAATTATTCAGCTTTGGGCAATCTGTTTAAAGAATTTATCCCCACCCAAACCTGAGTAGAGCACAATGGGCTTCCCCACCTGGGTAGGGTCTGAACAAGATTAAGAAAGTTAAGCCAATCTTATCATCAACAATGTCCTTCAGAGACTGAACTTTTGAAATGAGGCCTTTAGAAAAAGAGGGAATTCTGGACCTCCCCAAGTCATTGGTTATTCATAATCATTTCTCTCAGCCTCTATTCTGACAGGCTCAGGCCTGTCATCCTCCATTCCCTTCCAGACTGTGCTTCTAACCTCTGTACCTCAGCACCATTATTCTGCATTGGTATCTTCTCCTCATCCTCCCACTGATGTTCAGTTCCCTTCTGTGTGTTGTCTTTCTGGATTAGAATGTAAGCTCCTTAAGGGCAAGGACTACTTTTCTCTTTTACTTGTATTTGTAAACATTCCACACACACACACACACACACACACACACACACACAGCACATAGTAATTACTTTATAAATAAAATGAGACTCCCCAGAACCACACTGCTCTTCCAGGAAGGGGTCTCATTTAGTTCACTTTCTTTCTATGTTTCCAACATTATCAACTCTATGAGCACAGTAGAAAGGTCAGGAGAGGAACAACAACATAGAAGCCTGGTGCTTTGTTGGCTTTACACACTGCCTATTGGCAGTCATAGAGTGAGAATGAGACTAATGCCTTCATTAGGGCTATTAGCACTAGCCGCCTTTTGCTCCCATAACTCAACTGCCCTGCCTTCATAACAGTGGTAATATGTGCCACTTGTCAGAATTTGGAATGTCAGCAAAAGGGGAACAGCTGTGAGCTCAGGGCACGCATCCCCCTGTAGCTGTCATTAACTTCCAGGGTGTATTTTAAGAGAGTCTCAAGACATTGCCTTCGTGCTCATGATCAGAGTGGCATGGTTGGGAGAAACTAATCCCTGAGTGTGAGAATTAATAAAAGAGTATGAATGAGAGGAAGAGACCATATTGTTGTACAGATGAACGAAAGTTTTAGAGTATGGGAAGAGCCATTCAGGAAGAGGAACTCTGTATGCGCAAGTATGAGTAAATGCAATAGGTGGGAGAGGGAAATTAATATTAAGGGAATATCCTCTTCCCCAATCCCTCTTCTGGTAATACCTCATAATAATAGTGGTATTTATATAGCACTTTAAGGTTTGCAAAGCATTTTATATATGTTTTAGATAGATAGATAGATAGATAGAGATAGAAATAGATAGATAAGGGCAGCTAGGTGGCACAGTGAGTAGAGCGCTGGCTCTGGGGTCAGGAGGACCTGAGTTCAAATCCAGCCTCAGACACTTGACATACTTACTAGCTGTGTGACCTTGGGTAAGTCACTTAACCCCAATTGCCCTGCCTTCCACCCTGCAAAAAAAAATGTAAAAAAAAAAAAGAAATAGATATAGATAAGTGCTATTATTATCCCCATTTTGCAGGTAAAGAAACTGAGGTTAGGAGAGGTAAATTAACTTGCCCAAGGTCATACAGCTAATAAAATATCTGATGCAGGATTTGAATTTAAGTCTTCTTGACTCAAGATTCAGCACTCTATCATCTCTGCTATCTGTATCACCAACACAATATTCACAGCGTGGACAGCAGCTATGAATATGCTGACATAGTTCTATATTGCAAAATATAACAGACTCTCTATATGGAAGACAGAACCAAAATATTTATTCAAACACCAGAAAACCAGTCCCAACAGCAGAAAGCCAAATCCATCACAGCAATAAAGAAATCCATACACAGTAACAATGCAGGGGGCACTACCATTCCCAAGCCTTCTCCCTGCTCGGGCCTTCCCACAAGCAAACACTCACAGCGAGCTGTTTGCCTGCTTCCTCTCTCTCCCTCAGCTTTAACTGCTCTGACCAACTTCCTTTCTGCTCTGCTCTACACTTCCTATTCAGCAAGCTCCTTCCACCAAGTTTTCACATGACTTAGGCTTCCATATGACTTAAGAGGGTTACATGGGACCATTAATGGATGGGAAAGATCTTCACATTTACATTAGCATTAAACCATCTAGTTGACTTAATCCACTTATGACCTAGTACTAGCATTTACCATGCTATATGCTACCTATTTACCCTACTTATCTGTAGTCCAACAGAAAATGGTTGATTATTTTGTAATGAAAATTGCTACTCAATAGTCATGTATCCAAACAGCTATTCTGATTTTTATCATTAAAGTAGCCAAAATAAATAGACTAAGTATTTTTTTTTCTAATTGATGGTCCTCTGACTCTGTCCCATCTCTGACACTAGTGATATGTCCATGGGCAAAGTTACTTCAGCCTCAGGTAATTTTCTAAGACTTATCTACAGAGTTATAGATAGGTTACAGTACAGTTCAGTGGAGGACATTTCTAATAGTTCAATATATAATTAGGCATAGTAATGTACCAAGGCAGTATACTAGATATTGGAGGTATAAAGACAAAAACGTACTAGTCCCTTCCCTCAAGGGTTCTTGCACATAAGATACACTGGATCCAGGCTTAACACACATAGATGCCTATGGATATATCACTTTGACCAATTGTTCTGTGGCTTCTAAGGTTTTTCCTTATTTTATATATATTCTGTACCTCTAGTACCTAGCACGGTGACTTGGTACTGGGCATGTGTACACACACACACATGATTTTGCCACTGGATTAGACTTTTCCATGTAGTAAGCACTTTAGAGAGCTAATTAGTGTGGTAAATTGAACTCTAGACTGGAGTGTCATGAAAGCCTGAGTTCAAATTTGCCCCAGATACTGGCTATGCAGTGCTTGACAAGTAATTTAACCTCCTGGGCCTCAGTTTCCTCATCTATAAAGTGAGGGGGTTGGGTCCAATGCTTTCTAAGGTCCATTCAAGCACTGAATCTATGACCCTATAATCTTGTGATCATCAGTAATGAGGCTAGTCACACTATAATGATATAGTTAATTTGTTGGCATCCTAATGTGATTCTCAGCCACTTCTTGGGTAGGATCATAGGGTTTTAGACTGAGAAACAAGGTGGAACCAAAGCAGTTAAGAAGATCTAGGTCCCTTCCCTTCACCTGGAGATGTTTGACGATGGGGGTGGGCCATTACTGCAGTTTATTATTATTCAGTCATTTTTTATTCATGTTCAACTTTTCGTGACCATATTTGGGGTTTTCTTGGTAAAGATACTGGAGTAGTTTGCCATTTCCCTCTAAAGAGGGAATGAGCTGTAGCTCATTTTGTAGCTGAGGGACTGAGGCAAACAGGGTTAAGTGGCTTGCCCAGGTTCACACAGATAGTAAGGGTCTCAGGTCAGATTTGAAATCTGAAATTTGAATTCAGCCTTGGCACTCTATCCACTTTGCCACCTAGCTGCCCACCTTATTGCAATTAGGCACATAAATTCTCCTATTTCACCACAGTCCCCAGAATGATGGTTTTGGGAAAGTCTAGGCACCAGCAAAGTGGCATACACATGCCCTTAAACTCAAATGTGAGAAATGACTATAAAATAATGATTTTGATTTTGTACAAAAATACAAGTATTTATGCTTCCACATAAGCATCGTTCACAAAACAATCCCCCTTAGGGGACTATACAGCTATTGAAATAATATTATTTCAAATTATTTTTAGAGCTCATCTGGTAGAACTACTTTTAGAGCTATTTTCTGAGAAACACACAGTTTTGTTACTTTATAATACATTATTTTTGACTCAATCATTCACTTTATTTACCTTGGTATTTGCGAAAATCAAATCAATGAGAAACAAAAAAAAAATTGTCCCCATTAAAGGCGTTAAAAAATTTGTGTCTCTGGCTTTGAAGGAAATTCCAAAAGAAGAATTCAAAATAGATTTTTTTTAGCAGTGGTATATTGTCAAAATAAGTCCCCCAAGGAGACTACTTTGAGAAGGAACAACATTTATCAGAACATTTACATTCTGTTAAAAAAAATTGGTTTCACCATATATTTTCCAGTATGAAGTAGCAAACTTGGAGAATACAGTTTGTTTCCCAGAGAGAGAACTACAACGTAGAAATGAACTGGAACAAATGGAATATGAGCTCATAAATAATAGTCTTTAATATGAATAACCAAAATTTGCACAATATGATGTATTTAATTGTTTAAATAACCTTTTCTCTCTCGATCTTCTAAATGCTAGATTTTTCACATCCATATATTGTGTCCTATTCTTTAGGAAATCTTCTTGTGAAGACTTTTGTTAAAAAAATTAATAGAAACAATGCCTTCTGGTAAAGAATTGCAGCCAACGTTTTCTTTTATTCCCTTCTGAGTCTTTCCATATTTGTTGTTTTGGGGAAAGAGAAGGTTTCTCCAAGAATGAACTCAGTTAAGGGAATTCCAAAACAAAGACGTCCCAAGGGCTAGGCATAGACAGAATGATCAACACTCTGGGGATGAGTTAGTGTGTACACTAAAGTATGCGTATGGCTGTACCCTTGTCCCTTGTGCAGAATGGCGAAGCTATAGCTTCAGGAAGGCTCTTATGAGGTCAGCTAGTCCAATGGACAAATCACTGCTCCAAAATGATCAATAAGGATTTATCAGATCTCTGCTGGAAAGTTTCCAATGACAGGTTAGATCCTGTAACTTGGGTAGAACACAAATGGAAGTACTGTGCTCAGCTCTGAGCAAGTATATTGTATGGGAATATTGATAAGACTGAAGGCATCCTAAGGAAAATAATACAAATACTGAAGGGCATCATGGCATATGAGCAGAGGTTGAAGGTACTAGGACTATTTAATCTAGAGAAGACAAGACTTAGGGAGAATATAATAGCTCTCTTTCTGTATTTATCAGTAATAATAGCTAACATTTATATAGCACTTTATGATTTACTAGGCATTTTACATATGCTATTCTCTTTGACCTTCTATGAGGTAGGTGCCATTATTATCCACATTTTACAGAGGAGGAAACAGTGGCTGAGAGAGATCAAGAGAGGAACCCAGACTCTCATGAGTGGTAAGTGTTGGGGGTGAGGTTAGAATTCTGGTCTTCCTGACTCCATGTCCATCAATCTATCCATCACCCCCCCCAAAAAAAAAAATCTTGAGAGAATTTATAGTCATGTGAAAAAATGCTCTAAATCATTATTGATTTCTTGAGAAAGCTGAGACTTTAGCTGAGCCTTGAAGGAAGTCAGAAAAGCCAGGAAGTAGCGATGAGAAGGGAAAGGGTTCCAAGTATGGGGGAATTACTGAAAAAAAGAGGCAGGAGCTAGAGGAAGAGCCAAAGAAGCCAGTGTTACCGGACTTTGGAATCCATGGAGGAGGGGGTGAAAGGTATAAAGACAACTGGAAAGATGGTGGAGCGGAGCCAAGTTATGGAGCCAAAAATCATTTTCTATTTGATCCTGGAGGCAATAGGAAGCTACTGAGTTTATTGAATAGGGATATGACATGATCAGACTTACTCTTTAGGGAAATCAGCTTCAGCATGTTCTGGAGTGGGAAAAGATTTGAAAAAGGGAGACCCACCAGCAGGCTATTGTAATAAACCAGGTTTGAGTTGAGGAGGGCCTCTTCAGAGTGGTGGAAGTGTCAGAGGAGCGAAAGGGATGTATCTGAGAGATGTCAAGAAGGCAATTTAGCAAATTATTTGATATTTGTGGGGAAGGGATTGAGAGAGTTTTGTGTGTGTGTGTGTGTGTGTGTGTGTGTGTGTGTGAGAGAGAGAGAGAGAGAGAGAGAGAGAGAGAGAGAGAGAGAGAAAGAGAGAGAGGAGACTAGGATGATCTAGGTTGCTAGCCTAGGTAGTTGGAAGGATGGTGGGATTTGAATGGAGATCTTTTTGACATAAGCTCAGCATCCTACGCACACACTAGCAGCAAATAACCTGCCTTGGAGCTAGACACAGCAGGAGAATCCAAATGCTTTGCCTGCCTTTTTTTTCTCAGCTGCAGTCTAACTGTAAATGGCTGATTTACTCAGGGAGCATCCTTTGAGGAATGCACTGAAGTACCTCGAGGATCCTTTTCTTATGCCTTCAATGGGTCAAAAACATTGGTGGAAAGGATAAGTCTAGGTTGAGTTTGATGTTTTCTGACAAGCCCTTCTGAACACAGCTCATTTGAGAGCCACAGGCCCAGGGATGAAACAAACAAATGATGCATCCCATTAGCTCTTAAGTCCTGGTGGCCACAAAAGTCTAGGATTTGTTTATATTAGGCTGCTAAAGCCACCCAAGTGAGAGCTACAGGAGTAGCTTCTTATACCTATGAATGCCATTATGTTTCTATGTTCTTAACTGGGTGTGGGGTGTGTATATGCGTGTGTGTGTGTGTGTGTGTGTGTGTGTATATACATATGTGTGTGTGTGTGTGAGTGTGTAGGGAGGTAGGATACATTTTCTCTGCCTACCCACCAAAATGGTGCTTCATAGTCTGCATACCGTAGGTATTTAATGATTTTTCAATTTGAATGATCAAACTGAATATTTATTGGAATGCCATTCCCATAGTTCTGAGATTCACTGTTGGTCCTTTGTTTTTGAAGAGGACCAATGGTATCACAAGTAATGTCTTGATTCATGGGTGAATTGGATTTAGATGAGGCAGAGTTGTACAGTCATCAGCCTCACTCTTTTCTTCCAGAGTCACTGAAGTCCAGTGGCTAAAAAAAATATTGGGTGACCTTGGCATCTTGGATGTTTGACCAAACTCTAACCACTCCAGCTGCCTTCATGGTCATTGAAACAAATTCCCATTCCACTGGGGGAAGTCTTCACATGCTTGGGGTATACACCTACCTAACTCACCAATGGATTTGAGGCCTATTTGAGATTCAGAGCCAAAAGGGACTTCAGAGATCACCTTGTCCAACTTGCTCAATTTGCATATGGGGAAACTGAGAGGAAAAATGACTTGTGAGGGATCATCTAGTTCTAGGTAGCAAGTGGGGTTTGAACCCAGGTTTGCCATTCTACCCCCAGCACTCTTTCTACTTCATTATTTCTGCTTCATTAGTGAGGGGATGCAGTTGTGTATCATATTAAAATTAAGAGTAAGCAGTTTTAAAATATAAAGTGCTTTCATATTATATAATTACTGGATTATCTGATCACAGCAAACATCATCGCTGAATGCAATCCATGGTAGCTAACTTCTATACAGTACTTTAAGATTTGCAGAGCACTTTATATGTGTTACTTCATTTGAATTTCACAACAACCATGAGATACATTCTAGAGGCAAGGATGGTTCTGGAGCCAGCTTAAACCAGCCTGTAAGAGTCTAATGTTATTGGTGTGAATATATATATATACTTGGGAAATTGGCAAAAAAAAAACAAACTACAAATCAAGGCTTGATTTATTAATTTGTTGATTGTCTAGACTTGTCAATGATGGAGAAAGCACTAATAATGCATATTGTACTTAGGAATATGTCATTGGGTGTACATTTGGTGGTGTGAGGGGGGAATGTTATGGTTAAACATTTACCAGCATTACTCTGACTATAGATGTTATTGTCTTCATTTTACAGATGAGTAAACTGAGGTTCAGAGAGGTTTAATAAGCCCATGGTCATATTGCTAGTAAGTGTTGGGGAGAAGATCTCACCATGTCTCTTTTCCTCCAAAGTATCATTCCCCTTCCACTATATCACATTGGCTCAATGGAAAATCCAAATGCATTCCTAGAAATTCACAAAACAATTCTATAAATGAGTATACAGAAGTAGTTGTGCTAGTGAGATGTCAGCACCATCATCTTGACACCTTGCATAATTCAGCTAATTTGCAAAGGCACAGCAAAATTAACAATTGAAGAAAATCCTGTCCACAACTCTGATTCTTAATTTTTAGAAATTTTCACATACCTTTTAACAGGCAGACAAAATGTATCCTCCCTCTCTACACACATGCATGCGTGCACACACACACATACACACGCATATACACACCCCACACCCAGGTAAGAACACAGAAACGTAATGGCATTCACAGGCATAAGAAGGTACTCCTGTAGCTCTCACTTGGGTGGCTTTAGCAGCCTAATATAAACAAACCCTAGACTTTTGTGGCCACCAGGACTTAAGAGCTAATGGGATGCATCATTTGTTTGTTTCATCCCTGGGCCTGTGGCTCTCAAATGAGCTGTGTTTAGAAGGGTTTGTTGGAAAACATCAAACTCAACCTAGACTTATCCTTTCCACCATTGTTCTTGGCCCATTGAAGGCAAAAGAAAAGAATCCTTGAGGTATTTTAGTGCATTCCTCAAAGGATGCTCCCTGAGTAAATCAGCCATTTACAGTTAGACTGGAGCTGAGAAAAAAGGCAGGCTAAGCATTGAGATTCTCCTGCTGTGTCTAGCTCCAAGGCGGGTCACTTGCTGCTAATGTGTGCAGCACAGCAATCATTCAGATCGTGTCTGCTTCATTTAAAGCACTAAAGAGGCTTTAGCAGCCAGTTTGCTGTGCTTTCTAGGATCTTCTGTCTGATTTCAGTGTACTCCCCTATGGCAAGGAGCCAATATTTTGTTTACTGCTCTAAAAGCAAACTTGGGCTACTTCCTTCCATCCGGTTTATTATTATTATTATTAAATTTGCTACAATTTGAACAATAACTGTTTCATCTTGGTTTAATGAACTTTCCTAATTCTCATGCCCCATTAGGATGGACCTGCTCCATTGACTGGTCCAGGCAAACTCCCACATCTCCTACAAAGATGAAAGGGATTGTAGAATATTGGAAGGTCAGAGTTGGAAAGAAACTTAGAGGTCATCTAACCCAACCCCTTCATGTGACAGAACGGGAAACTAAGGTTAAGAGAGTAGAAGTTAACTTGAATGAATAAGTCACACAGGTGCTTTCTCTCTAATATCCAATATTTTTTCTTTGTTAAAGTTATTGAATGTTATTTTTACTTCCTTAATTTGATTATTGAAAAGTAGTCAGTTGGTTTACCAATACAGGTAAAGCACTAATTATAATGGCTAGATTTGGCCCCAGAGAAGATAAAATGAATCTCACATCTTCTTTTCAGATGTGGGGGACTAGAAGCATGAAATGTTGGGCATACCTTCAGGCTTAGCTGCTTGTAGATTTAGATGTGGAATATCTTTAGAGACCATTAGCCCTGATTTATTATTTTATAGATGAAGGAACTGAGGCCAGAGAAGCATATTGACTGGCCCAAGGTCATACAGGTAGGAGATGACAGAACGGGACTGACTACAAGCCCAGCAATCTTTCTCACCGTACCACAATGTCTCTCTCACAAACAGTTAGTAAGTGCCTGGGGTAGGATTTGAACATAAGTTTCCCAGCATCTTGTCCGCCATGGCTCATTGCTGCTCCATTGGTTAGTTTTGCTGAGCTGTAATTTTCCTCCCTCTTTCTTTTTTATTCATTGTTATTCTGGGCAGAGTATGAGATATAATTGGAAATGAAGGTCATGTATAAGCAAATCTCAAAGTCTTTTTGTTTGTTTGTTTGTTTGTTTTAAAGAAAGAAAAGCAGTTCAGTTGGTTTTCCAAGAATATGTGGTACAGGCAGAACGTGTCATTTACGCCACACACATCAAGTTAGAACATCATCACAAGTATGTTATTTGATGCCTTGTGTGTAGTTCTATCTACCATCATCACCATCTCCATCACCATCATTACAATTCAACCTTGTTTTTATGTCACATTTGCCAGTTGATAATCCCCAAGTTTGCCCTCCAGTGCTCTTAATTCTTGGAGTCACTCTGGTAATTGAGTCTCCCTCTGGCATCCCCTTAGAAGGCTAATTAAAGATAGCAAGAAGGAGTCATGGAAAGTCTTTTAGGATCTTTACCTCCTTCCAGTGCTATCCTCTTTTTCCAGGCAGGGTTACAATGCTGGTGTTCTCAAATGATAATATACAAAACAAAGGAAAGATATCCACAGGTGTATCCTTCCACCTCCAATATTTTTTGGTGGATTATCTACACACATGATGGTATGCTTGAAAACGTGTCCATCCACGGAAATAAGCTTTTACCTGAGGGACAGTGGGTAGCTGAGCAAAACAGCATGTGCAGGATATAACACATTTATAAGAACTGGTAGTTATTTGTTTGGTGAGTCAATAAGGATTTAAGAGCCAGATGGTAAGCATATTGCAGAGTCTTACAGTAGCTTTCATTTGATTGTTTAAGGATAAGTTCACACACAAAAAGAGGTTTCACACATGTTATTCCCTTCTGTACATTCTAGTGTTTACCTTAAGTTGCCCTATCAGCTATCAACTTATGGGGGGTAAAAGTTATTTTTTTAAACTTTTTTTGTTTTGTTTTTAAGATTAGATTGGGGGGCAGCTAGGTGGTTCAACACTGACCCTGGAATCAGGAGGACCTAAGTTAAAATCCAGCCTTAGACACTTACTAGCTAGGTGACCCTGGGCAAGTCACTTAACCCTGATTGCTTCTAAAATAACAGAAAGAAAAGGAAGGAAGGAAGGAAGGAAGGAAGGAAGGAAGGAAGGAAGGAAGGAAGGAAGGAGAAAGGAAGGAAGGAAGGAAGGAATGAAGGAAGGAAGGAGGAAGGAAGGAAGGAAGAAGGAAAAAAGGAAAGGAAGGGAGGGAGGGAGGGAGGGAAGAAGGAAGAAAAAGAAAGAAAGAAAGAAAGAAAGAAAGAAAGAAAGAAAGAAAGAAAGAAAGAAAGAAAGAGAAGGAAGGAAGGAAGGAAGGAAGGAAGGAGGAAAGGAAAGGAAAGGATATGAAAGGAAAGGAAAGTAAAGGAATGGAAAGGAAAGGAAAGGAAAGGAAAGGAAAGGAAAGGAAAGGAAAGGAAAGGAAAGGAAAGGAAAGGAAAGGAAAGAAAAGGGGAAGGGAAGGGAAGGGAAGGGAAGGGAAGGGAAGGGAAGGGAAGGGAAGGGAAGGGAAGGGAAGGGAAGGGAAGGGAAGGGAAGGGAAGGGAAGGAAAGGAGGAAGAATGATCGGATTGCAACTTGGCCTCTTAACAACACTATTTTGTACAGTCTGGTGTAGTAGATAGAGGACCTGCTTTTGAGTCAGGAAGAGTTGGATTCAAGTCCTACCTTTGATGCATGCTAACTGTATGTAAGACATTGGGAAGTTACTTAAGCTCTCAAATCCCCAGACAACTTCCTAAGACTCTAGGCTTAGGGATCAGTTATTGGTCCAGACATCGGTGGAGGGAATTTCCAAATGTGGGAATTTTCTATATCTAAGAAATCACAAGTATAGATTTTTTAAAAATCTTATTAAGAAGTAAAATTATGAGAAATATAGGTTTAGTATTTTCTAAAAAAAATGGTTGTTCTCTGTATGAATATAAAGACAATATTCCAAAAGTCTTAGTTCTAAGTTATTAAAGCAAATAAAATTGTATTTTATAAGATCATTTCTTTTCTTTTCTTATCTTATCTTTTCTTTTCGAGAAATAGTCACAGTCTCCCAAAAACTCTTAGTGCGGTTTTTAGCTATTGAAACTGCACTAAGACTTTTGGGACACTCTATTTCTAAAAAACAAAGTATTTTAACTTCTAAACTTTCATCTAAAAACATATTTTGTATCAGCACTATGGAAATATCACATCTTAAGCCCTGCATAAGTACCCTATTCTGCCACTACCCAAGTTCTGACCTTCATCACATCTCACTGGGACTATTACAATGAGCTCCTAGCTGGTCTCCTGGCCTTCAGTATCTATCCTGTGCAAGTCATCCAAAGTGTTTTTCCTAAAGGGAAGATCTGACCATCTTACTTCTCTACTCAATAAATTCCAGTGGTTCTATATTGCCTTTAAGATGGATTATAAATTCCTATGTTTGGCTCTTAAATTTCTTAGAAATGGGGTCAATCTACTTGTGCATTCATTTCTCACCTTTCTGAGCTCTAGGTTAATCCAAACTGACTTTCCAGCTGTTTCTCATAACAGGTGATACTTCATCTCCTGTCTCTTTGTTTTTGTGTTGGCTGGCCACTTCTCCTAGAACACATACCCTCATATGGATCTCTTAAAATCTATTTCCTTCAAAACTCAGCCTGAGAATAATTTTCTTCATGACATCTTTCCTGGTGTTTTTTCAATTTCCAGTAATGTCCCATCTCCCAAATACTTCATATTTATTTAATATAGCCTTTATATGTCCACATTGTCTCTGATAGAATGTAAACTTCTCAAAGCCAGGAACTGCTTCAGTTTTGTCTTTCTGTATCTCCAGCCAATGCCTGCCACAGAGTAGGTGCTAAACAAGTACTTGTTTGATTGATGAGTACCCCCAAAACAAGCACATCAGAATGTAACAGATTGACCATGGTTGGCCTTTATCTGCCCTTCGTTGTATTCCATTGGTTCTATATCATTTTAGGCTTTTGTTTTGCCTTTTTTTTCTTACCTTCAGTCTGTAGTAGCAATTAGATATGAAGATCTTTCCCACCCATTAATAGGCTATGTGACCTGCTTACATCACAGGAAGCCTAAGACACATGTGGTGGAAGGAGCTTCCTGACAGGAAAAGGAAGTTATGTAGAAGGAAATGCTGAAAGAGAGAGAGAGAGAGAGAGAGAGAGAGAGAGAGAGAGTGAGAGAGAGAGAGAGAGTGAGAGAGAGAGAGAGAGAGAGAGAGAGAGAGATATTATGGCTGCTAATGGCTGTCCTTGTGATTGTTAGAACTGAACAGCCTAACTTAGCTGTACTGTGAGTTTGTTTTGGGGAAGACCCCGGCAGAGGGTCAGAGAGGTTTTGGGATGGTGAGGCTCCAGACTGTTATATAATGTTTTAAGTTCCTTGCTTTTATGATGAAGTGGACTGACTGGATAAATGGCTTGTGGGATATGGTTCTCTGGTGTCTGAATAAATGGTTTACTTCTACCTTCTATGTGGAGAGTCTCGTGTACATTGTGATACAGAACTACACAGGCATTTTGACAATTATCATCTACATTGTTATTATTGCCTTAGTGTTACAAGATATTATAACTTACCCTGCCATCTCTTTTGTGAGTACTTGAGTTGTCCATGAGGGCTATTGTATTTTATTCATATTTGTACTATTTTCCCAACTTAGATACAGTATGGTACAGGGGAATGAGGAGTAGTTTTAGGTTAGAAGATGTGAATTCAAATCCCACCTCTGATACAACTTGTATGACCTTAGGTGAGTTACTTCATTTCCCTTGGCCTTGGTTTCCTCATATGCAAAATGAAGGGATTAGATTCTGTGGCCTCTGAGGTCTCTCTACCAAAGCAAGGAAGCACTTTCTCTGCAACTTATTAGTCTTAGAGGATTGCCTACAGCATTGAGAGGGTCAGTGATTTGCCCAGGGTCACAGCTGCTCTGTTTCAGAAGCAGGCTTTGAATGGTAGCCCTGGCTTCAAGGCCAGCTTTCTATCCACTACGCCATACTACATCTTGTATGCTCTTAAGAACATTACTTCACCCATGGTGCCTTTTATGGTAATAAATGATAGCTAAGACAATCCTGCTGTGGAAAATCTCTTCATCCTTACATTTTCCTGATATAAATTTACTGAATCTAATTGTAAAATCATCATGGTGTCATATTGGCCCATTTGGAGATAATGTAGAACGCAAAAGAGACAATCCTCAGAAATAAGTTTTCTTATTGTCCTAAAAGTAAGCTAATATCCTGAATTGACTTTGCCCCAAGTAATGGTATGTTATATCCACAAATACAAAGGAAAGCCTTAAAATAGTTATATGTTTATTTTACCTAAGGAACACCCTAGATAACAGGAAAGAACAGGAAAGAGTCCCCCCACCCCATCCCCACCAGCTTTAACTATTGACATGTATTTAGTAGATTTACATAACTGGGTGTAACCATGGGATTGAGAATGCTAGTCAGATATTGCAATACAAATGATCCCTAAACATAAATATGCCAGGAACTTTTCCTCA
Organism: Trichosurus vulpecula; assembly: GCF_011100635.1. Taxonomy (NCBI): domain Eukaryota; kingdom Metazoa; phylum Chordata; class Mammalia; order Diprotodontia; family Phalangeridae; genus Trichosurus; species Trichosurus vulpecula. Next base: position 385,935,683 of record NC_050576.1, on the reverse strand, counting down.
TGGTAGGCTTCACAAGCAAGTCTCTGAGTATTGTCCAGTTGACATCAGGTATACTGTGCACCGAACAGCTGTGGCATCCTTAAGAAGTCAGGAAGAGCAAGGTAATGGCAGAGATAGTTATCTATGACATTTAACATCTCTGAGCATCAGTGTGTTTATCTTCAAAATTGAAGGACATTGTTTCTTCTCTAAAGTCTCTTCTAGCTGAAAAGTCCATGACTTTATGATTCTAAATTCTTTCGGAGATCAATATAGCAGGCAATTCTCCACCTTAGTACTCAGGGAACTCTTTCATCATTTGAATGAAAATAGAGTTTTCACGTGACTATCAGCATTAGATGTTATCTTTACCACATTAAAGCAGGAATAATAAAGCTCTTCCATGGGAACATAGCCTGTGAATAAACATGTAGGTAGAAGAATTGCTAACCAATGGCTCTACTCTGGAACATCTCCCACCCTCCCCCATCCTCTTTCATCTTAAAGCAATTAAGCATGCTGGGCATATAACCCTAGCTGGCCAAAAAAAAAAGAAAGAAAGTTCCCATGCATACCAAAACATTCAAAGCAGTACTTTTTTGTAACAGGAAAAAAGAACAAAAACAAATCTACAAACAAAATGGTTATCCATTGATTGGGGAAAGGTTGAACAAATTGTAGTATAGGAATGTAATGGGATACTATTGTGCCATAAGGAATGAAGAATTTGAGGAATTTAGAGGAACATGAGAAATTTTGTATGAACTGATGAAGAATAAAGTTAGCTGCAGTAGTGGGGGGCAGGGGGGTGGAGCAAAGATTCACAATAACCACAATAACGTAAATAAAGTGAATCTTAAAAATAAACTCCAGTGCTCTGTAATTGTAATGCCCAAAGAAAAAAGAAGAGGAGAGATGAGACAAGATGAGGAAATGAACCTCCTTAGTTTGCTATAGGGGCAGAATGGTATATGTGCTGTCAGATGTGGTCATTGTATTGGCTATTTTTATTTAGCTGAGAGAAGGCTTACCAGTTGGGTAGTGATGTGTGATATGTCTGAAAATAAGTCTCATGTGTGAACAAAAGGCATCATAACACATTAATTAAAAACAAACAAGAAAACAATGAGGCAGTAGGAAAAATTGAGTCCATCAAGACAACTCACTAGCACAGTGGCATTTGTTGCTCATGGAAAATTATATAATGGCATCCAGGGTGCAACTATGCAGTTCAAAACCAATGAGTCTCCTTCTACTTCCTTTACCCCTCCTCCCAAACCATAGGGGTGGGTGAGAGGGCTGGTATTCTATGAGGTAGGTGTGTTCTTTACAATTCATAGGAAATACACAATGTACAGTAAGGCTTTGTCTACTTGGACCACTCAGTGAGACCAAATTGGAGACTTCAGCCATGATTGCTTTAATGCCATGACTGCTTCATGCCCATCTAAACAATATTCAAGAGAAGAAAAGAAAAAGAGAAAATGGCCAGCTTTGTGAGTGGGACCTGGCCATACACTGAAAATAACTTTCAGGAGTCCTGACTCCACAACTTTTCATAAACACATAGTACTATGTGCTGTTGATTAAGATGGGCCCCACAACTGTAACTCTAGGGTTAGCTGGCAAGGTTCCTCTCCTTAGGGACCAGGCCTGAGTTGGATTGACAGCAAGCCAGATGCACCTGTCAATCAGCTCCAGCCCTAAGCCAGTCAGGCAGGATTCTCAGAAAAGAAAAACAGTCAAGCTGTCTTTGCTGTCTTAAGTGAAAGTTAGCAAGCAAAAAATCCTATGGTTTGAGTGGGGTGGAATTGAGGGGAGGAAGAAGGAGAGCAGTGCTATCTGTGGGTACGGCCTAAACTCAAATGAAGCATTTTGAGTATTTAATCACTAATTGCTTTTTTAAAAGTTATTTAGTTGGTATAAATATCAATGGGGCTAAAAATATTTCTAGTGTGTTAAGAATAACCAATAACTAATGGGTATTACCAGGCCCATATATTTAGTGCAAGAAGGGACCTTAGGGATCATCTAATTCTGCACCATCATCTTACAGATTGGCCCTCATGCCCAGAAAAGACAAATGTCTTTTCCAAGGTTATACAAATAAAAAGTCACATAGGAAGGATTTGAACTCAAAACTCTGGCTTCACTCATGCCACAGTAATGAACTTCCTTCTTTTAGTGGTCATCCCTTTAGAGAATTCAAACTTTGAAGTGTTATATATCTGCATATCATTATTTTCCTCTTTTATAAGGTACATAAACATTTATTGCTTCCCTTTAATTCAATTTAAGTCCAATAAGAATAATGACTACAATGACATAGATATTCTTCCTTCCTTTCTCCTGTCCTTACAGGTCCTTTTTCCTATTAGTATGGTAAGGATAAACTAATATATTATTATATGAAAATAATACAAGATCCCTCCATTTAAAACCTTACATGAATGAATGTGCCAATGAAGAAAAATTCTCCACTTTCCTTGTTATATTTCCCTTTATACCATAAATGTCTATAACTCCCAATTTAGCTCTCTTTCCTATCACTTACAGATCACACATGCCTATTCCTACAGATGTTTCCTAAATTAATCTCCCTTCTGACTGTTACTTCCCATGGTCTGTGAATATGTTAGTACTCTGTCTTTTAGCCACTTCCTTTCTCTTTGGCTATCTTCCTTACACACCATTCTTCTGTGGCCTACAGTTATCCTCTAGCTTCTCATGCAGTTTTGGCTGGAACCACTACTTACTTTTTTCCAAGGGAAAATAATAAAAAACTGATTGGAAAGAAACAAACGGACAAAAAAGAAAAAGAAAAATGGAAGAAACAGCTATTGAGTTCCCTTCAAGAGCAGAGCACAAGATTTAAACTATGAATACTAGTAACAACAAACATTTCTGTAGCTTCTTTCCAAAGTCTATAAAATTATACACACCCACACCCACACACACACACACACACATACTATATCATTTAATGGTCGCTTTGATACCAAATCTGGTGTTTTACCCACTATGCCATGTAGCTTCTGTAACAATGCAAAAGGCAGGTGATGGAGGTGACCCTGGGTTGAAAATTGGCCTGAGTAGTGGGACAAGGAGGCAAGAGATTCAAAGGCGGAGAACTGGATATTGTTGAACCTGTTAACTCTAAGGTTAGGACCATGAAGAGAAGGAAGTGAGGGCAGAGCAACAGTTTATGGATTAGCCAGGTACCTCTGGCCTTAATATAAGGATTTGTTCTGTAAAACTTGGACTCAGTCAAAAGGCTGCACCCAAAGACCTAGAAGGCCACATGTGGGCTTGAGGCTGCAGGTTCCCCATCCCTGGATTAAGCAATAGAGAGGGATGGAGGGTTGTGAAGAGGAAGAGAGTAGTGTTAAGAGAAGTGAGGTAGAAGGACTGATGGATGGATATGATTAGAAAAGGAAATGTCAGAGGTTGAGATTATGGAGGTCGTTGTTTTATAAGTAATAAGTATGACCCTCCTGTGGGTGGCCAAAGTGGTGTGAAGATACAGGTCATAAAAGTTTAGGTTAATGAACTGAAAGTATGTAAAGAGTTTAGCTCTGGAAAAACTTGAATAGAAATAAATGGAGATTATGGTAAATAGCATCTCTAGCACGTTTAAGGTTGACAAAGTGTTCTCCTCACAACATGCCTCTGAAATAGACAATTACTATCTCCATTTCATAGATTAAGAAATTGAATTATGTCTTTAGTCTGATAGTCTGAGTCAAGCACTCTTTTCGGCTCACCACCTGTCTCTCTCCATCCATGCAGACAGAGATGGAGAGAGACACAAAGACAGACAGAGACAGAGAAAGAGTGGTACACAGAGAGACAAACAGGTACACACAGAAATAGAGATAGACACACAGACACAGAGACATAGCCTGAGAGATTGAGAGAGATAGACACAGAGGGGTAGAGGGATAAAAAGACATAGGTAGAGTCAGACAGACTCAGACAGAATTAGAGAAAGTATAGCAGCCCATTACAAGTTGTCTAATTGCCCAATCATTTGCGTTGTTAATGTGATAATCCTGCTTCAAGATATATTGTATTTTACAATAGCCAAAGACATAGAGTGATTCTGTGAAAGAGAATTCATCACTTGGGCATGTAATACATGAATGTCAGCTTGCCTTTGATCTGGTTACTTTTTGTTTTATTGTCAGGAGAAACTAGTTAATTAAGGAAATAAGCAACCTCAAGGGGCAACATAGTATAGTACTAAAACATTGGACTAATTTGTAAGAACTTTGTATTCTGGAAGGGAGAGGGAAAGGAGGGGGACAAAATTACAAAATTTACAAATCAAAATCTTATAGAAGTGAATGTTGAAAACACACACACACACAAAAGAAGTTTGTATTCTGACACTAGCTACTAGGCATTGGACAATCACAGCTATAGTTAATTGTGAGTTGAATGGGGGCCTTGTCTTACGACACCAACATCCATTTCTTTGGGAAGACATGAGGCTGCACTTCCTCCCTGAAAGGGTGTGTTTCCTTCCTAGAGTAACCCCTGTCTTAATGACTCACCTCTGGACTGTCAAGACCAGGATCTTACCACAGTGGCTTCATTTTCCAAGGCCTAACTTTTACCCCTACTCCCTGCAGAGTGACAACCACACTTTGGTGGCTGAGTTGTCCTCTCTTCCAGCACTACTACACCTGTCCTCCACACAGATGTTTTTCCCTTCCGCTAGCTGTTTTGGCCCTAAATGAAAGAATTTCCCATTAGAGAACTGCTCTATGGCCAAACCATTTAACTGTCTTAGACAATTTCCTTATCTGTAAAAAGAATGTGTTGGGCCAGATGACCTCTAAGTCCCCTTCCAAACACAACATTCTATAATTCTTAATTAAGAAAAAAAGAATATGCACTATATGTTTTAGATGGTGAAGTCATAGTAAACCTTGAAGATCCTTTCCCTAATTGCCTAATTCATATTTTATGATGCAGATTAAAGTAGCAGATAATTTCTATTTTAAAATGTACTGAGTATAATAGAGTATGTGCTTAATCAATGTTTGTCGAATGAATACAGATGATCCTAGGATCATAGAACTTAAGCTTGAAGGGACTATAGAGATCATTTCATTTGTATCCTGGCTTGGTGTTTGATTACCTCTCTAAGCCTCAGTACCTTTTATGTAAAATAAAGATTGGACCAGGAGTCCCCTAAAAACATTTCCAGCTTTTGATGTGGTAAATACAACTATAACTCTTACTTGACAGATGTAGAAACTGAGGCACAGAAGGTGAAGTAATGCTTTTTTTTTTTTTTAGTATTATGCTCTCAATATTATAATGAGAGGTAGTAAGCATGGTGTAGTAGATAGAGAGCTGGCCTTGAGGCCAAGTCTATTGCTCAAAGCCTGCCTCTGACATGTACTGAATGATCATGGGCAAATCACTTAACCTGTTAGTGCTCTAGGCAATCCTCTAAGAAGGTTTGAGTTTGCATTGGTAGAGGGAATTTCTATATGGAGGTATTCCCTCTGTCAATGAAATCACATGCAAAAAAAAAAAAAGGATATATAATTAGTAAAAAGCAGAGTAAAGATTTGAAGCCAGCTCCTGTAATTCAGGTGAAAGGAAAGATGATTAAAATTATGCTTTTTAGATTCGTAACCTTTTAAGAAATATGAAAAAAAATCCTCCAGAACGCATTTTAAAGGTAAATAAATCATTGGTATCTCCTAGGGAACTGCAGCAAGACTCTTGGAACTTATACATTCCCCTCATGTAGTGGAAGTTAATCCTATCTTCCATACCAACAAGGTAGAACTATTCAAAAATGAGGGATTCTAGGCCTTCTCCCTGGTCCCTTACTAGTGGAATCGTGAGGGGTTATGAAAAGTTGGCTCCTCAAGGGAACAGTTTTGGATTTTGACAAATGACTTTGGTAGCCAGCTTGGGTAACCCTGCCACGCTGTTCCCCACTGTTGTCAGGCCTGTTTGTCTTGCCCCAGCTGTGTTCTTGAAAGATATGATTATATGTCACTCAGACAAATATGCCCTAAGTATAGTGTAGTGTCCTTTTTTCGTCTCCAAAGGTTTGATGAGCCTATTCATGACAGGTTTCCTGGATATCTTTAGAAGATCTAATCAACTGATATTAATATTAAGAAAAATTCTCAAGCTGAATTCATTGAAGATTGAGTTAGAACTGGTGATACCAAAACTTTGCTGTCGTTGCTCTTTGTTTCCATTTCTCTGGACAACACACAGAAAGTTTGATTCTGAAGAAATCTAGGTGTTTACTTGCCTATATCTTGATACTATAGGACTACATCTTCCCTGAGAGCTCTGTTTCCCATTAGCCAATAAACTAGTAAGAAAGATTTTCATTCTGGCTTCAGTGTAGAGGGTTGGTGATTTCCTATTATTCTCCCCTCAGCATGGCTAATGTACTTCCCATTAGGCCAACAGGCATTGGTTCAACATAATATTTATTTGGAGCCTACTAAATGCAAGCATTAAGCCAGGAGCTGTTAGGGGTTAGGAACTTGTTCATAATTTAGGTTTACAGAGTTGACTGGTCCATTGAAAGAATGACCTACCCAAGATCACACAACCATTGTTTGTCAGGTTACTGTTGTGTCATTTTCAGTTGTGTCCTACTCTCTCCCAAACCCATTTGGGGTTTTTTCTTGCCAAAGAGCCTGGAGTGGTTTGCTATTTTCCTTCTCCAGCTTATTTTATAGATGAAGAAATAGAGGCCAAGAGTATTAAATGACTTGCCCAGGGTCACACAGTAAGTGTCTGAAGCCAAATTTGAGCTCAGATTCTCATGGCTAGATAGAGCTATCGTTCTATTCACTGCGCCACCTCACTGCCCATATTTGTCAGGGGCAGGTCTTCCTTCTGGGTCTCCCTAAAGATGAAACTAGTTCTTTATACAATGCTGCCTTTCAAGCAAGAATAGGAGAATCAATCACAGAATCAGAAATTTAGAGCTTAGAATGGACCTTAGAAATCAATCCTCTGTTTGGATAGATGAAGAAACCACAACTTTGAGGGGATACTGGAATTTCCCAATGTCACACAGTGGTTTGTCTCCATTTTAAGTAACACCAGTTGGATTATTTTATACTGGTGAACACTACCACATAGAAAATATATTTAACTGTCAACACGGTTCCTTTGTTAGTTTATAAAGTTACCTTGCATGTCATTGAATACCTGATGTCATTAAAATTTTTATTTAGGACCGAAATCCTTAGTAGCAGAGGAAGCATATTCACAAAAGTTTTTGTACATAGTACAAAATGGAGAAAAAAATGACATGCGTAGGATTAAATTGCCTTACTTCTAAGGAAACCATGTCTAATCTTTATTGTCTTTGGGCTCAGTTACATTCCACATATGTATCTAATTTAACAGATTTCTAGGGAAACAGTTATTGATATCTCTTAAGACATAGACATCATTCATCTCTTCAGGGCTCTCATGATACATTTACAGACTCACACAGATGATGCAGACATAGATTCTCAAAACTAAAGTTCTTATAAGACCACTAAGAATTTGATTCTCCAAATGTAAATACTGCCATTTCATTTACTGCTATGTAGGCTCGAAAGAGCTGATTGCACCTAAGTCCAGTGTTTTTGTTTTTAAGGTGTTAACTGAGGTCCAGAGAGAGGGAATACTTTGCCTGAAGTTATGCAGTTACTTGAAATGGTTATGATTTAAACCCAGGTCTTCTTAAATCAATTCCAGGGCTCTCTCCAATGCATTATGCTGCCACAACTTTACCTCTGTTAAAATTAAAATGTGTTATCTAAAGGCATTGTGGTACTATGGAAACATTTCTGGATCAGATTTCGCAGAGTATACAGGTCATGTCTTAGCTCTGCTAATACTACCTGTGTGAAGTTGGACAAGTCATTTAACTCCTCTAGTTCAAAGATTTTCATACCTAAAATGAATGGAGTGGACTAGATGACCTCCAAGGTCCCTTCTGTTGATGAGGTTAAAGAAAAATGATGATGTGGTAAGGAACCATAGGTTTCTAGGAGTACTCGGAACCCCAAAATACCAACGCACTGAGTCCTGCTGAAAGAATTCGACTCAAGCCTTCTCAGTCAAGGAAAAAGGCAAAGTTTGTTAAAGATTCACCATATTGGGTTGTCTTAAGAAATCTCACCCTTTGTGACGCTTGTTTTCACAAGCGGACCAGATTCAATCTACTGAGCTACTGAGCTAGATTGAATCTGAGCGCCTTCGTGGAGGCAAGATGAAACTTATATACAGAAAGATTGTAGGACGGATCTAGGAGTAGTCAAGTAGTCTGGGGTGACTAGAGGAGGGGTTTTGGGAGGGTCTTGAGGAGGAGTCTAAGGAGGATTTTGATGGGACTGGGGTGACTAGAGGTCAAGACTGCAGGAAACAAGAGAATGGGATTTTGATAGGATTAAGGGTGGGAAGCAGCTGGACCATAGAGGGCTAGGCTAGGTAGAGATTTGGGCCTAGATAATGAAAGGCTTATGGCTTCAGGCAAAGACCAGATCTAGTGGGAAGATTCAAGGAGAGTTCAAGGGAGTTCCCAGAGACTACTCCATCAGGTTCAAGGGGGTTCCAGAGACTGTACCCTCATCATTGTCTCTAAATCTAGGAGTTTAGGATTCTCATATGGGCCAGAAAATACAAGTTTGCTCCACAAAATAAAATTTGTTGATATCCAAGCAGAGACTAGGACATCATCTGCCATTGATGCTATGGAAGAGATTCCTGCCCTGGGTGGGAAGCTGGATTAATAACCTCCAAGGTCATCCAGATTTGCCCATTCCAAGAGTCTGGCTCTCAAAATAAATAAGAAAGTTAACCAAATTATTTTCAAAACATGGACTATTTGCAATAAGTATTTTGTGTCCTTATCATTCATGTATTTTCTTGATATTGCTGACAAAATACTTTTGTGAATGAGGTAACTACATTAGAAGGAGGATACTTGGCCAGCATCCTTAATTGGAGTATGTTTAATATGAGCTAAGGCCCCCTAATGAATTACACAAGCTTTCTCTGGGAGGGGGAGGAAGCTATTAATTTTATTTTTTCTTAAAGGGAACATTCTATAGTATGCATTGTAACTTGTGTCCTATAAAATGATGTTAGTTAAGGCAAGAGCCTGGGTCAGGAAAGCTTTGGAAAAGTTTAGCCATTGAACTCTGCGCAACAGCTGTAGGAGTAATGAGAAGCCATGGGGAAATGGGGCTTTTGTAGAACCAAGTTCCCCTCCAGGCATTCCTGATCTGAGGAAAACACTTTAATTAATATGTAAAACAGCAGTGGGAAGAGAAAGTAAAGGTTAATTTCCAAACCACATCACTACTGGCAGTATTCTGGTTGGGAAACCTTGGGAAACTCTAGGTGTTCCTCTTTAAAGACATAGAGGTGCTTTTGTATGTGAACTGCCTCCGAGGTACTCAAAAGACCTTTTATCTCCACACAGTGGCATTACTCTTTCTGTGTTTGAAAACATCGCCTTTGACTGGCAGGCTGTTGTTTTTAATTTGCAATGCACCCTCCATTTTATGAAACCACTGAGGAATTCTGAGTGACTGGAAGGCAATTGTTTGGGAAAGGCCTCAAAGTCACATTTGTGGGCGGGAGAGAGGCTTCCTTTGCTTTCTCCTTTTTTGTCCTTTCTCTGTAGCTCATTGCTGGCCACTTTGGCTACCTTTAGAATCTGTGAAAAAGGCCTTTCTCCTTCCATCTGCTGCTTGGAAAACCAATACTGTGGTTGCCTGAGGTAAGAGTTCACATCTTGGTGTGGTGAAAAGCAAGATGGCTTGAGGGTCAGAGACTGGGTGAACCCTGTCCTGTCTCTGACGCTTTAATATTTGTATGAGTTTGGACGAGTCACTTTGCCTCTTTGGGTGTTAGTTTCCTCATTTTGGTTTTTTTTTTTTTTTTTGGTCTGTTGAAAGAACACTTACAAGCTGGAGAACATCCAGAGGAGGGCAACTGGAACTGTGAAGGGCCTGGAGACAATATTAAACTGGGCATGTTTTCCATGGAGAAAAGATAATTTAGAGTGAAGACACTACAGGTACCTTTAACTATGTGAAGTGTTCTGTGGAAGGGGGATTATATCTGCTCTGCACAGTTTTGAAGGGCAGAACAGAGAGTAATGAGTGGAAGCTATAGAGAACTATGTTTAGGTTTGATGTAAGGAAAAACCATTTTAATTCAGTTCAACAAGCATTTATTATGAACCTACTATATTCAAGGTATTCTTCTGGGTACTAGGGATATAAAGAAAAAAAAGATACTCCCTACCTTTAGGGAACTTACCTTCTAATAACTAGAACTAGCCGAAAAGATCAATAGATAGGCTTAGCAGATAGTGAGGGTTCCATGGCTGACCATTCTTTATCCCATTCAGCCATCTACAAGGTCATTGAAGCAGGCACCTTGCCACTTAGTTTCCATCCCTAGCTAGGGACAATTTCCTCTCCAACCAAAACCATCCCCAAGTTTCATCTCTTGCTCAGGGAACAATAATCAAATCACTTCTCCCATTGCTCAGAGAAAGGATGGGGCAACCTACTGTCCCTATGACTTTACTCAAAATCCCCCTACCTTTACAAAGCTCCATTCTCTGTCCACTACAACCCCTGTGAGTTATATCTGTCTAAAGGAATGTAAGCCCTTTAGATGGAAGAATTATCTCATTCTTATATTTATTTTTATCTCCAGAGTTAGTATGCTACCTGGTATATGGTAGGCATTTCATAAATGCTGATTTAAGTCTTCAGACTAAGGTCTGATAATTGCTTATTGCAAAAGAGAACTTGTCTGTATAGGTACAGGCTTCTGAAAATTTGTAATTGTACAACGCTCATTAAATGGTGCACTCTGAGGCAGAATGTATGAAGGGAAATCATTTCTTCAAGCTATTCACTAAATTGAGATAAAGCAACTTCAGTGACTGGGCATAAGAAAGTATGTGTAGTCTCACATGGAAAATCTACAATAGTATGTATCTGGAATTTGTTTGGGGCAAGGGAAAGAATGGGTGCAGAGAATTAATTATTCACCTTTGATCCAATCAGTAGTGACCTTCCTACAGCTACTCTGGAGGGATGAAAGGAGCTGTGTTTGTGTGAGTTATTCCATTGAACAGGAAAAGTAAAAGATAATCTTGTCCTTCCTGTCCCCAGGAGAATTAAATCTCCTCTTTTACCTTGCAGATGACTAAAGACTAGCGATATACATCATCGAGGCAATATGGGTAAGCATTATGAATTGTACAGTGTGAAAGCTGGGGTGAGTTTATGGGAAGAACACTGGAGGAGGAACCAGAAAACCTGAGTTCCAGACCTGGAGATGGCCTTACTTAACTATATGTCCTTGAACTAATGACTAATTCTTAGGGTCTTATGTTCCTGGTCTGTAAAGTAGTAATGATTAGTCTTTTTTGCCTTCTCAGGGCTATATCAAGGATTAAATAATAAAGTGCTTTGAAAGAGTTAAAATGCTTCAAATACAAATTGAACTCGACAAATATTAGATAGCTACATGCAAAGTGTTGTTGTCAGTTGTTTTAGTCAGGCCTGACTCTTTGTGATCCCATTTAGGGTTTTCTTGGCGAAGATGTTGGAATGGTTTGCTGTCTCTTTCTCCAGCTCGTGTTATAGAAGTGAAATCTGAGACAAAGAGGGCTAAGTGATTTGCCCAGGGTCACACAGCTAGCAAGTGTCTCAAGCTGGATTTGAACTCAGATCTTAATGCCTCTAGGCCCAGCACTCTACCACTGAGCCACCTAGTTGCCCCAATATGCAGAGTGCTGGGGGTATAAAGATGAAAAACAACACCCTCCTTGCCTTCAGGTAGCTTATAATTTAGAAAGACATTGAAATATCATAGTGATGAGGGCACAGTCTCTGGGAACCCCTTGAACCCTTGAACTCTCCTTGAATCTTGCCACTCGACCTGGCCTTGGCCTGAGGCTATAACCATTAAGCCCAAGTGCCTACTTTGCCCAGTCCTCTATTGTCCAGCTGTTTCCCACCCTTAATCCTGTTTCCCATCCTTAATCCTGATCAAAATATCTATACCCTAACTCCACTACCCCAGCCCTTGATGGGTTGTCATTTCCATATAGCCTTCAGCTATTTCCCCCACCCTGGAGTCTGACCTCATCCTTAAGTCCCTCCCTAGACCCCTCTTCTGGTCACCCCAGACCACCCCTCAATCCCTCCCACAACCTTTGTGTATATAATCTCCATTTTGCCTCCATGAGGTTGGTCAGAACCATTCTAGCTCAGATGGGTCTGGCCCTTTTTCCTTACAGGCGTCGCAAGGGGTGGGATCTCTCGGGGCAGGCTTATTTGGCTAACTCTTAATAAACTTTATCCCTTCCCTTGGCTGAGAAGGCTTGAGATTAGCAGTGCTTCCCGGTCAGGGAACCATAAATGATGAGGGTTTGGGGTGAGAGGTGCTTGACACCCCAAAGTACCCTCACGCCGGGTCCTGCTGAAAGAATTCGACTCAAGCTTTCTCAGCCAAGGGAAAGGATAAAGTTTATTAAGAGTTAGCCAAATAAGCCTGCCCCGAGAGATCCCACCCCTTGCGATGCCTGTAAGGAAAAAGGGCCAGACCCATCTGAGCTAGATTGGTTCTGACCAACCTCATGGAGGCAAAATGGAGATTAAGTACACAAAGGTTGTGGGAGGGATTGAGGGGTGGTCTGGGGTGACCAGAAGAGGGGTCTAGGGAGGGACTTAAGGACGAGGTCAGACTCCAGGGTGGGGGAAATAGCTGAAGGCTATATGGAAATGACAACCCATCAAGGGCTGGGGTAGTGGAGTTAGGGTATAGATATTTTGATCAGGATTAAGGATGGGAAACAGGATTAAGGGTGGGAAACAGCTGGACAATAGAGGACTGGGCAAGGTAGGCACTTGGGCTTAATGGTTATAGCCTCAGGCCAAGGCCAGGTCGAGTGGCAAGATTCAAGGAGAGTTCAAGGGTTCAAGGGGTTCCCAGAGACTGTGCCCTCATCAATAGGATCATAAATCCAGAGCTAGGAGGGACCTTAGAGGCCATTGAGTTCAACTCCCTCTTTGTACAGACCAAGAGATTGAGGTATAATGAGGTTGAATGACTTGTTCAGACTCACATAGCTTGTAAGTATCTGAAGGAGTATTTAAAGTCAGATCTTCCTGACTCAAGGTCCAGCACTGTATCTACTGAGCTATATTGACTCAAAAAATACACAAATAACTATAATGAAAAAGATTAATTATGTATCTCATAGCAGAGAGAGGGCTGAGAGCTTCAGGAACAACTACTGGCATTTTCTTACAGTATTTTCCTCAGAACAGCCCAGTTAAATATTACAATTATTTTTATTACCATTTCACAGGTAAAAAAAAAATTAAGACCAAAAGCTAAAGTGAACCATCCTTGGACACAGAGTTATTCTCTACTTAAACTGGGGCATAAACCAAGGACTGACTTTAAGCCTGTTACTCTCACCACTATACAATGTCGTGATGAATAGATTAGAAAAAATTTCAAAGAGGAGGTAGCAGCCTCAACTCTGGGTCTTGGAGGAAAAAAATATTAGAAAGATATAAAAATGGATATTTGAATGGATATAGTTAAGGCATACATGCAAACATATACCATACAATGTGTACATGTGTTTATATATACATGTATAATGTTGATAAAGTCATAAATGGATGATGTATAAATAGATGACAGCTAGATATAGATAGATATTCAAGGCATATGTGCAAACACCTATATTATATACATATGTGCATGTATATATATGTGTGTGTTGATATATACATAACTTGATGGATTATGTATAGATAGATGACATAGTTTTACATCTGAACATCTAGATGAGAAATCATAGACATAGAGAGAGAAAGGGCATTATAGGTAGTCTTAGTCAAGCATCTTCATTTTATAGATGAGAAAACTAAGGGCCAGAGAGTTGAATGACTGGCCCAAGATAATACAGGTTGTAAGAATGACAGAATTGGGATGTACACTCAGTTCCTCTATTTCAAAATCAGGTGGTCTCTATGTTGTACAACAAAGAGACTTGACTGTGTGACCATGGACAGGTCACAGAGTCTTTGAGCCTGATTCCCAATCTAAAAATTGGAAGAAATCTGTATTTTTCTGACTACTTCTAAAGCTTGTAGGGAGGATAAAATAATGAAGTATTTTGAAAGTTCTGTAGTGCCATGCAAATTAAACTCAATTAACATTAAGTATTGCTATGTGCAAAGTTATGGAATTATAAAGATAAAAAAATAGCAAAATTCTTACTGTTAAGTATCTTACTATTTAGTAGTGAGGTTGAGATGCTGTAAGAACGTGGTTCATGGACTGAGAACTGGAAAGGACCTTAGGAATCATCTAGACCAGTCTCCTTCATTTTAAATATGGAAGAAATGAGTCACAAAGATGTTATATGACTTGTCTAAGGTCATGTAGGTGGTAAGCATTGGACTGGATTTGACAAATGATCTCCAAAGGAATAATTTTATCTTAGTTTTGTTTTTCAATAATACCAAAATAAATTAAATTTCAAAATTTTTGAAAAAAACATTCTATAGCTTCTGTCTTAGTGTTACAAAGTTATAAACAATTAAAATAAACTTCTCACTTTTAGTTTTTAAAAAAAAATCTTCAGTTTGGTTAAGCCAAATACCATTTCATCTCAAAAGCCTAAGGCATCATGTTTGTAGTTTTCAAGGACTGAAACATTTATATTTGCCAAGGCTGTCATTAAATATATGGATTATGAAATGATAGGGGCTTGACCTGTTATTTCATTGGGAAGTCCCCAGTGGAGAAATTCCCTCTAGCTATGCAAGTTGACACCTTTGGCACCTTCTCTGAAGCTTATACTCCTGGCTGCCTAGAGCATTGAAAAAACAAATGAATTTCCCAGGGTCACCAGCCTCTATGCAACAGAAGTGTGAATTTAACATGCATCTTCCTGGCTCCAGAATGAGAGAAATGATTATTAATAACTAATGATTTGGGGAGATTCAGAGTTCTCCCTTTTTCCATCCTCATTCTAAGACTTTAGTCTTTGAAGGTTTGAAGGTGAAGAGTTCCCCTATGACCCCACTCACCTAATCTTAAAAGGAATCTCTAGTCTAAGGTGAATTCCCTTTAATCAAGCTTAGGTGGAGACAGGCCCTTTTGCCCCAGGCTGGGGTTTTTCTGGGTATTATAGAGATGCTCTCTCTGTCCAAGGGTGACAGGATGTCACTCTCAGCTCCTCCTTGTAATATTCATTCTCTCATTAATTGTTAACCAATCAGAGTTGATTACCATCCTTTTGAACACTCTTCTTCCAAAAGGACATAGAAACCCTGAGCCTACTGCCATGATTGTCTTTGGTCTAAGAGAAAGAGGGCCAAATGACCATCCTTTTATTAAAATGCTGGCATTATTAATAAAGTGACTACATTACCCAGAAATTAAATGTCACAAGGGCCAGCGCTCTGTCCATTAAACTCTTCTTTGTTTCAATACTTTGAGAGTATTTACCAATAGCTGACTCTCTGTGGTTCTGTATAGTTTATAAACTGAATTCCATACTATCTCTCTGTGAGATAGTTAGTATAGAAGATTATCCCCATGCCCTGAGGAAGAAACTGATACTGAGAGTTTGTTAACTCTTCCATTGTTGCATGATTATGGGTTAGTGAAGCCAGAATGCACATACAGGTATTCTGCTTGCAAACCTAATGTTCTGGCTTTAGCATTTACAGTAAAACTTCAATTTATCTGAATATTCAGGGAATGGGTGTGGAGGTTTATGTTCTGATTAATTTAATTTTATAGCTAGTCACTACTAGAAAAGCCCTTTTGTTCCAACATTTGTGGCTTTTTTTAAAGTTTCTAAAATAGATTTCTTGAATTTCCTGCCTTGGTAAGTAGAGTACACTAAAGATAATTTAATATTACATAGGTGAATCTGAAGAATAGTTATCATTGTACAGAATTGTGGCTACAGACATAAAAAGCACAGGAGATTGAGTTGAATATGCACTGACCTCAGGACATTCCTTAGCTTAGGTTTATGGAGTATTTGTTTTTGTTTGGAGGTGGTGTGGTATGGTTGAAAGAGGAGACAGAGAACTTGGCTTTGAATATTGTTTCTGCTACTTATTCTGTATGTGACCTTGGATGATTTGCTTAACACTTCTGGGTCTCAGTTTCCTCATCTGGAAAAAGAAGGGGTTTGACTACATGACTTCTACATGACTACATCCCTTCTCACTCTAAGTCTATGACCCTATGATCCTATGATTTTATGAAGTTCCCAATGTGAGCTTTTAATTCCTTGTCTTTGTGCCTTTCTCTTAGATTCGGGGTGCAGAGAGAAAATTCTGATTATTAGGTCACCATTTGGTTAAAGTTTTTCCTATACTTTCTATAAGAGTAATGTCCCATCAAAGCAGGGCATTGACATATCATTTCTCTGAGATCGAATTGGTTCCCAGGAATGTGAAAGTCTTACTTCTGATTTGGGAACCAGATTATGAAGGTACTTCAATACTTCTGTATTTTGTCTTGGAGACAAAAGAGACCCATTGAAGATTTGTGTGTAGAAGGTTCACAATCATATCCATTCACCTTTTGAAAGTGGCAGAAAGGGTTACAATGTTCTGATAAAAACTAGTAGTGAATTAGGGTTTGGTACTGATTAGCCCAAATGTAATACGTATAGCTTGTGTCATGGACACCCTTAGTATGAAGAGTGCTCTCATGTGATCTTTGTCTCTCAAAGTCTTCTTTAAATCATTACATACCCATGGCTCACCTTGAATACTCTGGACATTCTAGATGTTAAAAAGAGAGAGGCTGCAAGTTCTCTTCCTGATTAAAATTGTGATTATAGTTCTTTGAACAAGGTCTCTGTTCTTGGACAGATAGTGCAAATGGACAATGAGTTGAGCCCAGAATTAAGCAGGAAAAAAAAATGAGATGCATTGCAAAAGCTCCTTTAATCACCCTAAACTTTCTCATAGAAACAAAAGCCCATGGCTAATACCTATATTCTACCAGTACTATTATATAGCTAGAAGTCATAAGATACTACACTGCAAGTCTCTGAATAACTAAAATTAAATATTACTCAGATAGCAGTGGAGTGGTGCATGAGGGGTGAGAACAGGGTAAAATACCTAACCAAAATCAAACTACCAAGAAAAACTGAAGTAAAAGATGTCATTAAAGAAATGTATAATTGAAAAAGATGAGCTGGTTATACACCAAGAGCAAGGATCGACTGGTAGATAAACTGTGTGCTCCCCTCTTAAAATATTACAAGAAAACAAGGATCCCTCCCTCTACCCTCTGCACACTGGGTGAATCCTTTATGATGAACCATGCAAAACACTAGATACACAGGATAGACCAACATGGATGGATTGCGATCTGTGAATGGAAGATCCAAGCTGAAGAGATCACAGATTCATTTTAGTATAAATGTCAATTATTATTGTATTTTATTTTCAGGGCTTTTTGCGCATAGTAGACATTTAATAAATGCCTGTTGAATTATTGAGTTAATTTGAATTGAATTGAACATTATGGAAGATTAAATTATTTAGCCACAGACTTTGGAGCCTGTGTTCAGGAAAGGCCTTGCGGCCACTATTCAGTTCTCTCTTGGAGGTTTGTGTTTACTGTGGATGTTAATAATAATACTAGCGATAACAATAGCAATGTGTTGTCTCTTCCTACACAGTATAAGCTTTTGTGGTTAAATACCATAGTTGTGCCTTCCCTTTCACTGTGCCAATATCTACTACATGGTCCTGAGCAAAGTGGACATTTAATAAATATTTGATGATGATGATGATGATAAATATACAATCACATTTCTATTCTGGGCCAGCTAGTGCCCCTTAATGATTTGGGGTTAACCAAAAAGACTTTATACAATGTTGAGCATAGCCAAAAATTACAAACTTTGTTTCACAAAAACCACAGAGAAACATCCATGAGTGTGTAAAGCCTAAATGGAACTGAAATATTACTTTTTGAAGGAGATTTCAATCATTGGTGTAAAGGTCTAGTGTTATACCTGTTTACTCTGTAGAGGACATTTATTTCTGTCTTGAATCTGGAAATCATTCTGATTGGGTGGTCACATCTGAGGTAAAATCCCTACCAGAAATTTATGAAGCTTCCTCTGGGAGCACAAGGTTGGGATATGCTGGGTGATCCAAATCCATTTATCTAGCCGCATTTCTATCATTTTTGTTTTTTAGGTGTCCAAATGTTTTTCTGTGAAGAAACCACATCATTTTTTTGATGGGAGAATGAATCTAAGGAAGCCTGGAGGGGAAGAAATGAAAACCTTATGATTGAATTTTGTCTATTAATGAAAGTTCAAATAAATCAAAGCTCACACAGCTCTCTTTTATATGAATAAAATATTCTACCTGGAGGCAAGAGGATGTTATATGTTATACTATCTTCATTAATCTGCAAGTTAGGACATTTGCTGCTCAAGACCGAGACTAAAGATCACTTTGGAAAAGAGAAGCTGAAATATTCATTCCCTTACAGTTTGCTGCTTTCTCTGTGCATTGAACTATTCTGTGATAGGGTCCTGTTTGTCCAGAAGTCACTTGGGTTATACGAATCATTTCTCTGATCATGAATTTTGTTCTAGCCCTTTTTATTTTATTTTTTTAAGATATAGAAAATTACTACAGAAATAGTGTGTTAAAGTGGATAGAGTACTGGATTTACAATCAGGAAGGCTAGGATTCAAATTTTACTTCTGACGCTTACTGACTATATGAACCTAGATAAGTTATTCAATTTTTCTAAGCCTCTGTTTCCTTATCTGTCATCCGAGGGGGTTGGAATAGATGGCTGCTAAGGTAACTTCTAGCTCTAAATCTATGACCCTATAAATAGGCTAATATCTGGCAGGGGTCAACTAACACTTATTAAGCACCTACTATGTGCTAGGCACTGTGATAAGCACTGTTGATACAAAGAAAGGTAAAAAATAAAAAGATAGTCCCTACTCTCGAGGAACTCATAATCTAATGAGAGGGACAACATGCAAACCACTATGTACAAACAAGTTATATTCTAGATGAATTGGGAGTGGTCTTAGATGGAAGGGATTAAGATTAAGGTAGACTGAGAAATGCTTTGTGCAGAAAGTATGACTTTATGTAAGAGGTGACGGAAATCTGGAAAGCTAGGAAGTGGAGATGGGAAGAGATGAAATTATAGTCATGTGGGATAGCCAGGGGGGTGAAGTGTGGTGTGTGAGAAGTAGCAAGGAGACTGGGGTCACTGGACTGTAGATTTTTTTTTTTTTGATGTGGGAGACATGGGCATGTCTGCAGGCACTAGGGAGAGAACCAGTAAATGAGAGAAATGTAAGATAAGTGAGAGTGGGGATGACAGAGAGAGTGATCTGTTGGAAGAGACAGGTTAGAATGGGATATGGAATAATGTCTATGCCTGGATGGCTAGGAGGATTGGGGTGCTCTTGAAAGCAATAGGGAAATTAAGAAGCAGGGAGAGTTTTATGGGGAAAGATTATGAGTTGAGTTTTGAGCGTGTTGATTTATTTTAAAATGTCTGTTTGACAGGTCTATTAAGCAGATGGAGAAGTGTAACTGGAGTTCAGGAGAGGTTAAGGCTGGACAAGTAGATCTGAGAGTCTTCTGCATAGAGATGATAATTGAATCCGTGGGAGCTGATGAAATAATCAAGAGAAATAGTATAGAGGGAGAAGAAAAGGGGGCTCCGGATGGTGCCTTTTGAGCAATTTATCTTCTCAAAAGGGATATCAACTAGGAAATGTATTATGGAGAAAGGAGTTGGACCTCCATATAGCAAAAGTGAAGGATAACATATGGTCATTGCCTAAGTGCTACACTAGGTCACAAGAAATATTAGAAGAGCTATAGGAAATTCTGATTTTTTCTTTTCTTTTTTTCTTTAAAAAAAAACCCTTTAATATAAAGGACAGGTCTTTGTAAGGGGACAGGGAGGTATATTGGGGAAAGTCTAGGTGATATAAAACAAAATGTAAAAATTTAAACTTTAAAAAGTTGAAGAAGGAGAAGAAGAGGAGGAGGAGGAGGAGGAAGAACAAGAGGAGGAGGAAGAACACATATTGTGGAAAAAGTAATTAAATTAGAAATATGTAAATTTGGTCACAGAAAGACCTAGACTAGGTCAGTCCAAGCTCAGTAAAAAGTCTATTTTGATTTTTCAGAATTGTTCTAATTCATTAATTTTACATATTTAAATCAAAGAATTTAGTGTGTTGTTGGAAAAAGACATTAAAAATAGCTCTATAGGCTTACATTTGCTTCACAGTATTTCAGTGTTTTTTGTGGTTTTTTGGATGTGTGTGTGCATTTAAACTGATATTTAGTTTGTTGCAGTTACTTTTTAAAATGAGGTTGGCTTCATTTAGAATTCAACGAATTTGTGTAGTTTGTTCAGGTTTAAGGTTGAGGTTCCATTTGGTTCAAGTTCCTGGTATTGATTTCATGTTCATGAATAGAGCACACTTTGTCTGGCCATATCAATAACAGCAAAAGCTGGATTGGCAGCTTGCCTCCAAAACTGCCCCCAGAACATTTGAACTCACATCCACCTAGTTGTACAAAGATCTGCATTTGTGCTCAAACCTGGGAGACTGACTTCCCTATTTAGAATTTTCAGTTACTCTCTAAGTGTGTGGAGTGAGAATGGGGAGAGATGGGAAGGGATGAAAGGTAATACATTGGTTTAGGAGTCAATAGGTCTGAATTCTGATTCATTAGATTTCTAGAAAGCCATGTAGGCATTCACTTGCCTCTGCCCTTGTTTCTCC
The DNA here is from genome assembly GCF_011100635.1 of Trichosurus vulpecula. NCBI lineage: Eukaryota > Metazoa > Chordata > Mammalia > Diprotodontia > Phalangeridae > Trichosurus > Trichosurus vulpecula. The sequence continues at coordinate 385,914,820 of NC_050576.1, read as the reverse complement.
ATTTATTCAGATGATGATGACCAGTGACATTTGTTCAACTACTGCACCAGGCTTTTGAGTTCTGCAGAAAATTTAGTCCCACTTTGAGCTATATTCTGTATAACCTCAAGGTCAGCTCATCTGTTAGTGACTAATGAAAGTCAGTATCAATTTTTCTATACACAAAAATAGCTTTGAAAATCACTTGCAAATCCAAATATTTTAATAATAGAATATTATTAGGGCATGGCTCATGATATGTTGGGAGTCAAATCATGTAGCCTGAAATAAATTAACAACATAAACCAAACTGTTATTTTCCTGGCATTTGGTCTTGTTTCATTCTTGAAAGGTTTGTTTGTTTTTTAGTTTTATCAATGCTTTTAATTTGTACATGGTTGCCATTTCTTGATACCCCCCACTAATGAATCTTCTCATGTAACAAAAAAAGAGTTAAGTATAGTCAACTAACAAACTGGAAGAAATGACACATATTGTTGAATTCTAAGTCCATAATGCTACATTCCTCCCCCCATAGTCTTCCACCTATTTGCTGATAAATTGAGGGCAGCATCGATGAGAATAATAGTAGGAAAAAAGTAGGCTCTTACAAACAGCATTCAACCAATGGATCATATCTTTACTGTTTTGCAATTAAAAGAAAGACTAAGAGGCCATAAAATCCTATCTCATTTATTGTTTTCTGATTATGAAATAACATTTGATTCAACAGAACAGAACACTAGATTTAAGACTCTTCTCCTACAACAAGATGACTTCCATTATACATTACAATTGGTTTGGATTCCTTAAAAAAATAGAAATAATTCTATTCAACAATCCTTTCAACATAAACATTAGACAAAGCATTAAAGAGAGGTGTATTCTATAAAGGTGTTTGCCATTATGATGGGCTCCCAATATGTAGTCAAAGCTAAAGGGTTCTCTGTGGATAGTAAAATTCTCCAGATGCTTCTGTTTGCAGATGACAGTGTTCTGATTGCACCAAATCCTGAAACATCGTAGGCCGTCATGGAAGAGACATATAATCCTACTCAAGACAGTTTAGTCTGACAAATGATGGAGAGTGTTTATTGGATGAAAAATGCCTATTGACTAGATCATGATGTACAATGTATAGAAAGATTATAGAGCTTTTATACAAGTGTAAATATCAGCGATAGATAGTGCAGAGAGTAATAAATTGAGCTTGGAGCTGAAAAGGAGGAACAGCATGAGCTGTGTTATATTCAGGAAATCACAAAGTTCAAGCTTCCCAAGTGGGGAAACCCATATTTTCAATACTAACATTCTACTGGTACCATTTTATGAAAATGAGACATGAAATACAAATCTCTCCTAAGTATTAAAAAATAATTTCATACTCAGGGGAATGAAGAGGTACATGAAAGGTGTGAGCAGGTTGTGCCATATAACCAATAAGGAACTTTGACAAAGAATAGAAGTAGGGGCAGTTAGGTGGTGCAGTGGATACAGCACCAGCCCTGGAGTCAGGAGGGCCTGAGTTCAAATCTGCCCTCAGACACTGGACACTTGCTAGCTGTGTGACTTGGATAAGTCACTTAACCCTAATTGCCTCTCAAAAAAAAAAAAGAAGTAAAAGATGTTATAAAAAATTACGATGGGAAGAGAAAATGGAATGGTCATATGGCAGGCCATAGAATTCCATCTGGAGAGCCTGGTGCAGTAGTTGAGCAAATGTCACTGATCACCTTCATTTTAATAAATGGGGAAACATGGGCACAGGCAAGTGAATTCCTACGTGTAATCTACAGATTTTCTAGAAATCTAACGAATCAGAATTCAGACCTACCGATTCTACTGAGAGTACTCTACTGGTACCTTTTTGATGTCAGGAGAAAGCAAGGAAGATGTTGAACTACCAGTAGGCCATGAACAGGATTAAAAAGAATAGGTATGGATTGGCTGTAATCTGTATCATTAGAAGAAAATCCTAAATTAAAGATATTACAATATCCAAATATTTTATTTTAGATGTTACTTTTGATTCTATTGAAGAAAGTTCCTTCCATGCCTATGCTTTATGGGATTCTTTATACAAATAAATGCTGTTTTTTATTAAAAGTTGCTTTTCCAGTCTATTGATGTAATTGATGTATAATATATTGATGTATTGATGGGTTTTGGTTGTTTATATGAGTAATTATGGTAATTATTTTCTTAACGTTGAACTATCTTTGCATTGCTGGTATAAATTTAACTTGATCAGAGTGAATAACTTTTTGGTTATAGGCCTGGAGTTTGGAATAGCTGAGTTCATATTCATCCTCAGACATATACTAGCTGTGTGACCCTGGGAAAGTTCACTTAACCTTGTTTGCCTCAGTTTCCTTGTCTGTAAAAAGGAGATGGAGAAAGACATGGCAAATCACTCCACTATCTTTGCCAAGAAAACCCCAAGTGGGGTAACAGAGTCAGACATTTCTGAAAAGACTGAAAAGCAACAAGATATATCTCTATGTAGTTTCTTTGCTATTATTTTGCTTGTAAGTGTCATGCTGACGTTCATCAGTTATAATGATGCATGACTCTTTGGTTTTTACTTAATCCTGTCTTGGTTTGAGTTCTAGATCATATTGGTCTCATTGGAGTTAGTTTGGTAGAACACCTTTTACTTAACTGTTAAAAAAAAAAACAAAACTTTGCAACATACATATCAGTGGCTCTTTAAATCTCTCCTAGAATTCATCCTTGAATAAACAAATCAACAGTTATTGTGTATATTATTTGCCATCCATGTGGACTGTGATTTTATTTTTCCCATTGACAGCTCATTGCCTTTTTCAATTTCTCTCTCCTGACAATTAGGTTTCTTGTTTATTGGTATGAGAGGAAGTATAGGAGAAAAGATCCTCATGCAGGATAATAGTAGCAAAATCTATAGACTCAGAAGCACAGTCCAGAGGAGAATGGAGGATGACCAGCCTGATTCCATCCCCCAAAATGGAATATCCTAGGAGCTGGCAGGAGTTCCAGGGTTAGAAGTATGCTGAGTCATGGTAGGAAAATACTGAGAAAGTCAGATGCACAGCTGGGAGGGGAATCTATAGTCATCTCTCTTGATATTGTGGCTTTTTTGTTACCTTATCTGAAATCATGAATGCAATTCTTGATTTTTGGAATCAACTAATGCTGAGTCAATTTTGTGCTGGTTTTTCCTTTTCCTTTTTAATATTTTTTGTATACAAAATATTGTAGGGTTTTTTTTTTATTCAATCAATCATTCCCTTTCATTTGGGGAACGAAGTTGGTTCTTAATCTAGGGTTATAATTGTTAATGTTGTCTTTTCCTCCATTTAATTATTGAGTATTGTTTTGCTACTCCTCTTTAAAGTCAGGTCCTGGTCGCATGTTCTTTCACAAATGCGATTCCTTTCTTTCACAAGTTTCCTTCTACTCACCCATGTTTCCTGGACCTATCTCAACTTACTTGGGCATACTTAAATTATTCTCTACTTATTTCTTCCCATCCTGGCTATGAGAATCAATTACCAAACATTTATTAAGTGCCTACTATATGCTAAGTACTATGCTAAATGCTAGGGGTACAAAATGAGACAAGAGACAGTTCCTGCCTTAAAGAAGCTTATTGTCTAATGAACTACTTGCCTTGGATATAATATTAAATTTTAGAGTTATTTTCTTGTTTTCCATTCACAAGAAATGAGAGAGGGAAACAAAGGAAATTCTTAATATTTCGGTTGGGAAATATATACAGATCATCGATTCAAATTTAAACACTTTTGGACTTTTAATTTAGTTTGGTATTCTATAGATACAGGCTGGTTCTGCATTGTAATTTATTTCCTTACTTTAGCAAGTATTTGTTGCTGTTATTGTTCAGTCATTCAGTTGTGTTCAATGCTTCATGACCCTATGGACTATAGCACACCAGGCCCTTCTATCCTCCTTTATCTTTTCTTGTTTTTGGAGGGGGAAGGCAGGGCAATTGGGGTTAAGTGACTTGCCCAAGGTCACACAGCTAGTATGTCAAGTGTCTGGGGCTGGATTTGAACCCAGATCCTTCTGACTCCAGAGCCAGTGCTCTACTCACTGCACCACCTAGCTGCCCCTCCTCCATTATCTCTTGAAGTCTGTCCAAGCTCATGTTCATTGCTTCCATGACACTATCTATCCATCACATCCTCTGCCATTCCCTTTTTCTTTTGCCTCCAATCTTTCCTAAAATCAAGTTCTTTTCCAATGAGTCCTAGTTTCTCATTATGCAGCCAAACTAATTAAAATGTACTTTTTCTATCAAGGTGCCAAGATATATAAAAAGAGATCATACACATGATTTTAATGGTCAGTGGGTAACTTTAATTTACTGATTATGTACATTATCTGATATTTTTATTGATATGTAAATTATTTATTAATATATCTTTGTATGTATCTCCTTTTCATTTGATTTGCATCAGCCAATTCAAGCAGAAAATTTGGATTAAAACTGGTTATGAAAAAAAGAGGAAAAAGAGGGGAAGAAAGAAAATGTAGTATTTGGGTTCATATCTACAACATCTGTGACTATTCATTCTAATCCCAAATGATTACAAAATGCTGATTACCTTAGTATATTTATGATTTCAGGTGTTGTTTATTGGGGGAAATTTTTTTATGTTATCTATATTTTCTGTATTTTTCAGTCTGTAATCTTGAAAAATATTATTTAGGCTCTTCCTCAAATCTCCAGCCCATTAATATATCAAACCCATCTTTGTTGTGTTCAAACAACTGTGATGAAAGTGACCCTTTGACTTAACATAACAGTCCTTTTGAACTAGGCAAACTGACCTTTTGAAATAAACAGCAGTTCTGGTGCAATGCAGCTAGCAAGACTGAACAAAATGAACTCACAGCTAAATGAATAGTGATTGGTTGGCCAGAGGTACACCTGTCACGGCAATGCTGCCAATGCAGAATCATGTTCATATATTTTTCTAAGTGGCTGTTATAGAAAATGTGGAGGCTCTATATGCATCTGTAAATAGCAATGACCTGATATTTAGAGAGACATCTTCCCCCCCAAACTCACCCCCCGAATAGAGCATCAAGAGACCAGGGTTTACATATTAAAAATAAGAAACCAAATCAAACAGCAGCTTATTCTTTAAAGTAAACAGAGCAAAGGCTATCTGCGGCAGATGCAACTGAACTGGATCTATGCTCACAAAGAGGAGATTAGTAGTAAAATATTCTCTACCACTGAAATAATTACATCAACTTACTCTTTTAGCAAATAGTGTTGTTTTGAGCATGTGTGTATTTCCCTATTTTTTTTTAGTAAAAGAAAAGATGTAAGTTGTGTTTATATAATTTCAAAATCCATGGGAAAATGGAAAAATTATATCAACTGAATATTGGTCTGAAATGTGTTCATCTCTTCCTTCTATCTAAATTCTAACCATCTTTAAAGATCTGTATGAAATCTTCATTGACATACTAGAGACATACTTACTGTACTTTAGAACTGAAAGGAATCTTAGAGACCATCTAGTTCAACCTCCTGTTTTTGACCTTTCCTATTTGTGGGGCAGGGGGGGGGTGGGGGAATGGGGGGAGTGTCTTGGTCCTGGAAAAGGAAGGAGGCCAGTGCCACTGGATCAAAAGTGCACATTAGGAAGTAAGGTCTAAGAAGACTGGAAAGGTAGGCAGAGCTAAGTTACGAATGGCTTTGAATGCCATAGAGATCATTTTGCATTTGCTCCTGGAAACAATAGAAAGCCCCTAGAGTTTATTCAATGAGGAGGTGACCTAATCAGACCTGCACTTTAGGAAAATCATTTTAGTGCCCAACGGAAAGATGAGGCTGATCTGCAGGGTATGGAAATACTCATGGAATGATATGATGAGGGACTGTATGAAAGCTGTGGCAATGTTAGAGGAGAGAAGAGGGAATGTTGGAAAGATGTTGCAAAAGTTAAATAGATATGCCCTGGTGACAGGTTGGATATGGGGGAGGGGGTGGTGGTGAGAGATAGTGAGGAATCTAGGATGATTCCTGAGTTGCAAGCCTGGGAGGATGGTGTTACCCTCTACAGTAATAGGGAAGGAGGAGGGGAGGATGGGATGTAGGCTTTAGGGTGAAAGATAACGAATTCTCTTTTGGACATGTTTACTTCAAGATGTCTACTAGACATCAATTCAAGAGAGCAGTTGAGGAATGAGATCGGGGATTGGAGGTCACCAGAGAGACTGGGGTAGGATAGATAGATTTGTGAATCATCAGCACAGGGGTGGTAATTAATCCCAAGGGAGCTATCAAGGTCAACAAGTGAGGAGAGAACAGAGGGAGAAAAGAATAGGGCCCATGACAAAACCCTGAGGGATATCTAGGGCTAGAGGGCATGGCCCAAAGGAAGATCCAGCAAAGGAGACATAGAAGGAGTGGTTAGATAGGTAGGAGGAAAACCAGGAGAGAAAGGTGTCTGGAAAACCTAGAGAGAAGAGAGTATAAAGGAAAAGAGAGGGATCAAAAATGTCAAAGGCCACAGAGAGGTCATGGAGAGTAAGAACTGAGAAAAGGCCATGGGATTTGTGCCACGTAATGTAGCCCTTAATCAGGGACTTTCTCCTGTGTAGGTCTTATCTCCACAGATTATCAGCAATTTGAGGATGGGGACAATATCTTGTTTCTTCTATTCCTCTGCACCCCTCCCTCCAACATCTAACATAATATTGCATACATCGTAGGTACTCAACAGATACTTGCCAGTTGATTAATTTTGAAATATATGTGGGTGAATTCATTTTAAAAGCTGTTATTCTGTTTTCTGGATTTTCATAGATAACTAGGACAAGGAATTTCACCATACTGTCAATCTTCAGTAGTTAATAGGCAGAGATTTCTGGTGCTTCTTTTGAATGTGGATGGTATTCAGTGCTTGACCTGACCTCAGAAAACTGTAATTTGTAGTCTAGTTTAGTTTTCTGTTTATGTGTCCAAGATTAAGCCATCCTTTATCAAGTTGTGAGCTCAAATAAAACAAAGTAACAAAGTTTTGCCAATGACAGCATAATGCTTCATGATGCAATGACTAAAACATTTGAAATTATGTATATTGAGCTTGACATAGGAATAATCAGAAAGCCTTCAAGTTATTAAAGATATTTCTATAACACTAGTCATCTGTAGCCTACGCTTTACCTGAAAATATATCCTTGTACTGAATATGAAATTTCAGCTTAGTAATTTTGGAGTTTATTTGCACTCATCCTCAAGGCTTTGTAAATAGTAGGCATTTAATAAATGTTGAATTGGTTTATTCATTCACATAAGCACTCAGCAACCTTGTATTAAGTAGCTAATATAAACAAATCACTATACTAGAGACTAGGGGGAAATACTTTTTGTATCTTTCTCCTTAAGACCTAATTAATCCCTGTCCTCAAGGAACTTACAATCTCAGATGTTGCTATTGATTTTCATCTTAAGAAAAATGATCAACAGAGGGGAGGGCTGACTGGGGAACAGGGCAACCAGAATATACGCCATCTTGGAGTGGGGGGAGGGTAGAAATGGGGAGAAAATTTGTAATTCAAACTCTTGTGAAAATCAATGCTGAAAACTAAATATGTTAAATAAATAAATTTAAAATGATAAAAAAAAGAAAAATGATCAAAAAGAGCTCTTGAATGCTATTTTTAAAAAATCTGTTTTCCATTGAACACCAACAGATGTATATAATTTTATCCACAGCTATGAGGAGATCTAGCTATGTGGAATTCTGATTATAATGCCAAGGTCTGATCTCAGTGTAGAAACAGTCACTTGGCCTTGGTAATTTACCCTGTAACAGTGTTATTTTCCATCTAAATGTTTTCTATACAGGTATGACACCATATTAATAAGCAATAGACTTATCATCCATATTTAATAAATCTATATTTAATCCATATTAAAGAAATTCAGCCCTTTGGGATTCCTGTCCTATTTGTTAATGGAATACATTTTTCATCACTGTAAATAGCTTAGCAAAGAGCATGCTTCACATGTTTAGATTGTCAATGTAGAAATAATTGGCCTTGTGCATCCCAATTTTCCTTGAAAGAAAAAAAATGATGTTTGCTCAGCTTTTACAATGCTTTTTCCTTTCTTCCACTTCTACCTAAAAACTGTACTTAAAGCATTTTTTTTTCCCGCGTGGCTAGAACTTTGTCCTCTTGCCCTTTCCCATAACTCACCATCAACCCTGAATCAGGTTCCAAGAACAATTGGGGCTGTTTTACGGAATCAATAGAGGAGTTTTACTGCTTGTTATTTTGTCTCGAGCTCCATGCTTTCTTGTTTCCCACCATGCTGCTGCTCTAAGATCATTATTATTAGCTGACTAGGGACGGTTATAAGCGATCTGCTTACTTGCATTTGCCTTTTCTCCAAAGGAATTTCAAAATGCTCTTACTTTTTAAAAAAGAAACATATCTTGTAACAGGAAGCTTCTTTAATTTTTGAAGGGGAAAAGTTGCTTCAGAGGAGTCATTTTCATGCTCTTGTCTACCCTTGTGAAGGGTAATATTTTTATTCCCTCCTTTAGAGCTATTATAACAATTGACATTCATGTGTTTTAAAGTTTGCAAATTTTTCTCTCTCTTTTTCTGTATACACACATGTAGATGTATGTATTACATATTTATATACATATGTATATGTATACACACAACAAATGTGTGCATGTAGACACAGACATACAACCTCATTTGATCCCCCAATAGCCCTGTGAGATAGGTGCCACAAGTATTAGAATATCATATAGCAGAGTACCGGCCTTGGAGTCAGAAAGGGTCTGAGGTCAAATCTTCCCTTGTACACAAGATACATGATCCTAAGCAAGTCACTTAAATTCTATTCACAGAATTGTTATGAGGCTCTCATGAGATCATGTATATAAAATGCTTTGTAAACCTTAAAACTCTGTATACATGTTAGCTATTATTAGTCCTATTTGGCATTTAAGTAAACAGAGGCTCAGAGATTGATCTGCCTGGTTTTCAGAGGCATAATTGGACTGAAAATCTTCCCAACTCTGGGTCAGTACACTACCCTGCCTCTTAAATTTGTTTACTATATTCTTAATACATTTTTACTGGTGGATCAACTGAAGTTACACTTTAGTCAATCAGTCAAAAAAAAGCTATATTAAATATGTGTAATGTACCAGAAAGAGAGGCCAGTATAGTGAACAGAATGCTGGACTTGATGTCAGGAAGATCCATATTCAAATTTTACTACGCGCTAATTAACTATGTGATGGTATATAGCAAATCATTCACTTGATGTCTCCAAATCTCAAGCAACTCTAACACTTACCTACCTAAGTTACAGAATGGTTGTGATCTATAGTTGTGCTGACCAACAAAAAATCAGAATACTAATCTCTTTCCTGATTATTCCTGTTTCCTGTTACTTAGAGAAAAAACTTTGGTCTCCAAGATATCACCAATTATTTTTTAAATGTAAAAAACAAAATAAAAAGATTATTTTGAGGGAAGGTATTACTCTGCCTTATCTAGTACAGAAACTGTAATTCCCTGTGCCTGCCCATGCCCCATGATCAATATGGTTGCAAATTAATGTAATTCCTCAGCAGCACTATTACTGTTCCTTCACTGACTTGGAGGACCTGCTTTTAGGTGATTCTAGGCTTGGGGGAGATGAATGACCTCAGGCTGCCTGCAGGGTCATTCTCTGCTATATTTGGATTCTAAATGCCACAGCTGCTTTTAGTAGTACTAAAGTGTAGAGCTTCAGTGTTCTAAGGTCATACATGAGGGACATACCTATGGTGATACTGGGCATGGTTGGGATTAATCCGAGTGGCCCCAGGATTTGGCTGTGCCTAGTTAAAAGCATTCTCTCACATTTTCTTCCCTGCTCTGAAATAATGCAAAAATAAGAAAGAATAGAGTGAAAGGTGTGTGTGTTGCCCATGTTGGATATATGTATGTCCACACTGGTTAACCTGGAATTGGCTTGTAGGCAATGCCCATCCTTCTCCAAAGTATACTTTGATTCTTGCCTGGAGTGGAGCAGGAAAAGGGGCCATGAGGCTGGCTACTCTGCTGTCCTGACAGAGCGGAGTACTGGATTAGAATTATTTCTATTTACTTTCCTAACTATTTCTAGACTAGGAGAAATTATTTTATTCTTATTTTTAATTTTTTAAAAATTTATCTTATTTTTAATTTATGGAATAAAACAAGCATTTCCATAACATAGTGCAATAAAAAAAGGTAATTGCACATGAAACTGGAAATTTACTATCTACAACTTGCTATTCCTTTCAAATATGCAACAAAATTATCATATAATTTTTTTTCCCGTTTCTTCTTCTCTCTCCCCCTGCTTTAAAGATGCCCTAAGGATATATATGTGTGTGCATACATATATATTACATGTGTGTTTATATAATATGTGTATATATACATATACATATATACATATACGTAGATATGTAAAATTATTCTGTACATCTATTTATCAGTTCTTTCTCTGGATGAAGATAGTTATCTTTCTTCATATATCCTTTGTAGTTAATTTGGGTATTTATAATAGTCAAAATAACTTATTTGCTCAAAATTGTTCTTAAAACAATATCATTGTTACTCAAAACTGTTCTGTTCATTTGCTCTTCATTATTTCATGCAAATCTTTCCATGTTTTTCTAAGATCATTGAGCTCATAATTTCTTTTAGCATGGTAATATTCCATCACAATCATATACCACAACTTGTTCAGCCATTCCCAAATTGATGGACATCCCTGTAATTTCCAGTTCTTTGCCACCACAAAGAATGCTTTTCCTTGCCACTGCCCCTTAAAAGAGGAGTACCTCAAGCTTATATCTTTCCTACCAAATCCTACTCACACAAAAGACTATCGCAAATAATGAATAAAACCATTTATTCAAATAGATACAAAAACATCAGAGAAGTTATACAGATCATAACATACCAGATTTGAGGATAAAAATACACAAGATATTAAAGAGTAGAGGACTGCATGAGGTTAAACTGGTTAACTATAGATCAGTATGGGGAAGGGGGAAAAGTAGAACCAGAGCAGGGATGACAGTGTAGAAGAAAGTGGAGGGATGAAGAGACTGGAGATTATGATGAAGATGAGGAACAGCTTTAGAAAATGTGAGGCAATACAAAAAGTAAAGGACTTTCTCACTGGAAGTAAGGTATCTCAGAGAAAGAGAGACAGAGGGAGAGGGAGAGAGAGAGAGAGAGAGAGAGAGAGAGAGAGAGAGAGAGAGAGAACCCAATCCCACCCCCATTCTCCCAAATTTCTAGGCATATGTTAAGGTGCCAGTTGCCCTACATATCTGCCCCAATTCTCTTCTTCCTTTGAGTTTCTCTCTCAAGAGGACCTAGAATCCCTGAAACAGTAAACAAAGAAATAGGTTTTTCTCCTCCCAAACTCCACAGTCGCTCAGGCATGCAGTGTCCAGCCATCAACCTTTCCACCAATGAATGAGTCATGTCATGAAAATGGTACAGGCTTGAGCTCTGGGTTACAGAGAGAAAAAAAAAACTGAAGAGAAAGATGATGCAGAGGGAAATAAAGGCAATGTGATGTGACACCTAATGTCTCACACCCATATCTTTCTTCCAATGGCTCCTAATTTGAATCTAACTATAAAACTAAGACCCACATGCTTGGCCCTTGATGAGAGTAAAGGGAAATACGAGAAGAGCTAATTGAAGTAGATTAGTATATCAGTATTATATCATATCTTTAATGATGAGTTTTTTAGTTTTCCACCAAAGTCTTTTGTTTATGGCTATTTTGTCTTGTAACTAAGTGTTCCAGTGTATAGGATGCATGTATTTGAACCCTAATTTCTCCAAGACTGAGTACCAACTGCTGGACCTATCCAATGCTCCAATGTTGCTGAACAACCTGGGATTACATGCTCCATCCCAACTTGGATAAGATCCCCAATACTTCTTTAGTCTGGTCCTTAGCTTTTGGTACTCATATCCTGCTTATCTTTTCCTCAAAAATGTTTTAATCAGCATTTATTCAATGTCTACATGTGCCCAATAGTTATCCCCTTTCACTCTATGCCAGGAATTAATCTTCTAATTTCAGACTTAGTTTGAGACTTGCCTTCTTGGGTATTTATCTCTGCACCGAGGACCCAGACCTACCTGTAATGGTTAGACCCCAGAACTTACCTAGTTATGGTCTTCCCCATTCTGATCTGCCCTGTCAACTACAAACCTTAATTTAAACCTCACCAATACTCATTTTCATTCATTTCATTGCAATATTTGGGAACAGTAAATTAAATGGGGATCATCCAGTTGGCTTAGCAAAATTAAATTTAATTCAACATACTTGGATTAAGAAGAATTTATCTTTAAAAAAGAAAATGACATTTTTGGTGAATGGTTAATTTAGGCTTAAAGGAAAGGCATTGAATTCAACAGCAGGAGACTTGGGTTTGAGTCTTGTTTTGCTAGTTGGTTGCTATGTGACCATAAATGTTACTCTCCCTCTCCCCAGCATCCTCATCTGCAAAGAGAGGGGTTAGATGTGATAATACATTAAATCCCTTTAAGATCTAACCTTCTATCAATCTTTGATTCTTTGAATAAATAGGATTTTCATAATGGATATTAAATAAAAATTAAGACAATGGTTCTTTTTATTTTTTAAATTTTTATTATTTAATATTTTTAGTTTTCAACATTGATTTCCACAGGATTTTGAGTTACAAATTTTCTCCCTATTTCTACCCTCCCACCCCACTCCAAGATGGCATATATCCTGATTGCCCCTTTCCCCAGTCTGCCCTCCCTTCTGTCATCCCACTCTGTACCATCTCCTTTCCCCTTACTTTATTGTAGGGCAAGATAGAATTCTATACCTCATTGCCTGTACATATTATTTCCCAGGTGCACATAAAAAAATTTGTTTTTGAGCATTTGTTTTTAGAAATTTGAGTTCCAAATTCTCTCCTCTCTTCCCTTCCCACCCATCCTCCCTAAGAAGGCATGCAATTCAACATAGGCCACATGTGTATCATTATGTATAACCCTTCCACAATACTCATGTTGTGAAAGACTATATTTTGCTCCTTCCTATCCTATCCCCCTTTATTCAGTTTTCTCCCTTGACCCCTTTTTGAAAGTGTTTATTTTTGATTACCTCCTCCCCCTATCTGCCCTCACTTCTATCATCCCCCCTTTTGTTTTATCTCCTTCCTCCTTCTTTCCTGTGGGGTAAGATACCCAATTGAGTGTGTATGTTATTACCTCCTCTGGTCAAATCTGATGAGAGCAAGATTCACTTGTTCCCCCTCATCTGTCCCCTCTTCCCTTCCTGCTTTTTCTTGCCACTTTTATGTGAGATAATTTACCCCATTCTATCTCTCCCTCTCTCCTTCTCCCAATATATTCCTCTCTCATCCCTTAATTTTATTTTATTTTTTTAGACATCATCCCTTCATATTCAACTCACCCTGTGCCCTCTGTCTATATATATATTCCCTTCAGCTACCCTAATACTGAGGTCTCATGAATTATACACATCATCTTTCCATATAGGAATGTAAACAAAACAGTTCAACTTTAGTAAGTCCCTTATGATTTCTCTTTCTTGTTTACCTTTTCATGCTTCTCTTGATTCTTGTATTTGAAAGTCAGATTTTCTATTCAGCTCTGGTCTTTTCAATGAGAAAGCTTGAAAGTCCTGTATTTTATTGAAAATCCATATTTTGCCTTGGAGCATGATACTCAGTTTTGCTGGGTAGATGATTCTTGGTTTTAATCCTAGCTCCATTGACCTCTGGAATATCATATTCCAAGCCCTTTGATCCCTTAGTGTAGAAGCTGCTAGATCTTGTATTATCCTAATTGTGTTTCCACGATACTCAAATTGTTTCTTTCTGGCTGCTTGCAGTATTTTCCCCTTGATCTGGAATCTCTGGAATTTGGCAACAATATGCCTAGGAGTTTTCTTTTTGGGATCTTTTTGAGGAGGTGATCTGTGGATTCTTTCAATTTCTATTTTACCCTCTGGCTCTAGAACATCAGGGCAGTTCTCATTGATAAGTTCTTGAAAGATGATATCTAGGCTCTTTTTTTGATCTTGGCTTTCAGTTAGTCCAATAATTTTTAAATTATCTCTCCTGGATCTATTTTCTAGGTCAGTGGTTTTTCCAATGAGATATTTCACCTTGTCTTCTATTTTTCCATTCCTTTGGTTCTGTTTTATAATATCTTGATTTCTCATAAAGTCACTAGCTTCCACTTGCTCCAATCTAATTTTTAAAGTAGTATTTTCTTTTGGACCTCCTTTTCCATTTGGCTAATTCTGCCTTTCAAGGCATTCTTTTCCTCATTGGCTTTTTGGAGCTCGTTTGCCATTTGAGTTAGTCTATTTTTTAAGGTGTTATTTTCTTCAGTATTTTTTTGGGTCTCCTTTAGCCAGTCATTGACTTGTTTTCCATGGTTTTCTCAGATCACTCTCATTTCTCTTCCCAATTTTTCCTCTACTTCTCTAACTTGCTTTTCCAAATGCTTTTTGATCTCTTCCATGGCCTGAGACTGGTTCGTGTGTTTCTTGGAGGCTTTTGATGTAGGCTCTTTGACTTTGTTGACTTCTTCTGGCTGTATGTTTTGGTCTACTTTGTCACCAAAGAAAGATTCCAAAGTCTGAATCTGAATCTGAGACAGTTTTCACTGCCTCCCATGTTCCCAGCCAACTTACTTCACCCTTGAGTTTTTCATTGGGGTATGACTGCTTGTAGAGTATATTTTGTCCCAAGCTTGAGAGGCTGCACTGCTGTTTTCAGAGCTATTTCTACACAGCAAGCTCTGCCCCACCTGCACTACACCTCCCCCAAGAACTGCCAATCTGGAGTGGACTCAGATCTAAGCTGGCTCTGCACTCCCTGCTCAGATCTGCCACTTAATTCCTCCCACCAGGTGGGCCTGCAGTCAGAAGCAACTGCAGCTGTAGCTCTATAAGCAGCATCAGAGCTGCATCACCTCCGCTGCCCCCGGGGAGGTAGCCAAATGGCAAACTCCTTTTACTCTGTCCCAGAAGCTTTTCCCATTAACCTTCTCTGTTGTCTTTGGTGTTTGTGGGTTGAGAAGTCTGGTAACTGCCACAGCTCACTGATTCAGGGCACTAGGGCCTGTTCTGCCTGGCTCCCTGTCTGGCTGGTCCAGGCTGGGCTCTGCTCTGCTCCCAGTTCTGTGAGATAGACTTTACCCAGTGACCATCCAGGCTGTCCTGGGCTGGAGCCTGTTTTAACAATCCGGCTAGCAGCTGTTGTGGGGGTGAAAGACCAACACAAGCCCAACAACAAGAATGCTACCAGCATGCTGCAAAAGCACAGTTTCTTTTGATCTGCTTTGGTAAGGAAAGCAATGTTAAGGGGTTGACAAACTTACTTTAATTCAGCATACAAATATCATTCACTTAGTTCAGAGGAAAAGACCAGCACCCTGAACTTCAGAGCAAAATACAAACAAAGTACAAACATCGACAGACAGACCGTGTCTGATTCAAGTCCCAGTACATAGTTACCAGAGTTTAACAAAGTCTCAGCATCCAGGTTACAAGCTGGAGGGCTCTTAGCTACAGCTGCCCGGAGTCTCCTCACCAGCACCACCACGAGTGAGAGCCCTGTGCAAATAGCTCTGTCTTTTCTTCTTATACTGTTTCAGATATCATCAAACATCATCTGAATGACCAGAACCTAGGCTCCTATGATTGGCTCTGGAATTAGCACCTCCCCTTAGTTAGTCCCACCTTGGGCCCCACCTTAGTTACCAACCCACACCCACATAGGTTTTACACCTAATAAGGGTTTGGGCGTGAGGCTTAGCACCTAGTAAGACTCAATGAAATACACTGAATTACTCAAAGGAAACAAAAGCCAAACTCTTCAAGGGTGCTTGGCTGAACTAGGTGCTAAGAGCCCACTTTGCTTACCAACACAGAGCCCTGCATCCCTCTGCTATT
This sequence comes from Trichosurus vulpecula, assembly GCF_011100635.1. Classification (NCBI taxonomy): domain Eukaryota; kingdom Metazoa; phylum Chordata; class Mammalia; order Diprotodontia; family Phalangeridae; genus Trichosurus; species Trichosurus vulpecula. Next base: position 385,898,814 of record NC_050576.1, on the reverse strand, counting down.
TCGTGGGTTCTGAAGTTCTAGAATTTGTTCAGAGCCATTTTTATAGGTGTTTGGAGGAACCTGGTGGGGGGAGCTCTCGCAAGTCCCTGCTTTCCAGCTGCCATCTTGGCTCCACCCCTAATCCTTTGTTTTCAAAGTGGACCATGATGTCAGGGAAATGATGACATGATTTGCTCTATATATGTCTTGTATGAATCTATTTGTTTACATGTGGTCTCCTCCAATAGAAGGTAAGCTCCTTGAGGGCATACTGACTGACTCAACTTGGTTTCTGGACTAATTCTTTTGCATTTGCATATAGACATTTGGGGCAATTGTTGTTGCTATTGGCTCCTTTCTTGGATTTCATCTTCTATGAAATTCTGTCTCTCATAACTGTTATTTTTCTTCCTTAATTGTAGCTACTCTACAGTGTCTAACTTAGTAATTATATATGAGTGATTTTCTGCCACACTCCTCATCTCTTTCTTTTAAAGACCATTTGATTAGATTTGCAAGACACTAGAAGAAGATAATATTCTTAGCCTTACTGTTCTAAGTTCATGGGCCTAATTTTTAAAAAATGACCAGGCTTTTCCACAATTTTCCCAGAGTTCAGCAGCTAATGCTCTCTAAATAAACCATTATGTGCTAATTGTTATTCTTGCAGTACTAAAAGTCAAAACGCAAAACCCAATGTACAACTCATATATATTCTTGTGAATTTATTAAAGTACAAGAGTTATTACAAAAAAAGTATCACCACCAGCCTGATCTCAAATACAGAGTGCTCAGCTTGTGAATACTGCTTAGTTCTCCTCAGACACTTCTAGGTGAGAGGCACACTCCTCTGGGCCAATATACCTTCTTTTGGCTTTTTGTCAGGCTTTTCCATGCCAAAACAAATATATTAATTCACGTAATGGTGACAGGATATCTCTAGCCACAGATTTGATATTGGCTTAATCTTGCTAATGTAGGAAAAATTTTTTTTGATTCTAATGTCCATCTTTATCAGTAAAGCCCCTGGTACTTCATGTATTCTAGACGTGCATGCTTAAGCTTTTCAGATTGTTCATTAGCCAAAGATACATGCCTAGCTAATGGATGGTTCTTTCCTTTCATGATTGGTTTCTAACCCTCTGCAGACTCCTATATAGATACTTGTTGTCTTCTAGGAAACTTACAATGTATTCATTCCTTTAATTAACCAAAGGATTATAGACATATAATCCTTAGGTTTTATATATATATATATATATATATATATATATATATATATATATATATATATATATATATATATATATGTAATATTTATATATACATATATATAAACATATAATATTTATATACACATATATAAATATATAATGTTTATATACTTGTATATAATATACATATATTTATACATATACATACATACATATATAATATATACATATATATATAGACAGTGACATCAGGAGGTGACAGTTTTCTCAAGATGGACAGTCCACTCAGCTTGGATATTAATAAATATTCTTTTGATATTTGATTTTGATAGGAGTTACAATTATCTTTTGAGTAAGGGGGAGGAGACACCTTTGGCAAAAGTTAGAAGGAAAAAAGTTTGCTCTTTTGACAAGAAGTTTATTATCCTGCAAGCTATTACATTTCAAGGAGAACTATCAACTCAACATAGATACAAAAATGATTATAAAAATACAGTTAAAACTCAAAATGAGAATTATAGTTTCAGTTACAGTAGATAAAAGCTGTAATAACAGTTATGAAAGCAATAATAATACAAGTATGATCCATCACTTAGTTTCGTTTTGACAGGAAGAAATTCATATATTAGTAGTGGCACTCTGAACAGTGAGATGAATCACAGCAGTAAACATAAGGCACTGATTAATGAAAAAAGGCCACCCAGCACATGTGATGTACTCCATCTCTGGTCAAGAACCTGTCACTCTTGTATTTTAAAATGAAATCCAGAAATACACATCCCATTTTCAGAAATAAGCTTCTTAGTCAGCTCTTCACTTCCCAAACCAGCTTTTCTCCATGCCTTGTCTTCAGTGAGTGGCATAGTGGATAGAGCAGTAGGTCTGGATTCAGGAAGACCTTTCTAGAAAGGAGAGTAGTATGCATTTATGAACAAAAATCACAATCACTTGGCTCTTGCAAAAATGCAAACGTAGCACACTGAATTCTTTCATTCGCAATCCGTTCACATTTAGTCACAGAAAAATGATCATTGGTCTCCATACTGACTTGGGTCCTAAGTCTGGTTTTTAAACCATCTATGGATGTTTACAACTCACCTTCTAACCACTTATTTAAGACCTTGGCAAAACATTTTATTACCATTCAACCTTTTAATAGCCCCACCCAACTTTTTCCTTTCTCTCTACAACTTGACCACCACACCCAACTTCCTTTCTCTCTGTCAACTTCTTACTTGTATTACCAATTGGTTTTACTTGTCAGTTTACTTTACCAATCATTTTACTCAACCAATTTGTATTAATTATGACTTTGTTTTTTACTCATGTTTTCCTTCCTTCCCCATCCCCTTCCATTCCCTTCCCTTCCTCTTCAGGTCATTTCTCCTCAAACCTTTTCCTCCTTCAGATTGAATGATTTAATACCTTCAGCTCTGATTGTTCTTCAGATTTTTGGCAAATGGTTCCAAATTTCTCCTCCTGAATTTAATCTCTGGCCTCTTTTGTAAGCCCTGAGTCCCCCTGATCACTGCCATATTTTCCTCTTCTTTTTTATTGGTCTTGAGCCCTCTCTCCTTTTTTGTTCCTTCTTCCCCAACCGTCTCCCTCAGAAGCCAGAATATTGCTTGAGATCAAGTACAAGTGCTTAACTTTTCATAAACTCAGAGTTTTGACTTTACAAAAAGATACATGTAGAAACTTTTCATGTGGAAGATTTAATACTATCCATGCCCCCCACAGCCAATCTCCTACCTCACTGCTTATCTCTGCCCCCAGCCCCAAAGAGCAAAGGACTGTTTTGTTTTGTTTTGTTTTTTCCACCTTCCAAACTTCAGGCAGAGTGAGTTTTGTTAACATCAGAGGAAAGAAATCAGACAGGTTTTAAAAATTTTGATGCACACAATAAAGTTTTAGAACACAAATGAAGATAAAATAGTATCAGAAGATTTCTCTTCTTAACAAATCACTTTTTTGATTGTCTTCCATAAGCTGGTTTTTCACAATTACTCTTTTTTCCCCCTTCAATACTTCAGCCACCTGTAATTTCGGATGTTCCATCACAGAAAGATTTCAGCTCCTCTAAGACTTAGTAGAATGTCTTGAAAGTGGACATGGCTGAAAAACTCATGCCTTCAACCATGTTGTTGCTTAGCTTCTCTACATTTAGCCAGGCCAGGCCTCCTCCAGTGGACAAAGTCTGTCCTCAGATCCACTATAGATTTGGTAGGATGTAACATGATTCATATTTTGCTGGCAAAGCCTTTGACAACCAAGATTCACCCGGCACACCGTCATGAAGTATTAATCTAGAATTTTAGTGAATCATAAATTTTTTTTCATAAGAAGTTGTGTATACCATTAAAATCACAATTTTAGTATACCAGATAGGTGGCACAGCATATTGCGGAGGAATCAAACAGGCGGCCCATCGAGCCACATGTGGCCTACCACATTCCCAAGTGCAACCCAAAACAGACTAGAATATAAGTAGGATATATTTAACAAAAATAAATAAAAATACAATAAAATATAGATCATGTTATTGTGTGTTTTTCTAGGTCAATATGCAGCCCACAGGGATCCCTATGTACAGTTTAATGACTTTAATACTATTTGAGTTTGTTACAATTGGTGTAGTGGATAGAAAGCTGACCTTGGAGTAAGAAAACAGTTAAAATTTTGCCTTTGATACATATTTTCTGGGTCACCCTGGGAAAGTCATTTAAACTCTCAGTACTGTAGACAACTCCTTAAAACTATAAGTTGCAAAGAAGGTGCCAATCTACATTCACAAATGGAGTTTCTTCATTCTGCATTTCTCTATACCAATGTCCAGTTTCTCTATCTTTTGTGTATCTATCTTATCCATCTATCTGTCATCCCCACACAAAATATGGCACCTCAAAATGAATACAAAGCTCCAAATGTGATCTGACCAGGGAAAAGTACAAGGGGATTGCTAACTTACTTTTTCTAAACAGCACTCCTCTCTTCATGCAACCCAAGACTATTATCTTTTGTGACCATGTTACTCCTGTGATTTACTAAAAAAAGCCTATATCTTTCAGATTAATAGCTATGTATCTTTTTCTATTCTATATTCAGATGAGGTTGAATTGTTGAACCAAAATATTGTATAGGACTTTTCTTTTATGTCTCTTAAATTAGACTTTCCTGAATAGATGAGTCATTGTTCTAGTCTATTGACATTGGGGGATGGGATAAGTAATTGATTTTGCTATTCAACTTGTTAGCCTTCTCTCCTAGTTTTGTGTTGCAAATTTAATAAACACTACTTTATCTAAACCACTGATAAAAATGTTAAACAGTGTAGGGCCAGCCATAATCCAGAGAGACCTCCTTCCAAATTGGCATCAACCAATTAATGACTATGTTTTGAATATGGTCATTTAAGTAGATCTAAATCCTCACTGCCACCTAGCCTACACCTCCCCTCAGAGACTGTAAAGACCAATACTTGCCAAATGCTTTGTTGAATTCCAGAGAAATGAGGGTAATGGCTTTCCCTAGCTAGTAACTCTTTTTTAAAAATTCAATTTGTCTGGCGTGGACTATTCCTGGTGAACCCATGATGTTTTGTTTTGTTTTTTTCTTTAAAATAATAATCACTTCCTTTTCTAGGTGTTTCTCACTTATTTCCCTAACAATAGGTTCTAGAATTTTGCCTGGAGTTGAAGTTACACTTTCTGACCTTCAGTTTTCAGACTCTGCACCTTTCCCTTATTTGAAAATTGGGAAAATACATGCCATTTTCTAGCCCTGAACCGCCTCTCTCTTTTTCTTTTTTCCTCCAAGATCACTACCAATGACTCAGCAAGCTCATCTGCCAACCTTTTCAGTAGCCTGGTTCATCCTATTCTGATGATTTGAACACACTAGAGGCAGCTGGGTGTTCTTGTGTTATTTCCTTACTTATCTTGAGTTTCAACTTTCTATTTGCCTTTTTTTTTGTCAAGTCTTTTCAGTCTAAAAATCATTTTCTTGACAGAGAAAATAGTAGCAAAGAAGATTTGGGTATTTCTGCTTTCTGTCTTTTTTCCTCATCCCATCCACCTGAGTAGTGGGTCTATTCCTTCTTTGAATCTTCTTTTTCACCAAAATAGTACAAGGTGGACTAGATAATCTTTGAGACCCCTTTCAGTTTTAAGATTCTCTGATTTTGTCTGGTCTAGCTTTTCTCTCCCCCCTCATTTTACAGATGAGACACTTGAAGCAGAGACAATTTCACTAACATTGTCAAACTTACACCACTACTTAGGAGCACAACCTATATCTGCTGATGCCTTGTCCAATGGTCTTTTAAAACACATTGTGAGCATATTGCAAGCTATTCCACTAATTAGGCAAAAGTGAAAACTTAAAGGAAACTATGAATTGTATTCCCCATGGTGTTATAGATCGATTTTACATAGCATTTGTTTCCTAATGAAACTGGACAGGTGGACTTACAGTTTAGGCTGCCTGCCAGTGGGTATTTGTGTGCCTTGGTCCCATTTACTGAATTAATCTCACCTGAAATTCAATCTTATATAATTAGGACTCAGTCTTTCTATCACTGAAGTTTCTTGTTCAATATAGTTCCATGAAACTATACAAGCTTTTTTTCCCTTTAGAACTTATTTCAGTTATTACCTATAGGATGCCATATCTATTAAAGATCTGGTCCATCTCTGTGTTTTTGTTTTGATAGCTACCTCTCTAAGAAAGGCTCAAAGACAGATTCTTTATAGTAGACTGAAATAAGAGATGGGGAGGGGGTGGGCAGTTAATATCCACCAGAAGTGAAATTCTGCCATCTTATCTCAGAAACCATCTAGGGTATAGTCTGAATGCAATTCTGATTGAAACTATACAATGATACAGAAATCAGAAAGGCAGTCCTGCATTCAGAGGTATATGAGAGGTAGCACAGCTCATGTGTTCATAGAACAGTTGGTCTCTCTGAACCTGGAAAACCTGGCTTCATGTCCTGTCCCTGACACATACTGATTGAATGACCTTAGACAAGTCAAGTAACTGCTCAGACATCTCACTGAAGAGGTAAAAGGTTGAGAGGTGCTCGACACCCCAAAATATTGACGCACGGGGTCCTGCCGAAAGAATTCGACTCAAGCCTTCTCAGTCAAGGGAAAAGACAAAGTTTATTAGGGATTCACCATAATGGGCTGTCTTAAGAAATCCCACCCTTTGTGACGCCTGTTTCCACAAGTGGGCCAGATTCAACCTACTGAATTAGATTGAATCTGAGCACCTTCATGGAGGCAAGATGGAGATTATATAATGGGATTAAGGGTGGGAAGTAGCTGGACAATAAAGGGTGAGGCCAGGTAGAGATTTGGGCCCAATGATAATGTGAGGCTTGTGGCCTTAGGGGAAGGCCAGATCCAGTTGGAAGATTCAAGGACAGTTCAAGCGGGCTCCCAGAGACTGTATTCCAGATTCAAGGGGGTTCCCAGAGACTGTGCCCTCATCATCACCAAGACAATAAGTTGCATAATGCCTGGCTTATAGTGAAGATTGAATAAGTGTTTATTGACCAATTAACTTACAAGTATAGACTGTCCCAAAAAAGACTGCATTGGTAAGGGAGATTTAGTCACTAAGAAATACCCTTCACCAATGAATTCACAAATGAAGTCTCTTCACTACCCATGAAAAGATTTTAAAGCATAGCATTTATTTGCAACCTGCGCTATAGGTTCTATTATTCTAGTTTTTGAGGAGTTTAACCAGTCAACTACTATACTCAGTCCTGAAATATTTCATGGTTAATTATATAGCTTGCTTTGCTTCCTCTTCCTCTTCCTCCTCCCATATTTTTAGTTTTCTGAATATGCATTGGCTTCTATACCAAAGATTAAGCAGAACAAGAAAGGAGTTAAAATCAAATATATTTTGTTACTCATTATATGTTGCAAAATTCTTAGTGATACATAGGAGGTCTAAATCAATAGTAAAATGAGGTTTGGAAATGATTGGTAGATTTAATTTATCAAAGCTTTGTTTCCCATGACTATAAATGGGAATCAACCTAAATATTTTCCAGATGAAACCCAGAACATACAATACAATTGTAATCTACTAAATACTAACTTCATCTATAAAACTAGGCAGAGAAAAAAAATGGTGGTAGTAAGGGGGAGGTCTGGGTCAATGATTTATTGGTGTGGGATATTGTTGGTGTGTAAAGTCCCTTTACCAATGTAAACTGGCAAATCTCCTTAATTTAAGGTTTTAGAGAGTTGCCCGGCACACTGAGAGATTAAATGACTTGTCTTGACATCACACAGCTAGTATGTAATGGAAAAGTTGAACCCAAATCTTCCTTTCTTCATGACAAGCACTCTGTCCACTATCCCATTCTCCTTCTCAGATAGTATCTGGAACAAACCTCGGAGATCTTTTAGTCGTAGCTACACATAAAGCATGTATCCCCATTCACACCATCCCTGTCAAGTAGTCACCTAGTTTCTGATTGAAGATTTGCAAATGATCAAAACCATCCACTTTTGAACCAGTCTGATAATCAGTTATGAAGAGGTTTGGGGTTGAGGGGTGCTCAACACCCCAAAGTACCGACACATCGGGTCCTGCCAAAAGAATTCGACTCAAGCCTTCTCAGCCAAGGGAAAAGACAAAGTTTATTAAGCGTTTGCCATAATGGGTTGTCTTAAGAAATGCCACCCTTTGTGACACCTGTTTTCACAAGCAGACCAGATTCAACCTACTGAACTAGATTGAGTGTGAGCACCTTCATGGCGGCCAGATGAGATTTATATACACAAAGATTGTGGGAGGGATTGAGGGGTGGTCTGGGGTGACTAGAAGAGGGATTTAGGGAGGGTCTTGAGTCTAAGGAGTAGCTTGATGGGACCGGAATGAGGTCAGACTCCAGGGTGGGAAACAGCCAGAAGGCAATCCACAGGTAGCCAGACAAGGGAAGGCTGGGCTAGGCTATTTGGGCATGAAAAGCCAGATTAAGTGGGAAGATTCAGGGTGGGGCTCAAGGGGGTTCTCACAGACTGTATTCCAGATTCTAGGGAGTACCCAGAGACTGTACCCTCATCAGTTATTCCATGCCAGAATCTGTCTTTCTGAATTCCACCTATATATTAAGCCAAAGAAAACAAGTTTAATTTCTCTTCTGAATTTTAAAATAAAAGTGCTATCATTCTGAGTTCCTTAAATATTCTGGTCACATTCAAATATTATAAGACAACATTAGTATGGCTTTGAGTGCCCTCAAGCACACTGGTCTTTGGATGGAGGCTGGAACTTATCAACATCATCCCTCTTTCTTTCAATTTTTCTTTCCTTCTTTCTGTCTCTCTGTCTCTCTCTGTCACTCTCTCTCTCCCTGTTTTTCTCTCTGTCTCTGTCTCTCTGTCTCTCTCTTCCTCAAATTTTTTAAAGCACCTAAAACTACACTATATATTTTGTTCAGGATAATATTTTAAATTTATTTTTCTCAAAGATCTCTGTTATAAAAGTACCATTCTATTTTTTCTATTTCTTTGACATTTGTAAGTTTATTTTGCTATTTCCTCCAGTTAAACTGAGTCATTTACAATGTTGCTATTTGTTTTTCTGTATCTATTTATTTACTGCTGTTTACAGTGGAATTGCTATTTTGTATTGACCATTCTCTGAAGCAGCCACTGGTTGTTGCTATGAAAACAATGAGGGTGGTCATGGGAGGGATTCTTCAGAATGAAAGAAAGAAAGAAAGAAGGAAAGAAAAAGAAAGAAAGAAAGAAAGAAAGAAAGAAAGAAAGAAAGAAAGAAAGAGGGAAGAAGGAAGGAAGGAAGGAAGGAAGGAAGGAAGGAAGGAAGGAAGGAAGGAAGGAAGGAAGGAAGGAAGGAAGAGAAAGAGAAAAGGAAAGCCTGTCTGTTGATTGGTGGTTATTTGCTCTGTTTATATCATTTCTGCTTCTAATTTCTGTTTGTATTTGCTCTGAAGTTCAGGGTGCTGGCTTTTCCCCCTGAACTAAGTGAATGATATATGTATGTTTGATTAAAGTGAGATTGTAAAGCCCTTTAAGTTGCTTTCCTTAGAAGAGCAGATCAAAGAATCTGTGCTAGCAGCCCTTTTGTGTGCTGGTGTTATTGGCCTTACACAGCCATAGTAGCAGCAAGTAGCATGGTTGTTATGCCACTGAACAAGGCAGGTTTGAGCCAAGTCTTGAAGGAAACCAAGGGGGATCTCATATGAGGCACCTAAGTGGCACAGTGGATAGAGCCCTGGGCCCGGAGCTTAGAGAAGACCTGAAATCAAATATTACCTCAGACACTTACTAGTGACCAAGTTACTTAACCTCTACTTGCCTCAATTTCCTCAACTGTAAAATGGGGATAATAAAAGCACTCACTGCCCAGGATTGTTGTGAGTATCAAATGAGAAAATATTTGTAAAGTACCCAGCACATAGTAGACAATATATAACTTCTATTATATTTCCATCCTGGAGGTTATAGGAAGCCACTGGGGCTTATTGAAGGGGGTGGGTATGTGTTGCACTTTAGGAAGCTCCATTAAACAGTTGAGTGAAGAGCAAATTGGAATGGGGAGAGACTTGAGGTGCAGAGAATGACTAGAAAGCTATTGCAATAAACTAAGAGAGTGGTGATAAGGACTTGAATTAGGATGTGAGTGGAGAGAATGGGGCATATTCAAGAGACATCAAGCATAAATGAGCACCACATTGGCGTTTTATTCCATTAAGATAGTTATATATTAACAACATACACACTCTCTTCAGATAAACTGTTAGGTTAGGCTTAAATTTCCAACCTCTAGCCTTCGTTTGTTTCCTATAAAAATAACAGATGCTAAAATGATGGTCTCCAGCTGTGCTCACAATTTGGGGGTAACATGCTCCTAGTCCCAGGTTTAATTGGATGCTGTTGTTATGCTCCTCCAGGTTATAACTATCTACCTGTAGTTTGGAGATGGGAAATCCACCATTTTCAATCATGAATGTATTTTACATATAAATTTTGCAGTTACCAGTTTGAAGTTAAGTCATTAGAGAAGATCTTAAGTATTTGACCCAGGAAAGGACATGATAATAAGTGATATATAATGCATATTATTCATGTAAATATATTAATGCATATATATGTATATATAACAACCCTCATGAATTGTACCAGGAGTATGTGAGTTTAGAACAGTCAGCTATTTTCCAATCTGTTCCTACTAATTGGTTGCAATAATATGTACCCATGTGTAAAGACCTATTTCTATGTACCAGCAAAAACAAAATAGGCAATTTTGATTTGTAAAAAATGACTGCTTCATCATAATTTAGTTTTCAGATGTCTTTAAGCCTCCATACATTTTTTCCTGCCCTCACCCAAACAACAATGCTGCTCTTTATGTCAGAGTTTAGAAAAACAACCCGCTTTCTCACTGTGACAATTAAGCTGCTCTTCAATCTGCTGCAAGTTATGCAATAGGAGGGAAGACATTGCACAGACTGTTTTTCCTTTCCCCAGAGGGGTAATAACCTTCCCTTTCACCCAGGACGGCAACCTTCTACTACTGCCTTGAGAAAGTCACGGCCACCTGATGGTAATAATCATGATCCCCAGAGTCCTATATCTGGCCACAAATAGTGTCTGTTGTAATAAAGATACATTCTTTTCTTGGACCATCACCTCCACCTTCTACCCATTGGTCACCCAGATTCCCCCCACCCCCAATCCCTCAGCTCTCATTGATCAGCTTTTGCCTTGTGATGGGCTGGAGCAGGGCGTAGGACTCTCCCACTACCAATCACTTTCCAGCTCCTTGATTTGTCTTCCCCCATTAGAAAGGAAGCTCCTCGAGGGCAGGGACTGTCTTGTTTGCTTGTATTTTTATTCCCTACTCTCAGCACAATGTTTAGTAAGCACTTAATAAATTTCTCACTCTGTTGTGACCACTTATTATCATGTCATTTCCTTACTCTACTAGTCATCTATCTTTTTATCTCCATCAATCCATCATCCTTTTCACAGATTATCAGAAATCGTAGAAGTGAGTAGAATCTCAATAGTCAACTAGCTCAATCAATTTCAGAGTAAGTATCCCCACTATGCCATTCTTAAGTATGTGTGCATCCAGCCTTTGTTTGAAGACCTACAAGCAGGGAGATCTGAATGCTCCCTAAGGAAGCCCATTCTAATTTGGGTTGGCTCTAAATCTTGGGAATTTTTTCCTTATATGGAGCCCTCGTTTGACTTTCTGCATTTCCCACCCATTGCTCCCAGGTCCAGCTTCTGAGGCCAAGCAGAATAAATTTACTTTCTCTTCTGCTTGACAGTTTTTTAAATACTCCAGGACAGTCCTCTCTCAGTGTTCTTGGCTCCGGCCTAAACCTCAACACTTCCTTCACCTGATCCTCTTTTGGCATAGTGCTCCAAGGCAGACTACAGTGGGACTATAACTTTCTGTTTTTTGATACCACACTATTTGTTTTAGCTCAAGATCATTTCAGTTTTCTTGGCTGTTGATTCACTAGGCTTGCAGTCCACTAAGCCTCCAAGATTTTTTTTTTGAGCTGCTATCTAGTTATGCTTTCCCTATCCTGTAATTGCAAAGTTGATTTAAACTCCCACCAGTATATGGCTTTTAAATTCATTTTATTATATTTAATAGGCAGGTATATGACAGAGTGAAAAAAAAAAGTGCTGGGCCTGGAGTCAGGAAGACCTGAGCTCCAATTTTGCCTCGTACTTACTGTGTGACCTTAGGCAAGTCACTTAAATCTCTGCCTTTGTTTCTTCATCTGTAAAATCGGAATGATAATAGCACCTACTACCTTCAAGGATTCTTGTGAGGATCAAGTGGGATAACATATGTAAAATACTTTGCAGTCTTGAAAGTGCTATGGAAATTATTATTTAGTCCTACCCAGCATAGAAATCTTTTGGGAGCCTGATGAAGTTATCCAACACATTGAATTCCCAACAGATACTTATCAGCCCTAGTTTGGCTATTATCTTTTAATTTCTTCTGTTGGCAAGCTCCAAGGGCTTGTAAGTCCCCTACCCCCACCCCCTCTTGTTTACCACTGTACTTATTCTTTTGTCTTAAGGACTTCAAAAACATGTCTTCCATTCTGCCCCAAAGCCAACACACAGTTTTGCTTATGTTTTCTGGGAATTTTACCACTTATTAAGCCAAAGGAATAATAACTTACACTAGGTGGTAAAGTGGATAAGATTCCTTAATTGGAAGGCAGGAAGACCTGAGGCTCAAATCTGTCCTTAGATATACTTACTAGCTGTGAGATCCTAAGAAACTCACTTAAAAAAAAAACTGTCTGCCTCAGTTTCCTCACCAGCAAATTGGGAATAATAATAGCATCTACTTCCCAGGGTTGTTGTGAGGACCAAATAAGATAAGTGCTTTGCATACCTTAAAGAGCTCTCTAAATGTTATAATCACATTAATAACTATACCATTGTAATAATTATTTGATAATCATATATAAGAAAATAAGCATTATTAATTGATATCATTATTAATATTATCATATAATACATTATTATTATTATCTTGTTAATCTAGGCTAACAGCTACATGGCTAATCTTATCTCAGAGTCAAAATGGCCTAAATATCCGAAGCATCAGTGTGTACGGTGAATAATTTGGATAACTCAAGAAAATGAAATAGGACAAAACATAGATGCCGTATAACTTAGGAAATTGATCATGAAAAACCGGTCCCTAAACTGCTTTTCCCTTCTCATACTGGCCAAACAATGCTTTCCCAGTTAGTATCTTTGTTATTTATCACGGTGGTTTCTTTTACAGGTTAGGGAATCCAGGGGGCTGTCACCATGAACTTCAGTGAGGCTCCAGGAAGGCATTCTCTTCTCCCTATGCACAAGCTGTGCACGGCAAGGTGCAGCTATGCTCATATTCCATTGCCCTGGCCAAGGAAGCCCCAGTGGGCTTAGAGGCAGAGAATGCTAGTCACCCAGGATTCTCCCAAGGTTCCCTAGGTACCAAAAAAAAAAACCCCAAACCAAACCAAAACAAAACCAAAAAACCCAAAACATAATGACACAATATATATAGTAACAGCAATATTGTTTTAAGAACAACTTTGAGTGATTTTTGTCATTTTGACTATTATAAATACCCAGATTAACTACAAAGGACCTATGAAGGAAAGCACTCTCTGCATCTACAGAAAGAATTGATAAGTAGAAATATGTATAGAATTATTTTACACATACATGTATGTATATATACATAAGTATGTATGTATATGTGAATATACACATATACATATATGTGTGTATGTGTGTGCATTCATGTGTGTGTGCAAACATACATATTTGTGTGTAATGCTAGCTATCTCTAGGGCACCTGGGGTGGGAGAAGGGAAGAAAAAAAGGAAAAAAAAAAGAAAGTTATATGATAATTTTATTATATATTTGAAAGGAATGGCAAGTTTTACATAACAGATTTGCAGTTTCATGTACAATCATCTTTTTTTAAAATTGTACTGTTGTGAAAATTCTTGTCTTATTTCATAAATTAAAAATTAAATAAAAATTAAAAAAATTTAAACAACAAAAAGTTGTTTACAAAAATCTGGCATTACTCTTTCCACTTAGTGTACCTTCCATGAATATATCTACCAGGCTAGTCTCATCTCTTGTGCACCATAATAATATCCAGAATGGGAAAAAAGGGAAGTATTCTGCTCTCCCACTCATACATTTCTTAACTAAACACCCTTCAGTAAAGCAGAAAATACAGTTCACTTTTCATTTCTATCTATCATTATTATTTCTCTTTAAACATATAATTCAAATATCTTCTTCCTTTTCCAACCCTATGTATTTTCCAGTTCATCTTTATTTGAATATTCGGTAATAATTTCTGTTCTTTTTCTTCTATGGTGACCCTCCCTTCACCCTGTTTCTCCCCCTCACTCAGTTATTTTTTCACTCTTGTCTTTAATATCTGAATCTTTATTTCTCTTCAGAAACACAATGTGTTTCCATAAAGTTTCCCTAGAGATTTTCTGCCTTATTCTGCAACTGCTCCTTCTCCCAGGTATCTCTTGAGAATTCTCACAGCAGCTGAAGAAATACTCCCCTGTCTTTTTGAACCTCTCATGTGACATGATGTGTATCACTTTTGCATCAGGTTGCATCATGTGATGTCAGAAAGCTCAAAGAAAACAAAATATTTTCTTTAGGGAGAAATGTACGTATGTATAACATACAGGAAAATTTTGAGTTAAAGGAGAAATCTTATATTATGATTAGAGAGCTCCTATAGCTGGACTATTTTCCAAACTTCAGATTCTATTTTATTTGGGCTTAAGAAGTAGTATGTATTTCATGAGACTTTGCTAATAGTTTGGTAAAATTCAGGTAACTTTTAAGAAAAACTCAAAGTTTAACATAGCATTTCATACTTAATTCTATCAAAAAGGGCATTTGAATTCAATGGAACCATAATCTCATGGATATGGGTACTACTACCAATAAAACACATCACAACCAGTCCTCACTTCCTCATTTTCTCCTTCTTGTCCATATCCTCCCTCAAACCTGGATTACTGCAATAATCTACCTATTTCTGGTCTCTCCTCAGTCTAATGCATCCTCCATTCAGAGACCAAAGTGATTTTACTAAGGCACGGACTCAACCATGTCAACCTCTACTCAATAAATTCCAGGGTCTGCCTATCACCTCCAGGATCAAATGCAAAATCCTCTGTTTGGCATTCAAAGCCCTTCATAACTTAACCTCACCTTCCTTTTCAGTCTTCTTATAACCTACTGCTTGCCATAAATTCTTCCATTCAGTGACACTGTCATCCTGGTAGTTCTATTAACAAGACACTGCATCTCTCTGCTCCAGACATTTTCTCTGGCTATCCTCCATGCCTGGAATGTTCTCTCTCCTCAACTCTGCCTACTGACTTCCTTTAAGTTCAAACTAAAACTCCACCTTCTACAGAAAGTCTTTCCCAATCCTCCCATTCTAGTGCCTTTACTCTGTTAATTATTTCTTATTTATTCTATATATAGCTTGTTTGTATATATTTGCTTACATATCTCTTCCATTAGCTTTTGATCACCTTGAGGGCAGGGACTATTTTTTTCCTCCTTTTGTATACCTAACACTTAGCAAAGTGCCTGGCACATAGATGGTGCTTAATAAATGGTTATT
The DNA here is from genome assembly GCF_011100635.1 of Trichosurus vulpecula. Classification (NCBI taxonomy): domain Eukaryota; kingdom Metazoa; phylum Chordata; class Mammalia; order Diprotodontia; family Phalangeridae; genus Trichosurus; species Trichosurus vulpecula. Next base: position 385,883,413 of record NC_050576.1, on the reverse strand, counting down.
GATTGACTGACAAATCTTGTCAGGGAGTCAACTCAATATATTGGGGGCTTTTCTCTAGATATCATGGCATTGTTCAGTGGAGCATAAGGATCTTCCATCTGTTATACTTCATGCATTCATTCATTCCATAAGCATCATTAAATGTCATGTTAGTCAGTCTCTTTGGCATAAGTATCTTTTACTATCTTTCCAATGGGTTTTCTGGAACCCCTGTTCTATTGTAAACAAACTACCCTTCATATTAGATATGTGCTTTCCACACAGCCCCCAAAAATTCATTTGTGTATACGTTGTTGAATTACAACTATGTTCTTGGCACTTTGCTAGGCATTGGTATACAAAAACAAAAGCACTCTGATTGAAAGGCAGAGTGAAGAGCTCCAATCAAAGCCTACAGTTAAGCAGGACATCTAAGACAATGACATTTTCATTTCCCACTTGGCAGCACTTCTTTGGGCTTCTCCATCACATACACACACATTCCCCATGTCTTTTTCTCTCCTTGCCCCTCCTCCAATTTTCAGCTTCCTTTTGTGTGCCACCAATCACCATTTGATTGTAGGCTTCTTCCTCCCTCCCTCCCTCCCTCTTTTCTTCCTCCCTCCCTCCCTCTTTCCTTTCTTTCTTCCTTCCTTCCTTCCTTCCTTCCTTCCTTCCTTCCTTTGTATTTGTTACAGATAGCACAGTGTAGATAGCACAAGGTAGGAACTTGATAAATTTTTTTTGCTTGACTCACTGACCTCTCCAATGGTTTTTGAGTGACCCTCAACTTTAATTCTTCAGAAACGTTAATTCGCGAGACTCTATCATACAGCATCATTGACAGCACACTGGTATTAAAAGTGTGAGACCTGGAATCATTAAAGAGTGTATAATTTTCCAGTGACAATCCAGTTTTCTCTTTTCCTGTTCAATCCTGGGTCAAATTCATTGTCCATATTTAGTGCTGCTCCCAGATAAATGCTTTGATGGAGCAGTTCTCTGGGTTTCCCATCTAATTGTATATCACAGACTACAGTATAGTCATTCTTCATCCATTTGATTTTTCCCATGTGGATAGTTAGAAAAAATTCTTTAGAGTTATTATGGATCTCATTTAAGAGAGTAAATATGCTGCAACTGGTTGAAGCAACAAAATATCCTCCACAAACAGGAATATGAGGTAGATTTGAAGATCTATAAGGAAACTTGTCTTTTTGGACTCCTTTCTGGGTATCCTCCATGACAATAGCAAAAACATTTATCAAACATATTGCTCCTTGTTTGATATTAACATTGTTAGTATTATCGAATACTTATTTCTGTTGCTACATATTTTAATGACTCTTTTATGATTTTTTGCTTATACACAGGAGATACCCTGTTAGAGGAATCTTTTAGGTGCAATTTGTTCTACTTGATCCAATGCTTTTTTATAGTCAACAAATGCAGTGAGGACTTGTATTCTCTGTACTTTTCATTCAATTATCCTGATCACAAATTTGGAGATGGAAGGGAGCTTTAGTATTATTTAATCTAACCCTCATATTTTATGGATATGTGATTGCAAAGATGTGATCTACTGTTGAATAACAATTGTTTTCAAAGACTTTCTTGTTCCCTTCTCATTTTTTTTTAAATCAAAGATTACCTTGGTAAGTGTATAGGTTTTTCTCATAAAGATTTTGTAGAGACAGGGAAGTAGGCCTATAACACAGATTTTCTCTTCTTTTTTTAAGTGTAAGAATAAGGTCTATGGCTTTCCCCAAGGTTTTGGTGTCCTCTCCCCTTTCAGATATTTTAAGAAACAATCCTCTAGGGGTGGAGCTAAGATAGAAAAAAAAAGGTAGAGATTGCCTGAGTTATCCAAAATTCCCCTCTAAACAACTTTAAATAATGCCTCAAAGTAAATTCTGGAGCAACAGAAGCCACAAAAGGATGAAGTCAAGCAATTTTCCAACCCAAGACAACTTAGAAGTTCAGCAGGAAAGACTACGCAGGAAACAGCAAGCTAGAAGTAGGCCTTGGGGGCAACTGAATTGGCAGCAGTGGCTTCCAGAACTCTCAGCCCACAGACAGGAAGGGGATCAGACAACTGAGATTATAGGAGTCTCTTTGCTGGCACTCGGTAGCATTTTCCATATCCCACATAGTCCTTTGTTGCAGTCCCAAGGTGAAGAACTGCAGGTGAGAAGAGATACTGGTCATAGTACCGAAGCAGAAAAGAGTGCTTGTGGTTACTTAGAGACTAGAGCACAGGCCAGGAAAGTAGTAAATACACCTGTCTTTAGATTGTATCACTTTGAAAGAACTAAAAACTTACAGACCTCCAGGGCTTTAGAACTAGCTCTGAAAACAACTGCACAAAAAACCTGAAGCTTAAAACAGTGCTTTCTCTTCTCCCCAGGAGAGCCCAACTTTAACATAAAGTTAAAACTCAAGAAAGAGGCTAAGAAAATGAGCAAACAACAAAAAAAGAACCTGACCAAAAAAGTTACCGTTGTGCCAGGGAAGATCAAAACACAAACTCAGAAGACAATAAAGTCAAAACTGCCACAAGCCTCAAAGGAAAATGTGAATTGGCCTCAGGCCAAAAAAAGGAAAAAAAAAGAAGTCCTGAAAACACTCAAAAAGGATTTTAAAAATGAAATAAGAGAGGTAGAGGAAAATTTGGGGAAATAAATGACAGCAATGCAAGAAAATAATGAAAAAAAAAAGAGCCAATTGCTTGATGAAGGAAACAAAAAAAAATGCTGAAGAAAATATCACCTGAAAAACAGAATAGGCCAAATGGTAAAGGAGGTACAAAAATTCACTGAAGAAAAGAAATCCTTAAAAAGTAGAATTAACCAAATGGAAAAGGAGGTACAAAAGCTCAACGAAGAAAATAATTCCTTAAAAATTAGAATTCAGCAAGAGGAAGCTAATGACTCCATGAGACATCAAGAAACAATCACACAAAATCAAAAGATTGGAAAAAAAAAACAGAAAATATGTGAAACATTTCACTGCAAAAAGAACTGACATGGAAAATATATCAAAGAGAGATAATTTAAGAATTAATGAAGCCTAGACATCACATTTCAAAAAATTACCAAGGAAAACTGCCCTGATATTCTAGAACAAAAGGATAAAGTAGAAATGGAAAGAATCCACCAATCACATCCTGAAAGAGATCCCGAAATGAAAACTCCCAGGAATATAATAGCCAAATTCCAGAGCTCTCAGGTCAAGGATTAAATACTGTAAGCAGCCAGAAAGAAACCATTCAGATATCATGGAGCCATAGTCAAGATAACACAAAATTTAATGGCTTCTATATTAAAGGATCAGAGGGTTTAGAATGTAATATTCTAGAGGGCAAAGGAGTTAGGATTACAACTAAGAAGCACCTGCTGAGCAAAACTGAGTATAATCCTTCAAAGTAGATATTTAATGAAATAGAGGACTTTCAAGCATTCCTGGTGGAAAAACTATAGTTGACTAGAAAAATTTGACTTTCAAATACAAGACTCAAGAGAAGCATAAAAAGGTAAAAAGGAAAGAGAAATCATAAGGCACTTTATAAGGTTAAACTGTTTAAACTCCTATATGGGAACTCCTATATATATATACCTGTGACTTCTAAGAACTTTCTCATTATAAGGGCAGTTATAAGGAGTATACATAGACAAAGGGCATGGAGATTAGTTGAATATGATGGCATAATATAAAAAAAATTAAGTGGTGAGAGGGTGTGGTGCTAATGTGATCAAAGATCTTCCCACCTATTCAATAGGCCTCAGGTGTAGCTAGTTAAAAGAAGCTTGATTAGGAGAGGCTTGCTTGTATGCAGGCCCATATCCTTTTGCTTTGGGTGCTAAGCCCCAGGCCTACATCCATTTGCTACTAGGTGCTAAGCCCCAGGCCTGCACAGGGTATGTATACCCTGTAGGTAGCTGTTAAGTTCAGACTAGATAGCTGCAGAGACTAGAGAGCTGCAGAGACCAGAAAGCTGCGAGGAAAAGAAGACCAAGAAGAGAGAACTGTGAGAGAGACAAAGAACTAGAAGAAGACACAGAGACAGAGAGATAGAGAGGGAACTGGAAGGGCTCGGAGAACTGCAAGGGTTTTTAGAACTGTGGGAGGAGAGGATGCAGACAAGCAGACAGTTAGGATTGGTGAGTGAGTGTTTACGGGAAGGCCCTAGCAGAAGGGAGGGTTACAGGATGGCTTGGCTCTTTGCTGTGACACTGTGTTTTAATCTCCTTGCTGTTACATTGAGGTGGACTTACTGGTTTTGGGATACAATTACTGCTATGTTGAATTGGGGTTATTGGTTTTGGAATTTGATCCTCTAGTTTTTGAATAAATGTTTTATTTCTTCTGCCTTCTATACAGAGACTCTCTTATACTTTGCAATTCCAAACTATACAGGCATATTCACGGTCACCATCAATATTATGAATCTTGCCTTACTGATACAGAGGGAGAAATGCACTGGGAGAAATAGAGAAAGAGAGGTAGAATAGGGTAAATTATCTCACATAAAAAAAGCATGAAAGATTTTTTACAATGGAGAGGAAGATGGGGGAGGTTGGAAGGTGGAGCAATTGAACCTTACTCCCAAAAGAATTGGCTCAAAGAAGGAACAGCATACACACTCAGTTGGGTATAGGAATCTATCTTATCATACAGGAAAGTAAGAGGAGAAGAGGATAAGTGAAAGTGGGGTTGTTGGAAAAATGGACAGATTGGGGGAGGTGGTAGTCAGAAGTAAAACACCTGAGGATAGACAGGGTGAAAGGAGAGGGAGAGAGTAGGATAAACAGAAGGGAAATATCACGAAGGGAAATACATAGTAATCATAATTGCAAAAAAAATTTTGTGGCAAGTTTCTCTGATAAAGTCCTCATTTCTCAAATTTATAGACAACTGAGTCAAATTTATAAAAATAAGAGCCATTCTCCATTTGATAAATCGTAAAAGATATGAAAGGAAGTTTTCAGACAAAGTAATTAAAGCTATCTATAGTCATATGAAAATGCTCTAAATCACTACTGATTAGAGAAATGCATATTAAAACAATTGTGAGGTACAACCTTACACTGACCAGATTTGGTAATACAATAGAAAAAGAAATGACGAATGTTGGAGGGGATGTGGGAAAGTTGAGACACTGATACACTGTAGGTGTAGTTGTGGAGTGATTCAACCATTTTTGAGAGCAATTTGGAACTATGCCCAAAAGTCTATAAAACCATGTATACCCTTTGATCCACCAATGCCCCTACTAGATCTGTATCCCAGAGAGATAAAAAACAGAAAGGAAAAGGACCAATATGTGGAAACATATTTATATTAGCTCTTTCTGTGGTGACAAAGAATTGGAAATTGAAGAGATGCCAATCAGTTGGGGAATGGCTGAACAAGTTGTAGTATATGATGGTAATGGAATACTATCATGCTATAAGAAATGACTGGCAGGATGCTCTCAGAAAAACTTGAAAAGTCTTACATGAACTGATATAAAATGCACTGAGCAGAACCAAAGCATTGTACAAAGTAACAGCTTTATTGTATGATGATCAGCTGTGAATGACTTAGCTATTGTCAACAATACAATGATCCAAGACAATTCCAAAGGACTTATGATGAAAATTCTATCCATTTCCAGAGGAAGAACTGATGGAGTCTAAGGGCAGATTAAAGCATACTTTTAAAACTTTCTACATTTTTCTTGGGGTTTTTTGATCTGTATTTTCTTTCACAACATGATTATTATGGAAATATGTTTTGCCTGACTACACATGTATAGCATATATCAAATTGCTTGCCTTCCCAATGAGGGGAGAGGGGAGGGAGGTAAAGAGAATTTAGAACTCAACATTTAAACAAAAACAAATATTAAAAAATCATTTTCACAGTACTTGGGAAAAATAAAATCTTACACAGATATGTATATGTACATATATATACATATTTTAAAAAGAACCAATCTGTCTCAAGACATGGGTTCACTCCTACATGTAAAGTTCAGCTGCCCTTTTCATTTTGTCTTCCCCCATACCATCTCTATTTTCTCAGGGAACTTATTGAGGCCTATTATGTAAGAGCCTCTATTTTGTGCATTTGTTGTCATTGACAGAGAACAGAATTTGTTATAGATATCTTGACAGATAGTTTTCATTTTTCATCCTTGTCCTTTTTTCCAGTTTTATCCATAAATGGCCCTGAAATGATTTGGCTTAGTTGGGTCTCTTATCAAGCCTCTTGATAAATTTTCTCTTCTACCATTTTTTTCAGTGTTATCATGTAGCACTGGTCAAAATTTTCTGCAACCTTACTCAGTAAGATATCATAAGTTAATTTATATTCTGAATTCTAAATATTCTATGTTGCCCTTGGCTGTCATATCTCTCTATTTGCCAGGAAGATGAAGTATTTACTGACTAAAGGGACATCTAGCCTTTTTTTGGTTTCCTTCTTGTGAATGATTTGTATTAAATTAATTTTTTCTTGGTCTGATAGTTAGAGGTTGGACATGTTGAGGTTATCAAAACACTATCTCAGATGGCCCTCACTTTTATAGACGCAGACTCACTCTTTTTTTTTTAACTCCTCCCTCTAGCTGGCCTCAGGAACATAACTTCCTTTTAATCAAAGTCTCTACTTAGCCACTCTCTCAGGAGCAGGATTAGTCAGTGCACAGGAAGGGGAGAAAACTTTCCTGAAGTATTCCTCTACTGACCAACTCTCTTTTCTCTAACACCACTCTGCCCAGAGCTGAATTATGAGGCCTCAGTTTGTTTGTTCATTATACCACTTGTGAAGTTTCTCAGAATATCAAGGTTCTATCTTTTATGGTCCTGAGACCCTATCTGAGCTTCTAATCATTAAGACAGAGTATCTAAACCTCTATCCTTTTCACTTCCATCTAAATATCTCAAAACCACACACTCTCCCCTCTTCTCTGTCTTCTTCTTCAAAACAATGAAGAACCCAGATTAGAAATAGTTATGATTCATCAAAATCATATCTAGCTGGCATTCAAACTAGTGACGAAGAATTTACATAGGAAAACTTTGGATTTAACATCTGCCCTCTTTATCAGAAAAAGACAGGAACTTTGCTATCCGCATTAGTTTTGTGTCGGGGAAGTTCAGCACTTCAGCCTCAGGTTGTCATATTTGGCTACAATGGGCAAAGTCAGTGGCATTGATGGTGGAGTCTTGCCACCTACAAACAATGGCCACACTGGCCCCCTTCCACCACCCAGTCCCATATTTACTGTCTGTCCATTCTCCATTCTGCCTCACTCATCTCCATATCTCCATGTCCATACATCTTCCTCATGAGATTTCTGTCCTCCTCCTCTTCCTCCTGCAGAAGAAGATAGGAACAACTGCCTTTTGCAGCAATAACCTGGCCGTTTATACCGATTTTTGTAGACAGGCACTGAGGACTTTATGTCCACAGAAAACTGAACTTCAATACCATATACATAAGAAAATGGTGATCTTCTATTTCTATATCTGCTCTTGTCCATTTCCAATTTTCAGCAGCAACATCTTGATTGAACACGTAATGGTAAAGATATCTTGATTGGGCATTATTTCTTAATCTTTTTATTCTTTCATCTGATTTGATATTGATTTTGATCTTTGCTGTAACAAAGTAGTAATCTGATTATATACAGAAGAGATGATTTGGAAATCACCTTCCTATCAGTAACTCAACTTTTCCAGACTTAAGTAAAATGTGTATATATGCATATAAACACACATATTTATGCATATACACATATACATATGTGTACGTGTGTGTGTAGATATAGATAATATAGTTACTTAGTACTTGTTGCCAGCACCTAGTGACTCTCTCCTTGACTATAGTAATCATGATATTTAAGATGAAGTATTCATCACAATATCCTGGATTAGCAGGTAAAATATTATTAATGATATACTGTGCCTCATGCCTTTAATCTGTTGATTAGCTTACTCATGCTAATAGCTAATTTTATTTATCATTAAAGACAGGCTTTGATTTTGCACCACATTTGTGATATCAAAACATTTCTGGAAATTTTTGAAAAAAGTAAGTCCATGAAGTCTATTTGAGGAGCTTTACAACATATACTTTTATTAGTAGTCTTGGATTGTATTTCAGGGAAAATGTTCTTTTTTTGTTAATACTTTCAATATCCTTTGTTCCTCCCTAGTCCCGAATACTTCCTTAAGATTTTTCAGGGGCTGGTACTATCCAATTTCACTAGTGAAGATATCATCTAAAGTGGATTTGATACTGTCTCTCAAATAAATTGGAAAGACTAATATAGCGCTACCTTCTCAGATATGGAAGTCTAGGGTAACACAAAGCATATTGATGTGCTGGACAGGTGGGCAGGTTCTGCCAGTCACTGACTTAGAGCTGTGGAACAATTGCCTCTGCTTCCCTAAGGCTTAGTTTCCCACTTTAGAAAACAAAGTAGGTAATAAATCATGCTTGACCCCTCACAGTATTATGACGAGAAAACTCGAGGCAGAATTAGCCTGATTTCTCTCCCCTTTCATATATTTCCATCAACAGTAGGAAAAATGAGCTGTCACAAGCGGTGAGATGTGAGACATGTATGAGACACACTGTCAGTCAGTCAGTTGGTCAATAAACACTTATTAAGTGACTGTTGTGTGCTAAGTCACTGTGTTAAGCTCTGAACACACAAAGAAAGGCCAAAAAACCCCCCAAAACCAAAAACCAGTGCTTCCTTTCAAGGAGGTCACAATCCAATGAGTGAGACATGTAAGCATCTATAAACATATTATATGTGTGTGTGTGTATGATTAATCAGAGATAATTGACAGAGGGAAGGCATTAGCATAAAGGGGTATCAGGAGAAGCTTCTTGTAGAGGATGGGGTCTTAGCTGGCACTTAAAAGAAATCAGTATTTTGAGATGAGGGAGAGAATTCTAGTAATGGGGGCTGGGGACAATTATTTAAAAGGCCTGAAGTTGGGAGGCGTGTATTTTGTGTAAAAAATAGCAAATAGGCCAGTGTGAATGGACTGAATATTATGTGAGAATGAGTAAGATCTAAAAAAAAAAACTGGAAAGGTCAAGGTATGGAGCAACCAAAGGGGAAGAAAGATCAGGGAGGAATGAAGTCAAAAGAGGGTCACTGAGGCTATTCTGTTTTTATATTTTCTCCCATTAAAGGATTAAACCAGTTATGGTCACCAACTTTTTTATCATGTAACTGACTAGATTAAAAAAAGTACTCATTTCTGATGTGTGTATATTCACTTATTTATAAATTGTATATGCATATTAATGTACTAATAATTATATACATTATAAAACTACACAAAATATAAATTTAAAAAGAAAGAGATAAGATGAAATAATATTTATGCTTAGAGTAGGGAGCTCTCCATATCTTAGAAGAGGGAACTACTGGAGTTTATTGAATGAGGGGTCTATGTGATTAGACCTGGACTGGACTTGAGGAAAATCACTTTGGTAGCTGCGAGGAGGATAAATTGTAGAAGGGAGAGATTTGAGGGAGGGAGAACAACTAGGTGACTATTCTAATAGGTGAGGGGTAATGAGAGTCTGAAATAAGGCAGTGGCCTTATAAGTGGAGAAAAAGGGATGGATACAAGAGATGTTGTGGAAGTAGCATTGATAAAACTTGGCAACTGATTGGATATATGTTGAGGATTGGAGAAATTGAGGAGTAGTGCCTGACTGCAAACTTGGTTGAATGGGAAGATAATAATACCTTTGCTGAAACTGGAAGGTTTGGATAGGGGCAGGTGTTATCTCCTACACTGCGTGTATCCAAGCAAGAAAATTCTTCCTGATTCCTATTTTGAATAAGGCTATATTAGCCCATGTGGCTTTTGGTAGACTGGTCTCACAATAAAACTTGTGACTGTTGGTGAACTTGTGAATTAAGGAAATTCACCTGGAAAACACTTTGGAGTTATGTGAGGCAATGACTAAATTGTTCATACTGTTTGAACTGATGATCCCTCTACTGAGCATCCAGCCCTAAGAAGGTCAAAGACAAATAAGATATAAAGGCTCATAGATACCAGAATATTTATAGGAACCTTTTTTTTCGTAGTAGCAAATAACTCCAAAGAGAGTGAGTGCCTGTCCATTGAACAGATTATGGTATATGAATGTAATGTAATACTATTTTGCTCTAAGAAATAATGAATATGAGGAACTAATGGAAATATGGTAAAAGTTGTAGGACTTAATGTACAGTCAGTCAGCTAAGCAGAACAGTGAAGATAATGTAACCAATGACTGCAACAACGGAAATGAAAAAAATGAAAAAAGTCACTCTGATTAATTGCAGTGATCAATCTTGGTCTCAGAAAACAGATGATGAAAAAATATTTCCCTCCTCTCAGTAGATATAAGGGAACCATTGGTGTGGAGTGTTGGATACACTGCAGGAAAAATCATCTTGTTTATTGCTTTTGATTAACTGCTTTTCTTTATATATAAGGATTATGGGATATGAATGGGTGATATTACTTTAGGATAAGACTCTGCTGTGAAAAAAAAGCCACCAGCAAAACCTAAAAATAAAGTTTTAAACCTGATGCGATGCTAATGCATGGAGAAGCAGAATCTGTGGTTTTCACTTGCTGTGACCTTTGAGTTAACAATTAAACTAATATGGAATCCAAGAGAGACTCATCAGGACTAACGATTTTTGGTAATTTAAAAATTTTTACTACTGAACCCTGAATTATATGTAGGCTACTATCTTGGAAAATACCATGTAAGTAAGGCATTATGTCTATGACAAATTCAGAGATGGAGATTGTGACCATGATTTGATAATGCTATTTCATTAAAGGGATTTTAAACACAAACTATTATAATCAAATGAATGCCTTTATTAGACTTTTAATGCACAAATTATAGTGAGGTGTGCCAAGAAATGGGGTAGGAGTGTAGAAAGTGAGGGAAGAGGCTTGCCAAAGACAAAATTAAATCACTTCACAATTGCATCTAGGGTTAGCACTTATTTCCCTTCCTCCCAGAGATGATGATAGTGATAGTAATCAATTTCTCCATCTCGTAAATGGCAGCCAAAAGAGATAATAGTCACATGTCATCTAACCTAGAAAGCCTTCTGTTGAAAAGATGTGTTGTGGCAAGGGGAGTAGATCTATATTTCAAACATGCTTTCACAGAATCTTAGCCTTGGTAAGAACCTCATAGATTATCTATACTAGCGCTTCACAATGTTATTTGTTCCATCAGCCCTTTTCAGCAGCAAGAAAAAAAAATTGTGGTTATCTCCAGGGTGACTGACATATGACTCATAGTATTCTTTATGATTATTTATGGCTCAAGGCACCATTAAAGAATTTTTAGCACAAACTCCTTGGATCACCATCACCATCAGGTGATTGCCTATATGAGAACTACTGATCTACACCAACATCTTTCCTTCAACAACAACCTTGAGAAATATTCGTCGTTCTCCATCGGATGACTTTAGTTGTAGGGGAACTCATACAGGGGAACTATCTCATAAGGTAGTTTATTTCTCTTCCAGGTAGCTTCTTTATATTTTGGTAAAACCCTCCTTCTACTAGAGTTGTATATTTGCTAAGAAAACCCAAAAGAGCTCACAAAGAGTCAGATACAACTGAAATGACTGAACAGCAGCAGCCAGAGGATAATACAAAAACTTTGGGCCCAGACGAGGTAGGGGAAAGGAGGCACTGAGAGGTCATCTATGATCTACCAATTACTTTCTATAGCCTTTTGAACTTTGCATCTTTTGACACTATTGACACTTAAACATTCTTTTCCCTCTCTATTTCAGAGACATCATCTCCCTCTGCTTTCCTATGTGTTCATTTTTGGTCTCTTTCTGGATTTTACCAACTCCTAAATGTGACTGTTCTTCAGGGACCTGTCCTCTCCTCTCCTCCCCTCCCCTCCCCTCCCCTCTCTTCCCCTCTTCTTCTCTTCCCTCCTCTCCTCTCCTCTCCTGTATTCTTCTCTCCTCTTTTCCCTCCTCTCCTCTCCTCTCCTCTCCTCTCCTGTATTCTTCTCTCCTCTTTTCCCTCCTCTCCTCTCCTCTCCTCTCCTCTCCTCTCCTCTCCTCTCCTCTCCTCTCCTCTCCTCTCCTCTCCTCTCCTCTCCTCTCCTCTCCTCTCCTCTCCTCTCCTCTCCTCTCCTCTCCTCTCCTGTATTCTTCTCTCCTCTTTTCCCTCCTCTCCTCTCCTCTCCTCTCCTCTCCTCTCCTCTCCTCTCCTCTCCTCTCCTCTCCTCTCCTCTCCTCTCCTCTCCTCTCCTCTCCTCTCCTCTCCTCTCCTCTCCTCTCCTCTCCTCTCCTCTCCTCTCCTCTCCTCTCCTCCCCTCCCCTTTCCTCTTTTCTGTGCCTCATGCCCTTCCCCCGCCCCCCCCCCCCCATTTCATTCCTTCTATTGACTTCAGCCACCACCTCCTTGTGCAGCGCATCGAACACTGGACTAAGAGTCAGTAAGTTGTTGTTATTCAGTCGTTCAGTCGTGTCTGACCGTTTATGATCCCATGAATCATAGCATGCCAGGTCTTTCTCTCCTCCATTATCTCCCAAAGTCTGTCCAAGCTCATGTTTGTTGTTTCCATGACACTATCTACCCATCTCATCCTCTGCCATCCCCTTTCCTTTTACCTTCAATCTTTTCTAACATCAGGGTCTTTTCCAATAAGAATTGTCTTCTCATCATGTGGGCAAAGTATCGAAGCTTTATCTGCAGTACTTTCCTTTCCAGTGAACAGCCTGAATAGATTTCTTTAAGTATTAACTGATTTGACCTCCTTGTTATCCAAGGGACTCTCAAAAGTCTTCTACAACAATACAATTCTAAAGCATTGATTCTGTGGTGAAGTACTCAGTTTTCCTCATAGTCCAGCTCTCACAGCCACACACTGCAACTGGAAGAACCATAGCTTTGACTATACTGACCTTTGTCAGCAAGGTGACGTAATCCTACCTCAAACTAGCTCTGTGCAGATGGGCCAGGTATTTAACTTTTCTCAGCCTCAGTTTTTCCATCTGTAAAATGGAGTTAATAGTAGCTCAAATTGATATCATCTTTAAGGTTTGCAAAGTACAATACATATGTTAATTCATTTGACTTCAGCAACCCTAGGGCACAAGTGCTATTATTAAATACACCCAGCATGTATTAGAGATAGGACTGGTACTCAGTCCTTCCTGACTCCAAGGCCTTCTATCTTTGTTGTACTGCCTCTTAAAATCTATATTTCAAGTCCTTACCTCTATCTTAATACAGCCACATCTTCAACTATCTTTCTATTGACAGTGAGATGTCAAGGTCATCTACAAATGGAACTACCTAGACAAGTAGCGTCAAAGTAAAATAGAAATGGGGTCTCACTAGTGACATGTTGATTTAGTTTTGAAATGTGATGTTACCTATGTTTTTTTTTTGTATTTGTGTTTATTTTGTTAAATATTTCCCAATTACATTTTAATCTGGTTTAGGCCACACTTGAGAGTGTTGCAGGACACAGGGATACTGGCCATGTGTTTTGACGCCTCTGGTCTAGTCTAACCTCTGCAGATGAGGAAAATCAGGATCAAAAGAAAAGATGAAGTGACTTGCCCAAGGCCAGACAGAGAATTTGTGAAGGAAGTGAGATTAGGATTCAGAACTCTTTATTTTCCATCTCGACCTTTTAGCAACATCATAACTCCAGTTTGGTCATTGTCTTTCTCAACCCCTTAACTGTATAATAATTACAGTAGCTAACATTAACACAGTGCTAGGCATTCTGGGAGGTAGGTGACATTATTATCCCCATTGTGCAGAGGAGGAAAGTGAGTCAAACAGGAGTGAAAGGGACTTGACCAGCATCCCACATAGTGGTGGGATTCAGATGGTTTGCACTGGTTCAGCAGAATCAATACTGAATTTAAGGTTGAGTTTGGCAAACCAGTTGTTAGCAGGGGCAGGGCCTGAACTTGCCACATCAGTGGCTGCAGCTCCTCAGTTTGGTTCCGTGGGGAAGTGGTTGTTAATTTATTTGAATCCCACCACTGGTCACATAGCTAGTAAGAGTCTGAGGCCAAAAGCTTTCTTCATTCCAGGCTACCGTACCATCTAGCTGCCCTGTGCTAAATTGCTTTCTAGGTCCTCAGTTTGTTTGTTTGTTTTTTTACCTAGAACTTATTTTCTAATCAGATCAATGTATTTATCTACCTTACTAGCTAGGCAAACAGTTGTAAGGACACTGTGTCTCTGTTTTGAAGACTTGAGGTTGAGTTCCAGCATTAACATTAACTGGAATTGGAATAAATTGGAATAAAATTGAAATAAAATAAGCTGGATCACCTACCACATAGCAGTACTGGAAGTGTCAAATGAAATAATGTAAGTAAAAATGCTTTATGAAGCATACAAGTACTAACCAAATAAAATCTGTTCTATAATTACTCACCTGTCTCCCAGCATTTCCTTCTTCTTATCGCCTATCAAATGCTATATTCCATCCTTTGGGTATTATAGCAAACCAGACACCTGCAAAATACATATTTCTTCTCATTTTCTTCAACAAAAATTGTCTATTTTCAAACACAAAAATAATAAAAATACAGGGATATAAGACCTTCGCTAGCATTATTTGTATCAGAGCTATAGAAATTAAAAGTTTCCTGGTGTGTTTTTGTAGCCATTTAATTTGAGGTTTGCATCCAGATGTTTTGAATTCATGTAGACACAATATATGTGATATGTAGTGGTGCCAGCAGCGAGGGAGAATCATGTTCTCAATTCCACAATTATAGCTCCCCATCCTTACAAAGTAATAATGAAAACAATCAGCAGTTACCATTCTAAATATGTCAGACAAAGTGCAGGAGAGAAACAGAGCCTATATTGATGCAAGCTTTGAACTCTGCAGTTGAGATAACATATGTTTGTCAATGTTACACTCATGGTTATCTCTACTTAGCATTAACATCAAATTGCTACAGACACACATTAAAAAAAACCCTTTGTTTGCATGAGCAAATCAGAATCATGCTAACTAAATTTATTTTAAAATTTGCTTAGGTTTCAAATGAAGGAAAACAAAACATTGCAAAAGACCTTCATCTAGTTATTTGGCTAAATCCTATGCCCCTTGGTTTTGGATCATATTAAGAACAGCATTTGTAGATGCCTCAGGATGTTGCTTTATTTGCAAGCATACTCATAAACAACCAGGGATGTGGCACAGTGCTAGTGCTTTTTATTATTTATATGTTCCTGAGATGAAAGCCAACAGCAACTCCAATTTTGAATGTAAACTTGTTTGTAAAATCTTATGGAGAAGGATGATGGAAGATCATGAACATTACCACCTCGTGGAAGAGAGATGCAAAGAAAGGTAAAGGTCAGTTTAAAGAAAGATTGGTGACAGACATCACTAAGAAAAATCATCTGCAGGGCATTTAAAGATAAAAGTGGAAGGGTAACAACAAACAGAAGAAAAGTGAAAAAGATCTGCAAATATTTCATAACAAACTTTACTCGTTATCACGGACTGGAACACTTGAACTTGAACATCACAAACCTGGATGTATTTTTAGAGTATGAAGAAAAAGCAGTACAAAGAACAGAAATAGAGAAAATAGCAATATTCAGCCAAGTATCCAAAGAGGAAATCACTGCTGGCTATGAGGACATTGACAGACCAATTACAAGCATACGAAAAAGTGTAAAATTCTGAAGACATGAATTATTGAGACTTATCAAAAGATAAAAGAATCAAGGCTACATAATGCAAAATTGAACCCAATAGTAATTCCGATCAGCAATCAGACTCCTCTTACCTCTATCTCAGAGACAGTTGCCTTGGGTCCAAAGACAAGCAGCTCACTATAGGTGAAAGTCTTAAAAGTAAGAGGAGTAACAACTACATTTCCTAGGATTTCTTTTATCCCTCAAATCTGAATGCTGTGTAATACTAGGATCTCTCAGAAAATTGTAAAAATAGGATTTACATGATTAGAGACTGTGTGGTTCTAGACTCTTTCTCTTTTCCCTATTTAATAAGCTTGCTTTTCTGGACTTTTACCCCCTTTAGCCTTGTTTTCCCATGCCTGCTTAGCTATATCCTTATTATGCCCATTGTCCTTGAGGAATATTTGGGTCTTAGTATGCATTGCATTGTGGCCTTGACAATGCCCATCACTGCTTCTCTTCTATATGCCAACTTTCCAATTTTTTATACAAATTTTTTGGTGAAAATCATTTGATCATTAATATCAGACAAGACAAAACAGAGAGATGTGTGCTCACCAAGGGTGTTCAACACAGACATGGAAGAAAAGCTAGAACAGAATCTAAGTTGAAGAGAAATTCCCCACTAATGGTGATCTTGTCTAGAAAAGAAGTATCAAACATTCTGCCCACAACACTCCTGAATGACTCCAGAATGAGATGAAAATGTAACTGGGAAATATTTAACTGCATAAATAAAAGTACATTATAACATAGATAATCTTAATATGTGGTTTTCTGAGGCAATATGCCATCTTCAAGGATCCTTATGCAGTATGTTTCAGTGGCCCCATTTTCTATGAATTTGACAGCACTGGTGTAGACTCTCCCCTTTGTGAAAGTTATTATACTGGTTTCATCAAACCTTAGAACATTGCAGAGCCTTCTAAAAGATATTCACCATGAAGAACTGTTAAAGCTTAGCTATTCTCAGCAATACAATGATCCAAGACATCCCCAAGGACGCATAGTATTCACTTCCAGAGAAAGAACTGATATTGTTTGAATACAGACTGAAGCATGCTATTTTTCATTTTCTTTCTTTCATTCTTTTTCTTTTGAGTCTTCTTGTGCAAAATGACTAATATGGAAATGTTTTACATGATTGCACATGAATATTCTACGTCTAATTGCTCACCATCTCAGGGAGAAGGGAAGGAAAAGAGGGAGAGATAGAATTTGGAATTCAAAGGGTTAAAAATGTTAAAAAAAGTTATTTTACCATGTAATGGGGAGAAATAAAATATATTCTTAAAAAGAAAAAAAAAGGAAAAAAGATAGTCATAAACATGCAGAAGAATTTTTCTTAACTATTCACGTAGGAAAAAGTGGATGGTTGAAGAATGTCTATTGTCCAGATTATGATGTGCAATTAGATGGGAAACTTGTAGATCTTGTTCATCTGTGTGTACAGTTAAATACATACATCTCTGAAAATTGTGAGCTCTGTGAGTTAAGAAGAAAGCCATCTCTGGCTATATGGAGGTGATCTGCGGAGAGGAACAGCCCCAGGAAGCCAAGTAACCACCCCAGAAGAGACTTGTGCCCAGTGAAGGATCAGCATGAGGAACCATAAGAAGAGAAAGAACAGTGGGGGTTTTTCAGCACCAAAGGTGTGAATTGCTGGGCCACATGCATTTTCTAAATGTGTGCCTCTCTGCTAGTGCACTCTGTACGTTTGCTCATTCTTATTGATGTGTATATTTGTGGGACAGTATGCCCCAGGTTTATAGGAAGAATATTTTATAGCTACTGTTCTTGCCATGATGTCTCCATAAAAGCTCTTGTTTTATATTAATTGTGTCTACTGCTAGATTATTAAAAGTAAGTGCACTGGTAAGGCTCATGAGTTATATTTTTAGTAGTGTAGAGTCATAGGGTACATTAATTGAGGAGTTGTCATCGCTACTGTGACTTAACCTATGAATCCTAGCTAGGGTTACCACAGACGTGCAACAGACCTATCTACATAGGGGGAAATTGAATGGATGAACAATGTCTATTGTCCACATTACAATGTCTAATTTGATGGACCACCTATAGAGATCTTCTATCAACATTTGTATCTTGTACAGATATTGAAAATGACCATTACTTTGGCTAAGAATTGAATAAGAGAAGGAAAGAATACTGTACTGCCTCTGGGAAACTGTAGGATTCATTTGATGATGCCCAGGATAAATCTTCAATTTTAATTATGTCGTATCATATTAAGTAACGAAGGCTTTTGTTCAGTACAGATTTTGTTCAGTCAGATTTGACTATAGAAAAAGAAAGGCATAATGGTGATGTCTCAAGACCCAGTCAATCAGTCAATAACCATTTATTAAGTGTCTCCTATGTGCTGGGTACTGTACTAAACACTAGGGGTACAAGAAAGGCAAAAAATTTCTGCTTCATTTTACGTTGCCTCACCTCCTGTGGAAGTTTCAAATGGATCTTCCTGACCTACCTCTTCAGGATGATCAAATTGCATGATTCACCGCACAAAACTCTTGATTATCCTATGTCTTGAATTGGGTGTGAAGGAGGTGGAATTGTCTGGGGAATTCAAACCATTCTTAATCTGTCAACATGACTTAACTGCTCATAAAAGATATCTTTTATAAGAAAATCATGTTGCTATTCCAGAAGGTAGTCATCAAGCTATCTTGACAACAGTACATGAATCACATTTAAGAACTGCTCATAGAAAAACATTCGCTTAGAAGCTTTACTTCGTAGCATTCACTAGACGCCAAGAGTGAAAATATTTTTGAAGAAAGGCTGCACATACACAGTTACTTGGAACACCATGCCAGTGGCCTCTGTTTTCTATGAGAAATATTCAAGAGGGCGTGGTGAAAAATCCGTATTAATTCTACAGTCTCTTGAATTGTAGGTAGTTCCATTGTAAACCTCTCCTGAAGCACTCATGGCATCAGACCAGTTATTTGCAACCTTCAAGTTGCCTTCCACTATTATTTCTGACATTGGTTCTGCATTGTATTTATCTAAGTTGAGTGTAAGGAATTTGTGAACAGAAACTTTATGCAACCTGTCACGATCATTCCTTATCACTGTTGAAAAGGGGTCAGGCCAAAAGGATGGTGCAGATTCCTAGGGATGCCCTGAAGCAGGTTGTTGGAGAAAAATGGCTAGGCAGGGCCTGACAGGTTTCTTATGGCATTCCATGTTCTTCAACAGAAGTCATTACTGCTATTATACTAATAGGCCAGTCTTTCAAGACTTTTCTCAGATGTTTCCAATAAGATTTATATGATGATTTAGAAAACAAGAATAGATTCTGGAAGCAACTCTCTTTTTGCAACTACTCTTTCCCCATTTCTACCACAAGAGATAACATGGACTAAGGTATTTTGTTTCTACTATAATTGAGGCTACAGAGTTATATAAAGTGCTGTATAAAGTTTAGACTATTCCAACTTGTGGAGCCTTGTCACATCAATTATTTGGGAAAGCATTCTTCCATTAGTGACTTATTTGACAAGCAGACCTACTAGTTTAAAGAGGATGTAACTAAAAGGGACGTTTACATGCCTTTTGAGTTTCTGAAATTGTTCATTTTAGTGATTTCTAGGATAGGGCTTTGCCCTGAGTGTTGTTGGGTTGTTTTTCAGCAAGAAAGGATGGTCCATGTGAAGGCTCCTTTGTCCTTTATCTGTTTATTGATACGTGGCCAACTCCAATACTATAAACTCTATGCACTTGACGAATGACATGGTAGGTTGGTTGAAGATGGACTGTTGCTAGACGAACTTGAATATAAAAACCTTCACTTGTACTAACTGAAAATTATGTTTGCTTTGTATTTAATAGATACAGAAAAGCCCCACTACTTTGCTATGCTAGAGACTACACAGCAAAAACATTCATACATATAGTGGCTTCTCTTTGCAACTCCTACTCTATTGAGTATTAGCAAATTGGTGATAATATTCACATTGCATTTCAAATATACCCATGTAAAGTAATTGTTACTATGTGGTAGAATATCTTTCATATGTTCTTATCCTATCAGGGGTTCTTTTCCTAATTACCAATATGATCATTAGATTTTTAAAATGGACTTTATTCTTATTTTTCTGTGTTTCTTTCTCCATTCAGTGACCCAGCTGCCATGAGTTCTTCCATGGCTCATTTTAATTTCCATTAATTTCTCCTAATAATTGTTTTCTTTATTTTTCTAGGGGTAGAAGAAAATGTGTGTGTTGTGTATGTGGTGGGGGGAAACTGGAGGAAGTTGTCATAAGATAGGTAGCAATTAATTGTTATTGTTAATATAGATTGAATTTGGACAATTTGGACTATTTTCTGAGCTATTATGTTTGTTATTTTAAAATCTGGCCTTTTGATGTGACATTTGGAGACCATAATTTTCACAGGGAATGAGAAACTTGTCTACAAAAATATTACAAGGGAAAGCTTGATGAAATTACAAAGGTGATATTATTCTGTATCTCTTTACTGAATCTTTTTTCTTGGGAAACACTGTACCTCCTCTTTTGCTGCTGGCAGACAAGAGGCAAAAAAGTTGCTCTCATTTAAAAACAAAACCAAAACAGTTATCCTATGACTCCTTCGCTTCTCCAACAATATTTCTTTTCTTTCCCCTCAACAACATACTTACCCTTAGTCCACAGCAGTTAGGTACATGTACATGTTTTGGTACATAGCTAGCTTTTACTGTTGTGTGAGTGGATAATGATATAGAAATTACATGGGATTGACTTTACCTCCAAAGTTACTGTTACACGTTGTTCAGTCAGACAGTTCAGGTTTACCAGTGAAAATAACTTCTCCCACATGTCATTTTCTTTATTCCCATTTATTCTTAGTGTTTTCCAGGCTGTGACCAAAGGCTTCTTACTATGTTGTATTCAACAAGCATTTATTATGTGCTTATTATGTGCCAGTTGCTGGTTCTACGATTTTAGGGATTTCATGCTGTTTCCCTCTCAGTTTCTTTTTCATTTTTCTTTCAATTCTGTCATTTGAAGTTTCTTGTAACCTTAAGATATCAAAAGATTTCCATCATTCAAATAACTTGTTAGAAGTAAGTATTCAAAATGAACATGCATAATGGTAGCTCTCCAAATATTGTAAATCAGAGCTATTAGACTGTAAACTTCTTGAGGGCAGCTGCTATATTTTCCACTGTGCAAACTCAATGTAAGTAAGGAAAGTGTGGCCCTGGAATTAGGAAGACTAATCTTTGTGAGTTCATATCTAGCCACAGATACTTACTAGCTGTGTGACTCTGGGCAAGTCACTTAACCCTGTTTGCCTCAGATCCTCATCCATGAAAATGATCTGGAGAAGGAAATGGCAAAACACTTTAGTATCTTTGTTAGAAAACTCCAAATGGGGTCATAAAAAGCCAGACATAACTGAAGAATGATGGGACAACAATAAAACTTGTATCTCCAGTGCCTAGGACAATGCACAACATATATAATAGGTACTCAATAAATATTTCTTGATTGGTCAATTAATCTTCATATTCTTATCTTCTAGTATAGTACACACATTACACACATTAGGCACTTACTAAATGTTTGCTTCACTTGTATTTAATTACAATACTTGGATTACTTAATGTGGCAGTTTCTATGTTCCTCTTTCCCTTCAGTGACCCAACTGCCATGAGTTCGTACTTGGCTTATTTTTATTTCCACTAATTTTTCTTTATAATTTTTTCCTTCATTTTTCTAGGGTGGAAGAAAGGATGTGTGTGTGTGTGTGTGTGTGTGTGTGTGTGTGTGTGTGTGTGTGACAGAGAGAGAGAGAGGGAGAGAGAGAGAGAGAGAACGAGCGCATTGGAGGAACTGGTAATAAAACTGGTAAGCAAGTAATTACTGTTGTTAATATGGATTGAAATTGGACTTTTTTCTAAGCTTTTATGTTAGTTATTTTTAAATCTTGCTTTTTGAAGTTTTGTAAAAGCAAATTGGGTTATTGAAAATAAACACTCTTTTAACACACAAAGAAATGAAACTCATTATTTAGATGAAAGATAAGAAAGAAGAGGAAAATGTCATTGCCTATTACTTATTTTTAATACTATGTCACTCTGGGGGTGCCACTGGTAAATTTGTTGACATAAGTTCTGTTAAAAAGCAATATGGCTGAGAAAAATATTAATAGACCAAATTCTCACATATTTACATAGTAAATACAGTTAAATATCACCTAATATTGTCCTAACCAATGTTATTTTACAATAAAGGCATTAATATCATAGCTGTATTTCACTATAATAATAGCTAGTATTTATATTGTGCTTCCAGATGTGTAACATGCTTCAGATATGTTAATTAGATACTATTATTACTATATTCGTTAGATTCTATTATTACCCTCATTTTACAGATAAGAAAGCTGGGGTGCAGAGAATGACTTGCCCAGGTCACTGTTTAAGTGTCTAAGGTAAGACTCAAACTCACATCTCCCTCACTTCATGCCCAGCCTTCAGTGCACTGAGCCACCCAACTGCTCCAATGTTTCTGATTTACTATAAAACCATTTAGCCAATTGACCACGTATGAAATTGTTCCCATGAAATTAAATGTAACCCAGAACATGGTTTCTACTTAACAACAGATTTTCCTGTAACCAATTAGTGATTTTGGGTAGGAGGATGCCTCCTATTATTGCTTACATTCCATTTTCTTTGGACAGATAATGGAAACTGGAGTCATTGTTCATAAGATCATCATAGGATTCAGAGACTTTAGAGAGGTGCCTTTGCCTTCAGGTAGTGATATTTACTTCACACTGTACTTTTGTTCCCCCTCTGAAGACAGAAAATATGAAAAAAGAAACTCTGGCTTAAGTCATTATTTGGAACAGTAACTGTCCACTCTCAGTCCATGTAGGCTTGGGTTCAATTTGCATTTTTTGAGGCTTTGGTTGTAGCTGTTTTCACACTGTTGTCTTCTTCTGAAATTTTGTCTCAGTATTTCCTGCCACCATATTGGTTTTTTGTGGTCAAGTTTCTTTTTTGTTGTTTGTTCATTTTTCCAACCTATTGTTTGACTTTGAACTTAATGTTAAATTTGAACTCTGCTCATCCTGGGGTAAGAAGGTACTGTCCCAAGCATCAAGCTTTTTTGTGCTACTGTTTTCAGAGCTTATTCTGGGGGTCTGCAAGATTTTGGTGCTTCTCAGATGGAGTGATCTGGGGAAGCATGTGGCCATTCCTCTCTTGATCTGCACTCTAGTTTTTTACCAGGAAGAGTCCTTGCTATTCTGCAGCCACAAGCACCAGCATTGCTCTTCTTGAACCTGGAACTGTAACCAGGCCCCCTGCTCTTGTAAGTGCAAGTGCTAGTGCTTTTCCTGCCTTGGAGCTTAGGCCCCCTCTTTCTTTTGACTAACCACAAGTGCTCCTCTCTGCCCCAGAATTGCAACTCAGAACTTCTTATGGACAATAGAGTTGTCAATTGGTGCCAGCTTCACCCTGTGCCAGCAAAGGGGCCCCTGTAATCTCTTTCTGACTAGTTGTCCAACATCTCTACTCTCTCTATGCTGAGATCTCCAAATCTACTGCTACTGCTGCTGCTGCTGCCACTGTTGTGGCTACTTGCAAGGTCCACTGCAAGTGCTGTTATTCTCTGGACTGGGTTGGACTCATGCCAACCTTCTAGGTTTTCTTAGGCTAGAAAATATGTCTCATGCTTACCTTTTGTTTGCTCTGTCACTCCAAAATTTGATTTGAAGTATTATTTTAAAGTTATTTGGAGTATTTGGAATGGTGGAGGAGTTTAGCTGGATCGTTGCCTGTACTCCACCGTCTTTACCCCCCAGCATCTTCTTCCAGTCTGATTTCTGTAGCTGGCTCACAACTTCATGAAAAATCAATGGAGTGAATGTAAATATCTAATGTGAGTCTGTTTCACACCATTAGTAATGGGTGATTCATCAGACATGACTCAATCATCATAACCAATCACAGCTTCATGAAATAACCACAGATTCTGCAGGCACCTTTCTAGGCAGCAAAGCATCCTCTGGCCTGACTAATGGTATCAAAACCTTTTGAAACTTGATGAGTTCAGTGTACCAATATTGACTCAGTTCCTTCATTTATCTTGTATCTGGTGCACTCAAAAGATCCTGAAGGCCATATCTTTCATCTATTCTATTACTTTTCTTTTTCTTTTTTATTTCCTTTCTTTTTTTTTTCTAAGCATGGTCTTATTTGTATGATGACTCATGCTCTTTTGTTTTTTCAAGATCCATCCTTTTCTCTCAGGAAGTACCCCTTTAACTGAATTCTATTATTTTATTTTTCACTTAAATATAAATTTAAAAAAAATTTACATCACCTTCATTTCTAAACATGTCCCTCTCTATTTTTTTTAAAATTTTTGCATCATCTTCATTTCTAAACGTATCTCTCTCTACTCCCCTGCTCAGCAAGCCATATCTTATAACAAAGAATAAAAAAGAAACACAAAGGAACAAACATTTATTAATATATACCTTTTATGTGCCAGGCACTGGCTAAACATTTTATAAATATTAACTTATTTGATCCTCAGGACAATCCTGTGAGGTAGGTACTCTTATTATCCCCATATACAGTTGAGGAAAGTTGAATGGGGCTGGACTCCAAGTCTAATACTCTATCCACTGTACCACCTGGCTGCTTGGAAGAAGAAATAAAAGCTATTCAGCAAAACAAACCAAGACATCAGCCAAGTCTGACAGTATATGAAGTTCCACAGATGTAATGCCAAGTGCTACAAAGAAGAGAGATGTGTATTTTTTTTTCATTTCAGGAACCAAAGCTTAGTCATGATCATTATACAGCAATACACAGCTGTTATTTTCCTTTACTTTGTTGGAGCCATTGAGTATATTGTTTCCAGGTGCTGCTTACTTAACCCCATATCAGTTCATGTCTTCCTATGCTTCTTTGAATTCCTCATATACATCATTTCATATGGCATTGAAATACTTTATTCATGTACCACAATCTGTTTAACCATTTGTTAGTTCTACCACAAAAAGTACTATTATAAATATTTTGGTGAATATGGGATTTTTATCATTCTTCCCTTCCTTTCTTTTTTCTTTTTTTCCTTCCTTCCTTCCTTCCTCCCTCCCTCCCTCCCTCTTTCCCTTCCTCCCTCCTTCCTTCCATCCCTCCCTTCCTTCCTTCCTTCCTTCCTTCCTTCCTTCCTTCCTTCCTTCCTTCCTTCCTTCCTTCCTTCCTTCCTCCTTTCCTTCCTTCCTTCCTTTCTTCCCTCCCTCCTTCCTTCCTTGCTTCCTTTTCTTCTTTAGTTTTTTTATTTCCTAGTAGGATCTCTGGATTAAAGCACATGGACATTTCAGTCATTTTTTTTATGCAGCATAAGTCAAAACTTTCCATAATATTTGGACCAATTCACTGATTTACGGAGAGACTGTTCATGTATCCATCTTTCCACAGCCCCTCCAACATTGACTATGCCCATCTTTTTTTCATATTTTCCAATTTATTTGGTCTGAGGCAAAACCTTGTAGTTGTTTCCATGTTTATTTCTCTTAATATTGGCAATTTGGAGCAATCTTTCATATGGTTGTTAATAGTTTGCTATTCTTTTGAAGACTGTTTGTTCAAAGAAAGGCATTCATTTTCATGGGTGTTACTAGACACCATAAGAAAAAGCAGTTCTTACCCTCCCCATTTAGCAAATGAACCTATGAATTTGGTCTCATTAACATTCCAATCATCCAACTAAATTTAAGTGAATTCTAGATTCATTTTCTCCTTTTAGTTTTTTCTTGGTGTAGTTTTCTTTACGAGGCAAAGCTATAAAACCAATTAAACTATTATAAAATGTAGAATTAATCAGGGAACAAATTTAATTCACTTAGATTTGCACTTTTGGAATTTTTTCATGATATGTTAGGGCACATTAAGGAAGACACAGTGTGTAGAATAAGGGAGGTAAGAGTCCCACTGTCCTACTTTCCTTGGTCAGAACACATCTGAAGTAATGTGCTCAGTTGTGGATGTCATATTTTAGAACATACATTAATCAAATGGAGATCTTACAGCAGAGAATACCCAGGATTATAAAAGACATCGTCACCATCATGTTCACTAGTATTTACATATCACTTTGAAGTTTGTGCAGTGCCTTACATATGTTAACTCATTTGAGTCTCACAACAACTCCAAGAAGTAGGCTATTATTATCCTCATTTTAGAGAGATTAAATGACTTGCCCAGGATCACAGAACCTCAAAGCATTGGGGATAGGATTAGAACATTGGTCTTTCTGCCCAGGTCTCATACTCTACTGTGCCACCTTCCTGCCTCACTAGATCATGCCATGAGAATTGGTTGAAGGAAGTAGGGAGATTTTGCAGAGAGAAGAAATTTGAAGGTTTCAGGACATGTGGGGGTGGGGAGCATGGTAGTTGTTTCCAAGTATTGGAAGATCTCTTAGGTAGAAGAGGGAATGCTCTGCTTGGCCCCAAAGCACAGAACTAGGGACAATGGGTGGAAGTTAAAGAAAATTAGATTCTGGTGCTGTGTGAGGAAAGCTTCCATCTATCTATCAAAAATTGACCGAGCTGGCTCAGGAAACCAACAGGTTGTCCTTCACTTGGAACAATTAAGCAAAAATCAGGAGATCCCAGAATTGTAAAAGTTGAGTTGGAAGAAATCTTGGTCACCACCTTGTTCAATCCAAATATAAAACAAATCATCACTATGATATAGGTGACAGATGATCTTCCAGTATCAGCCAGAAGAGGAGAAAGCCATCACCTCTCCAAGCATCATTGTAGAGGAACCATATTGGGCTGGTGTGCCCTCATGATCCCTTCCAACTTTCAACTTTTGTGATGCTTTGATCTGTTTCCTTCAGTGCTGAACACAGAACTCACATGAGAGTAGCTTAATAAAATATTCATATCATTGTCTGTAAAACATTAGAGGGTTATTTATTTATATTTGTATAAATATAGAGTGAGTCAGCCTTAGCACTTATATTTTTAATTTTTTTAAAGACTTGGTTTCTCTATCTTGCTCAGGCTGAAAATGAAGGGGCTACTCCTGGGCCTGCTCTGTTTCTAACTTAGGCTGGCTCACACACCCTTAGGCGATCTATTTTCCTCCTCCACTCTAGGAGTCCCCGTATTAATGCCAAATTTAGTGTCAACACCAAATCAGCTTAGCACACAGGAGCTCAGAACTCCTGAGCTCTAGAGATCCACCAGCTAGACATAGCTAGGTGGTAGCGGATAAAAGCTCTGGAGTCAGGAAAACCATAGTTAAAGCCTGCCTCACATACATATTAGCTGTATGACTTTGGAAATTTACTTTGCCTCTGTTTCTCTCAATTTCCTCTTCTGAAAATGGGAATAGTAACAGTACCTACCTGCCAGGATTATTATGAGGATTAAATGAGATGTTGGTAAATCACTTTGCAAATCTTAAAGCTTTTTAAAATGCTATCATCATCACCACCAGCCTTAGTCTCCCTGGTAGCAAGCATTACATCCTTACTACTATTAATGCTACATTGCTTCCAGATTGTCCAGTGGGGTCATTGAGGGTTAGCTGCCATCAGAAGTAACAGTGCCCTGCATATAATAGAAACTTAATAAACATTCACTGAATTGGAATGATAGAGAGGGCACTTCCAGGCAGGGTAGTCAGAGAGAAAAAATGACTTCCTCTAAATTGCTTTGCCCATGGTAGACTCTTAATAAAGAGTGCTGAATTGAATTGGATTTAGAAGCACTTGGTGCAACAGAAAGAGGCCCGGATGTGGAACCAGAGGGCCTGCTTTCAAAATATTACCCTATAACTTAGTCCCTGTGCAACTTTGGACAAGGAATTTAGCTTTTCTGTGTCTCAATTTCTTCATCTATAAAATGAGGGGGTTGAACCAGGTGTTTTCTTAAGTCCCTTCCAACTCTAGACTTTGGGGATCCTTTCTCCTCATAACCTCATTGCCAAACTACCTACTGCACAATTGTCATGGAGTATTCCCTCGGTATGCTAACTGAGCTGCTTCAGCCCCAGCCTGGGCAGCACTCCCTCTGGAAAGTCCCTTTTAGTGTCACTGAACCTTTAGATCACAGAAGCAGACACGCCTTGATCCCCAAAACACTCTTAGTGGTTTTCCATCTCATGACGTGCCCAGGAGAATTAGAAAGAATGCTAACAAAACAGTGAAATATTGCCAAGTGCCTTCATGTTTAATTGTAAGTGGTAAATTCGAGACTGAAAAATAAAAGGAAAACATTTAAAAAAAATTATGGGCCTCACTTGATGCCCTTCAAAAGGAAATCAAGACATGTATAATTGGGCTAAATTCTTTGAATTACCTAATGATTTGGAAAGAACTCAACAGCCCCCAAGAAAGATATGCTGAAAAAAATCTTACCCCCATATTGTCTGGTGCTCTGTCTTCAGGTGCTGTCTGTCTCTCAAGCCCTACTCCTAGAAAAACAGGAAATAAACGTGCTACATGTTCAATATCTGTCTTCTTGACTAAACCTGGCACAGACAATCTTTAGTGTCAGTCTAAGTGCCCTAACCTTTTAAAGCCTGGCCGGATGGCTTGTGCGTAGCAGCTTGGCGTAAGAGAGCAACATTTCATTGATTACTCTTGGCAGCATTACATTTCCATGAAGCTACAAGCAGTTCTTAGCACAGTAGGAATGAATGTCTTGTTACAAGCTGGGCAGCTGGAAGGTAGAGCATTATGGAGTTTTTAATTACATTCTTTTATAACATTATCAATTAACAAAAATAGAGGCAGTAATCGTATGGTGATTATGTTGTATTTTCTCCCCAGAGGGGGAGGAATTCTAACAATTAATTTCAAATGCTGTAAATGAAAAATCTACAGATGTATTTAGTTATAAAGTTAGTGGGGCTCAGCCTATCTGTTGGTGCCTTCATTAATGTGCTTTCACATGAATTCTCTGTCTCTCTCTCTCTGTCTGTCTCTCTCTCTCTCTCACTGACGAGAAGTCAAATTTCCCCAGTGACCATTCCCTGAATATTTCTCCTATGATAATAAAATGCTGTGGTTTTTCAGGAGTCATGCATAAATAGCACTATAGAAAAATATAAAGTGCACAATTAACATCTAAGGAGTTAGGATGGGACTTCAACAACTGCCTGATACCTTCCTCCTTTTTTCCTCTGAGAAGGATATGATATGCTTATTCTTGCTAGAGGATGTCATCCATGCTTTGATATTCTACTTCCTCCAGAGATAGCCAGGAGGAATGATTATGATACAGAAAGTATTCATGTTAAATCAGATGAGGACAATGGAACCCCTTCTCAGACTTGGATTACCCAAGTAGATGTAATGATTGGTAATATTGCATGTCCTAACCCAGAGAAAATATTAGCTACCTACAAAGCTTAATCTGTGAATGAGATCCTTTTGTACCATAAGAAAGTAAGTTTCTTTCTGGGTATGGGTAAAGCCTTCCATTTTGATCTGAACCTCTAGGTGTCCATGATATAAGTAGTATTCTCAGTGGGATTTCAGGAGAGAGATTCAGGATCAGGACTATAGCGGGGCTAAAAAGATAAGCTGTTATAGGAAAGGATAAAATGGCATCCCAAATGGTGATTGGACAGCACCAAATTTCTCATTGGAGCAGGATAAAAACTTCCCTGAATCTGATAAGAAAAAGCATTCATTTACATTTTTCTGAATTGGTTTTACTCTGGAGTTAGATATCATTTTAAGCATTGCTCTCCTGCAAACTTCATGCCCTGGGAACACAGGCATATTTCAGATGAATACATATCCTTCATGCTATGATTTATGGTTTGTGTTCATATGTAAAGTGTAAATGAAGCCTGAGTGGCTACAGCCTGTTTGCCTACTTGCTTTTCCTGGCTATTGATTTCAAAGAAATTTGGGTCAACTGAGGAAACTCTCCAACAGTTTTCAGGGAAATATGGGTGGAAGCTTTTGTCAGGCAGAAGGTACATTGAGAGATTCTTAATGTTATACTACTGCATTTTCTCTATTAGGAGGTCTCATTTTTTTCTTGCCCTCCAATGTCAGAAATACAGGCTAGATTCTAGAACCTAGTCTGAAGAAACCATGAAAGGAGAACACTATATCTCTATGTCTTTGCTTCTTGAGACTGGCTACTCAGAATACCATATTTTCCCATGTATAAGACGCACCCTTTTCCGAAAAATTTGGGGTCTAAAGATTGGGTGCATCTTATACAGTGGTTGTAGATATTTTTATTTGCATTTCCCGCTTTTTCACGCTTGTTGTCTTTGAACTCATTGTTTTGTATTCGTTACCGGTATATTAGGTTACATTTTGCCATGTTCTACCCAGAAATGGCTCAGAAAAGATTCTCGTACAGTGCTGAATTCAAGTTAAAAGTGATCCAGTTTGCAAAAGTGAATGGAAATCATGCTGTTGAACGTGAATTTGGTCCTCCTCCAACTGAGGAAACAATCCAAGGCTGGCTACAGGAAGAAGAAACCCTACTGAAAACGCCACGGCAGAAGAAGGCCAGGAGAGGCAAGTCAGCAAAATGGCCTGATTTAGAGAGGGAATTGAAGATATGGATGGAAGAGCGAAGGGCAATTGGAATTCCTGTGTCCACAAAGATGGTTCAGCATGAGGCAGGAAGAATTGCTGATGAAAAAGAAGTTACTGATTTCAAAGGAGG
This sequence comes from Trichosurus vulpecula, assembly GCF_011100635.1. Taxonomy (NCBI): domain Eukaryota; kingdom Metazoa; phylum Chordata; class Mammalia; order Diprotodontia; family Phalangeridae; genus Trichosurus; species Trichosurus vulpecula. Next base: position 385,852,961 of record NC_050576.1, on the reverse strand, counting down.
ACACAATTGGTGCTTCAGGTTCATGAAACAGAGTGGACTAAGCATGTGTACATGTACTAGACTTGCCCAAAAGATTCCTGAAAGCTATGAGCAGATGAATAAAACTTGAGTTCAATAACTTTATGTAATACATTTTTTTTTTCAAATTTCAGGCCCCAAAATTAAGGTGCATCTTATACATGGGGAATACGGTACTTCTGGGAAAAAGCGACCCTTGGTTTTGGAAGAGATAGAATAGGTCAATCCAAAACTCTTTCACTTTCTATTATCCTCCTTAAATAAGGTTTTATGGGAAGTGGGGGAGGGAAATATTTGAATACTTACAGATATATAAGGCCTTATGTTTCATAGGAAACTTTTAGATGTGGAGCTAGAAAAGATTTCAGAGGTCACCGAGCCCACTTCTTTCATTTTACAGATGGAGAAACTGAGGCTGAAAGAAATGAAGTGATTTGCCCAAGATTACACACCCAGTAAGTATCTGCGTCAGGATTTGCCCTTAGGTCTTCCTGACTCCAGGTCTAAGGTGCCAGTTTGTTGCCCCACTATCTACTGTGCTACTTTGCTGTCCGGTGCATTATTGCTGGGATTTATGCAAAGGTTTTCAAATACTGAATTATCCAAATATATCTGAAACATTGACTCCCAGGCCAAACGAGTGAGAAAATTTTAGATAGTATTACTTTTCCAGATCATTGAGGCCCAAAATAATTCCTACTTAAGAAGTTTTGTTTAAAAAAAAAAATCTGAGCTGTACAGATCAGCTCCCTTGGTTAACAACTGCTCATTTAATTGAACTGAGTAGAATGGATGAAATCATTCCAGTATTCGGTCTTCAGGCTTTTTTTTTTTTTCCTGCATAGCTATACCCAACCTAAGTGGGGTATGTGGCAACAAGACTATCCTGGCCCCTTTAGTTACATAAGTCAAGATTTGCCCCAGGGGCTTGGCTCAGCTTTTTTTTTATCCTGATGAAAATCTTGGCAACTGAAGACCCAACTTATTCCAAGTGGTTTTTAGTGTAGCACTCCATAAAAGCAGAATGTAATTATTCCATGAATATACTTTCTGAACTGAAACAAATGAAGTCTGTAAGTACAATGCCATTTCTAATGGCCCATTATAGACGTGAACCATACACTCAGTGGAAAACTTTATACACAAACTTGTATATGCCCACATAAGCTAAAAGGCCCTTTCACACAAAAGATTATGGAACATTTCCGATTGGCACTGAGCCTGAGTGGCCTCCATCTGTTTATTCAACACAAAGGGCAGATCTGAATAAACCAACCCCAGAAAACCTCTTTTCTCTCTCATATTGAATTTAGGGTGTCTAAATTACCTAAAGAATTACCTGAAACTCCGTACTTCTTTTTTTCAGTGTTGTCAGAGACCCAATGTTTCAGAGATAGGACACAAGATTTGATTTTTCTATTTCTTTGCACACCTCTTGGCTTCTCAATCCCTGTCTTCTTTTGCCCAACCTTCTCTCTTCCTCGAAACATCACAGAAAATCTTCAGTTGGGTTGATTGCTATGGCTATAGGTGATTTGATACTGCTTCGGCCCTTCAAATGTGGCAAATTCATGCTTCTCCTGAACTGGAGTAAACATCACCTTTTCCCCAATTGACCTGCCTTGCACTCTAACAACACACCCACTCCTTCCTGCTGGCATTACCAACTTAGATTTGGTAATATGCCAGGGTGTTTTTCACATTGGAGCAGTTTCTCCACCTAATGCATTATTTTATGTGGAAGGGAGGGATTAAGTCTTGCTATGGACAGTACTTAAACTTTTGTAATCTCTAGTCTGAGGATAAAGTCAAAAATAAATGGATAAAATGAATTGGAGGCCTATATTTCACATACTTTTTTGATAATTCAGTGTTTCATCAAAATGAATTTCCATCTTTGCAAGGAATTTTCATGAAGTTTGCACGGGAATTGCTACATCCCACACTAATAAAACTTCCCTGGGGACCCACATAGTCTACGAAAACTGGAGATTTGGGGCAATTGCTGATTTAGGCCAAAGTTGACAGTTATAAAATACGTTGGACATGCAGGTCCTTGGAAATGTGAAACAATCGGTGCTAGTAGTTTATGCCATGAATCACATTAAGGCAGGGATTCTTAAACTGGAATTCATGGATTTTTTGGTTTGTTTTAACAACTATATTTCAATATATTGTTTTCTTTTACAACATTAAATACTTTATTTTATGCATTTAAAAATTCTATTCTGAGGTCCCTATAGGCTTTGCCGGATGGCCAAAGGCACCCAAAAAAAACTACCCAAAAGTTGAAGGAACCCTGCATTAGATTATGTTTTTGACAATTGAAGCAAAATGAAGACATGAAGAGGCCTAGGTTTGAACTACTAACTCTAGAAAGTTCCCAGTTACCTTCCATTCTTATGTGATTTAAACCTTCAGTCTAAGAGAGTCCATTGATTTTCATTAAGGCTTCATTATAAATGAGATATGCATTTAATGGAGGTCGAACTGTAAATGAGCATCATGCTAGTATGCTGGACATCAAATTAGGAGACCTAGGTTCAAATCCTTTCTCAGATACTTGCTTGCTAGGTGACCCAGGGAAAGACACTTAATTTCTTGGGAACTTAGTTTCCTTAACTAGAAAATGGGAATAATATTATTTGTCTACCTACATTACAGGGTTGTTTTGAGGGAATCAATCCCCAGACTTTAAAAATTTTATATAGATAGATATGAATTATTCACATATGTTTGGTCTTAATTTTTTAAGGCTTCTTAAATTTTTTTCTGTTTCATGCACCCCATTGCCAGTCTGGTAAAGTCTATGGATTCCTTCTCAGAATAAGGCATTTAAATAACTGAAGGAAATACTCTTTTTCAGGAAGAGGATAGTGAAAATAAAGATGTATTTTTTTTCTTATTCAGGGAATTCTTATTTCCTATTAATAGGCCTCATGAAATCTATCCACAAACCCCTTGCACGCTGGGTTAAGAACCCCTGGTCTGTACTATCTCAGATGAGATAGTCAAATGAGTTTCAAAACAAGAATCTTTCTAGTTCCTTGTCCTTTTGGCAGCCACTGGCAGAAATAGTGGGTGTTGTTTATGAGGCCAAGGTCGCAGGTTCAATCCATGTACCTAACACAGCCAGATTCTCACAGAGAAAAACTTCCACAGCCCTGGGCTGCACCATTACCTCTGCCCAGCTCGTCTACAAATACATGCTGTTGGTCACAAGAAGGAGCAGGTGATTGGAGAGTGGTGATTGATCAGCTTAAATCCATCACCACTGGTAGAAAAACAACCCAAAGTGCTGGGGGGCCAGGAGCATTCTCTTGGAATATGAAATCAGTGCACAGGAAAAAAAATATATGTATGTGTGTGTACATATATACATATATATACACACATATGTATATGTATATATGTGTGTATATATACATGTGGGGTGTATGTGTATGTGTATATATGTACATAGACATGTGTGTGTATGTGTGTGTGTGTATATATATATATATATATATATATATATATATATATATATATATATATATATGCCTGTATGTATATATATAAGTGTGTATTCATCACTGAACAAGATAAGATCCTTTTGGAAGATTACTCCAATGTTTAAATCTTTGTCTCTAGGAAACATCATAATATTTAGAGTCATAGAAGCCAAGTTCAAATCCCACCTCTGATGATTACTACCTATGTGACCATGGGGCAAATCACTTAACTACCACCCACCCCACCCACCTTTGTTTTGTCATTTATGAAAAATGAAAGATGAAGATACAGTGTGCAAAGGACATGTGATTAGGAATCAGAGGACCTGAGTTTGAATCTTGATTCTGCCACTTAATATCTATGTGAGTTTGAGGAATCACTTACCTCTCTGGGCCTCAGTTTCTTCATATTTAAAGTGAAGGGCTTTGACTTAATCTGTAGGTTCCCTTCTAGCTCAAAATTTGTGGTCTTAGGATCCTGTGGGAGGGTTGGACACAGTTTCTGAGGTGCCTTCTAGCTTGAGATTAATGATCCTATCACTTATGATAAGTGAATCAGTCTAATACAAGGGAATAAGATAAGAATAATTATAATGGATTTATCCTATATGTGTGTATGTATGTATGTATCTTTCTATCTACACTCACATACACACACACACACATATATATATATAATGGATATATATATATATATATATATATGAATAAATTAGAATAATTATAACAGAGCATTGAACTGGGAGTCAGAAGACCTGGGGTCCAAATCCTAGCTTTGCCAGTCATCCTTGCGTGGCTGAACAAGGGACCTCATACATCTAGACTTCAGTTTCCTCACCTGAGGTGCCTTTGAGCTCTTGATACTGTCATTGAAATGCAATGGGTTCTAAGTGCAATTAGTCGCAGGGAACTCACCTCAATTGGGAAAACCCTTGCCCTAAGTAAAGAGATCTTTCTCAGAAATCTTTCTCCAAGGTAGCCCCAGGGAGTGGACTCCTCAGGATTTCAAACTATGCAATAATAGTGAGAACTCTATGCCCAACTGTGGCAGGGGGAGAACTCTGAAAGCGAGTTCAGACAGGCTAGTTGATGCTATTATGCTTCCTGGAGAGAGGAAGAAATGCCTAGGTATACTTCTCCTGGCTACTTAAAATTCAGAACATAGATCCTCTGGCTGAGCAGTATGTTCTCTTCCTTCTCAAGCTCCTTCAGCATTTATTATTGGATTAGGCTTTGCATCTGATTCCTCCTTATAAAGGGTCACATTCTTTGATTGCCTATAAAAATACAATTTGACACCAACGATCATAAGATCATGGACCTGGAGCTAGAAGGTATGTCAGACATCCTCAGATTCAACTCTCCCATTTTACAGATGGGGAAAATGAGGCCTGGGGATATCATAGGCTGCTGGATTTAGAACTGGAATGGACTTTAGAGGTTATTGTAATGAATTCCCTCATTTTGAAAATTATGAAACAGAGCCCCAAAGAGGGTAAATAACCTGCCAAACCCATATAGGTAGTAAGTGTCTGAAGTGGGATTTGAGTCCAGGTCAATGACTTGTCCAAGGTAACAGGTGTAATAATCATCAGAAGTGGGACTTCAATCATTTGACAATAAATTTAGATCAGAAAAGGACCTCGGAAACCACATAGTTCACAGGTTCCCAAAATGGGCAATACCTTCCTCTGGGGGTGCTGGAATGATCCAGGTGGGCAGTAGTAACCTCAGATGCAATTGGAGGGAGTTGAATAAAAATAAGGGGGGGGGGTGGAAGCATAAGGAAAGAAGAGAAGAAAATTTTGAAAAACCATTCATATGTGTTTCATCTGTTGTGTAACAGAGTTAAGGTCGTAGTGATTACATTATTTTCCAAATAAACACACAAAATGTAAGTTATAACTAGTCGGTGGTCAAGTCTGCCAACAGGTCTTAACAAGCAAGTGTTGGCAGGCAAGCATGTTGTGTGTTATTGGGAAGTCCAGCATGCATTGGCAGGCATATATATGTGCACGTAATGACTTGTTTACAGTACAATACTATATGGTTACATGACACAATATTGTGTCATCAAAATTTCAATGCAGGAAAAAACCCACAAATTTATAATTAATTATTAAAATTAAGATACACCATTTAAAAATATATGTTTTTTGAAATGATGTAAATTTCAAAACAAAACTGCTAAAGGGTTAAAGAAAGTAGATTTCCAGGGTGCCCTGAGCAATTTTTTTGAAAAGGGGGGCGGATAGGCCAAATAAGTTTGGGAAACTCTAATCTAGTTCAATCCTCTCATTTTACATATAAATAAACCATGACCTAAGGAAGGTGACTGACTTGTCCAAGATCACGTAGGTAATAATTGTCTGAAGCATGATTTGAACACAGTTCCCTGTCTTCAGCACTCTGTTATATCATTTTATTATCCAATATTTTTATATTTATATATTTTATTTATTTATATACATTTATATTAATATACTTATATTCATATGTCTTCACCTCATAAGACCGGAAGTCTTTTTTAGGTCATAAGGATGTCTTGTACTTCTATGGTATCTCCAACAGTATCTAGTTCAGTGTCAAGAAGAGTGATTATTCAGTAAATATTTTTACCTGACTAATTGATAGTCTGTGGTTTATATCTGTTTGGCCCATAGGACAGATAGACTTTGAATCTTCTCTCTTTAGGCATAAAGGTGTTGCCAGCATCTTTCTGTATACAAAAAGAAGAATCAAGGTCTGGCAAAGATGTTTATGTAACAATAGACAGATGCTATTTTTTAAGTGAAATTTGAACTTTTGCTTTCTACACAATCAAATTAAAGTAGAAAACTGGGCCCTGAAAACCTTAAAATATGAAAAGCCAGATAGGAAGGCAGCTAAAAAGCCCTGTATAAAGCACATATGCAAGGGTACAATTAAGGACAAAACTGAAAGGAATTTGAGTTTAGTTTGCCATTTATAAATGAGGCTGTGTTGGGATTTAGAGCTGTATCTAAAGGTACTGTGCTACCTTTGAACCTTCCCTGGAGAAAATGAAGAGAGGAATGTGGTAGCAATGCATTGAGGCAAAGTCATTATTATGAAGGGAATTTTATAAATCCCCTCAATTAATGAATGGAAACATGTTATTTATCTCCATGAGTAAGAAATAACTGATATTTATTCAAAGTGTACACCATTGATTAATCTAGTGCAGGTATCATTCCCTTCCCTTATTTATTCCACCCAAACAATCTTATATTATTTTGTTGTGGTCTGACAAGCACTGAAGCTTGTCAGATCAACTTATCTTTTTTACTTTCTATCTTATTTTCTATTGCAAATTGATATATTCAGAGACAGAATTTATATTAAGTGAGCTGCATGTCATCATAACAGTGTAATTAAAGGCATAAAATTCCTGTTTCCAAAAAATGAATAAATTCATGAAAGACAGTTATGACTTGGGTTAAATTTTCACTCATGGCATTAATTTTTTATTTTGACCTTAAATATAATCTTAACCTCCATGACCTACTTTTTCCAACAGAAAAATAAATTGGTATGTTTTCTTCAGGCATGTGAAAATGAAATAGACTTCTTAGGAAATACTATACATGACATTTTAGGAAGGACATTGATTAAATAGGGGTACATTTAGAGGAGGAGGATGTGAAGAACTAGAGAACATGGTATCCAAGTATAAGCCAGTACCCTTTTCAGATATGGACAGTTTTGGCTAACAGGAAGGGAAGTAAACAGGAACAACTATGAGAGAAATGCTTTAAAAAGTAGCTTCAGAGAGAAAAGGCACTTAAGGTAAGGATGGCTGACATGTCCTATTCCTGGTATTTAATTTACATATGACTAACATGAGGACTTTGAAGTCAATATTTGGGGAATCATTACTCTTGGAATTGTTTGGTGACTATGGGACAAATGTATATTGACTAGTTATGGTGTAGAAGGCAGAAATGTGAATTTTGGCCTCTTTAAGAAAGACATGAGTCATCTCACTGAAGAGATCCTTCTTTGGATTAATAGAGAATTGAGTTTAATGTTTATTGAAAAGCTCAGACCTGAAAACTAATCCCATGAGAGACCTCCAGCGAAGAGACTTCAGAGAAACTCAGCCCATCATCTATGAATTATTTTGTAGACTGTTCTTGAGAGAAGAAAAGGAGATCAGGGCCTATGAACAGAGTTTGAGTAGCATTCAGAACTTGTTTTCTTTATTCATGTGGCTCTCTCTCTTATGTAGTTTTCTATAGTTTTAAAACTACTCTACCCCTACAGGACCTGTGTATATCAGCCAGAAAGTGTGTGTCTGATTTACCAGCCAAATATTATATTATTATTCTTTTGCCTTCTATTTAATATTTATAATTAAGAGTAAATGAAGTTCATCTTGGCTGATTTGTTCATGGTAAGTATATTGGTGGAGTCTCAGAAAGCGTTGTTGTTAGTGGTGGAAGTATAGCTTCCACCACCATTACCCATTGCTTTTCTGAGGAACCCCACCAGCTTCTATCAATGAGCCAACCCCAAGCCCAGAGAGAACACAGAGGGGATTGTTAGAGACAGGGCATCTGCTACATAAGGATAGAGTTGAAGGAACGAGAGAAAATTATTTGGAAAAGAGAATGTTTAGTGGGAGTTGGCACATTATGGTTATCTTCAAATATTCAAAAAGCTTCCATAAGAAAGACGATTTAAATTTAATCTACTTTATCTCAGAGGCAGAACTAGGGAAAATGGGTAGAAGTCACAGAGGGGAAGATGTTGACTTGATGTAAAGAAAAACTTCCTAACAACTACAGTTGTCCAAATGTTGAATGTGTTATCTTGGCAGGCCTACTGTAGAAATATGAGAAGAGGTAGTATGATCATTTATTAGTGATGCTATAGTCAAAATTCTTATTTAGGTATGAGTTGGATTAGATGACTTCTGACATCCCTTCCTATTTTGAGATTCTCTAACCCTGAAAATAAACAAAAGAACTTATGGTAAATGACATACTTCATTTTTATTGAGGGAAAAATTTTAAAAGGAACAATATTTTTTAAAAAACTTTTTTAAAAACTTTAAACTTTTAAAATTTAGGTAAGTAGATTATTTTGTAAAATAAACCATAAATATAATTCATTTTTAGAATGAGTCCACATTTTTCTGCAACTTAAAAGATCCTTTAATCCTTTGAAATGATACCAAAGAAGTTATTTGGCCATGTCTGTCCATAGCCACCCAAATAAATCATATGCTTGTGAAATATGGGGCTTTGGCATTTAAAGCTTTTCAAAGTTTTAAAAACTCTTTCCTATCTGTCCAATCACACACATTATTTCTCTCCCATGCACTCACTCACTAACCTCTTTGTCATTCTTAACATGTGATTGTCTATCTCTTGTCTCTTTGCCCTTGCAATGGCTGCTCCCCATGCCTGGAATATATTCCTTCCTCTCCTTTGCCTCTTAGAGTCTCTGCCTTCCTTCAAGGCTCAGCTGTGTGTGTGTGTGTGTGTGTGTGTGTGTGTGTGTGTGTGTGTGTACCTACATGCTATCCTCTCCATTAGAATGTGAGTTCCTCCAGGGAATACTTTTGCTTTTCTTTTATATCCCTAAGGCTTAGCTTGGGGCAAATAGTTAGGGCTTACTTAATGCTGGTTGAATGATTGGTTGGTTGATTATTTATGCTCTTGGTACCATTCCCACTCCCACTTCCTATGGGACTTTTTCCTCTTCAATTATGTTTTGCATTTTTAGTATCTTCAGTATTTCCTCTCAATTGGCTCTTTCTGTTTGGACTACAAACAATCTCTGGTCTCCTTTAGACTAAAATATTTCCTTACCAATGTCAATTATTCTTATTTTATCATAAGATCCTAGGATAGAAGAATTAAGAACTAGAAAGGACATTAGAGATCACTTTGTCTAACACTATTATTTTAAAAATGAGACTCAAACAAGAGATGTGACCTATAAACTTTTCTACCTTTTTTCACATCACTCTTCTCCAGCACCTGCCTTTGTGCATATATACAAGACATCCCTAATGTTTACGATGCATGCCTTCCTCTTCTCTTTTATTAAATATTGCACATAGGTGTAACCCTTTACATGTGGCCACCACGAAAGTCACTCTAGGTTATTTCGAGTTTCAGCATCCACATAAACATTAGCTCATGAGATCCTAGAAATATATTTATTTAATTTGCTAAACAAACCAGAGGATACATTAGTTCAAAGAAAAATATATTTAACTAAAGAGATTATCCATAAATTCCCAGAAAGATTCTTCCACCACCACACCCATACACAAGGTATACTTGTCGACAGGTTCCCACACCATGGGATACATGCCAGGAACACACATAGACGAGAACAACATGGGGAACACACAGTCAGAGAATGTGTATCTGGAGAAGAATTATGGAGAGAGAAACAACAGGTATAACAGGGGAACTCATGTTCCTGATGTGGATGACATGATTTTTCTGTTCTCTGCAGGGAATTTCTGCTTGAGCTGTGCTTTATTTTCCCCTGTGTAGGCATTTTTCCTGAGCTGTTGCTGCTCTTTGCTACAGTCCACTGGTCTTCAGTTGCAACATGCTTCTCTTGCTATTGTAGTTCTACCCACAAGGAGCTTACATTCTTTTTTTTTCCTTCTTTTATAATTTCACTTGGTTTTTTTTGTGTTGTTGTTCAAGGCAATCTGGGTTAAGTGACTTGCCCTAAGACATACAGCTAGTAAGTGTCAAGTGTCTGAGGCTGGATTTGAATTCAGGACCTCTTGACTCCAGGGCCAGTGTTCTATCCGCTGCACCATAAGTGAGTACCAGGGTCTCCCATTGTATCCTGGGTCATCTCCAGTCATCCTGATGAATATCCGGTCACTGGATCCAGATGGCTCTGGAGGAGAAAGTGAGGCTGGTGACCTTGCACAGCCCTCCTTCACTCAAATCAAAGTCAACTGCAAGTCATGTCATCATTTCCCTGATGCCATGGGACTCTTCGAGAATGAAGGACAAACACAACAAGTAGTTAGGATCTCAGATCTGAAAAGCTCATAGCTATAGGCTATTCCAGTTCTTTTGAGATGCAAACCCTAGTCAGCAACACATGAGCGTTTGAATCTGTCTTTTTGAACTGTTTTTTCCCCTGCCAGTCCAACTTGTTTCTGTCTAAATTTGTATTTGAATTACATTCTTAAATTCCTTTTAAAATTTTAAATTCCCTGCCATAACTCTGGGTCTCTAGACTAAGTCCCTTCAAATCAGCCTGGGTACTCTACTTAGCAAAGGAGTTAGGCAGAGGTAGAATTAAAATATCCTTTCAACCCACATAATACAGCTCAGTTGCCATGAAAATAAATTTATAATATAGAAATGAGCCTGTTGCAATTGGTGGAACTGGCAACTTTTGCCTATTTCCCACCAAAACCCCCAAATAGTTGTACTCCCAGTTTGTACTTAGGGGACTTAGGTGGCACAGTGGATAGAGTTCTGGGCCAGTAGTCAGGAAGACCTGAGTTCAAATCTAGCCTCAGATAGCTACTAGCTGTGTGAACCTGGGCAAGTCATTTAGCCTCTGTTTGCTTTCTGTAAAATGAGGATAATAATAGCACCCATCTCCCAGAGTTGCTATGAGATAATAATTGAAAAAACTCTTAGCATGGTGCCTGACACAAAGTGAGCACTATGTAAATGTTAGCTTATTTCATATATGTGTGTGTGTGTATATGCACACATACACATACATGTACATATATGCACACACAAATGTATATGTGTACATATATGTGTCTGTATATGCATATGTATGTATGTTTATGTGCATATACACACCATCACCCACACACACACATGCACACATATGTATACACACACACATACACACATATACTGTATCCAAAGTAGGAAGTTCTTACCCTTTTTGAGGGTAAGAACTCATTGCTTTGTACTTTTTGGGGGAAATCTAGGCCTGTCATTTTATCTGTGTAATCAATCCATCAATAATCAACCAATAAATACATATTAAGCACCTACTTACTGTGCTGGGGATGCAGAAAGAGACAAGACAGACCTGTCTTTCAAGGAGCTCACAGTCTGTTTAGGAGCTCCTTGTAAGGAACTTACTCTGCCTATATAGATTTTAACTTTCCCTGCAACTTGTAGTCTGAAAGAATAGCATGGGGAATTGTGAAATTAAATAAGTTGCCCAGAGTCACAACAGACAATATGTGTTAGAGATGGGACTCGAACCCCTGCTTATAAATAGTAGGTGCTTGATGTTTGTTGAATTGAATTGTAGTTAAGTTCTCTCTCTCTGTCTCTGTCTCTCTGTCTCTCTCTTTGTCTCTGTCTGTCTCTCTGTCTGTCTGTCTCTCTGTCTGTCTCTCTCTGTGTGTCTGTCTCTTTTTCTCTCTCTCACTACTAAATTTTATAGAAAAGTAATGTATGGTCATTATTTCCACTTTGTGCCTTCTACTCCCTTCTTAACTGTGCTGTCTGGCTTCTGTCCTGGACATTCTACTGAAGTTGATTACTTGAATGTCACCAATGACCTACTCATGATGAAATCCAATGATCTATTCTCAGTCATCTGCCTCCTTAACCTTTATTTAGAATCTGGCATTATTAATTGCTCCCTCCTTCTTGACATTTTCTTCTCTTTGCCTCCATGATATCACATTCTCCTGGTTATTTCCAACCATTCTAATTATTCCATTTTTTGCTCTTTTCTTACTCTTTCACTCAGTAAATGATGATTTTCCCCTAATACCCTGTCCTCACACTTCTCCTTCATTATGTTGTCACCCTTAGCAACCTCATTCACTTCCTACACATCTCTATGAATACAACTTCCATAACTATATCTCTAACTCCCAACACTTTTCTGAGCTCCATTCAAAACTTTATGCTTGCTAAACATAGCCACCTGGATGGAAATTCTTTTAGTACTTCACATTCATGTCCAAGATAAAATTTCTCCTATATCCCTCGAGTCAGATAAGATTCCTGACTTCTGTATTTTAATGTCAACATCATTCTCCCAGAAACTTAGATTTTCAACCATATTCAACCATATTCAACTCCTTTGCCTACAGTTAATCAGTCAAGTCCAGCCAACTTTGTCATTGTCATAGATTTCTTATCCATTTTTCTTTTTCTATTTCTACTACCACTAGTCAAATTCACATCCCCAGTACCTCAAGAATATTACGATTACCCACACCTGGACTCCGACCTTTAATGTCTATCCCCTCCAATATATTTCACATGTGTGTGTGTGTGTGTGTGTGTGTATTTAGGGTAATCTTCTTAAAGCACAGACCTGATCATGTCACCCTCTCCATCTTTTCTCTGAACAGAAATCTTCCATGGCTCCTTATTATCAACGGAATTTATTTCAAAGTCCTTAATATTTAAATGGTGCTTTTAAAAAAAATTGGTATAAGGAATTCCTAATGAGGTAGTTGTTGTTCAGTTGTTCTAGTCATGTCCAACTCTTTGTGACTGCATTTGGGGTTTTCTTGGGAAAGATCCTAGGATGGTTTGCTCTTTCCTTCTCCTGCTAATTTTACAGGTGAGGAATATGAGGGAAACAAGGTTAAATGACTTGCTCAGAGTCACACAGCTAGTAAGTGACCGAAGCCAGATTTAAACTCAGGTCTTCCTGATTCCAGGCCCTGCGCTGTGTCCATTGCAACACTTTTGATATTCGAAGTCCCCTAATATTTGTTCTTAGCCTACGTTTTCAGCTTATCTTTCACTCCTATCATACTCTTCATTCTTGGTAAATGGACTGCTTTTTTTTCCGCTAACATGTCTACACATTTCCTGCAGTCACAGTAGGCAGCTCAGTGGCTTAGTGGATAGAGCACCAGGACTAGAGTCAGGAAGACTTGAGTTTAAATTTGACCTCAGTCATCTACTAGCTGTGTAACCCTGGACAAGTCACTTAACCCTGTTTACCTTAGTTTTCTCATCTATAAAATGAGCTGGAGAAGAAAATGGCAAACCACTCCAGTATCTTTGCCAAGAAAACCCCAAATAGGGTCACAAAGAGTTGCACATGACCGAACAACAACAACCTATTTCCACTTTGGTTTTCTTTTTTTCTCCCAATAGGTTGGAGGGTGTCAGAGGAAGAGAAAATAAACTTCTACTATTTTTTGAAATAGAGAGACGCAGAGATACTACAGATGTGAAATATTGCATGAGCTTTCTGATGAGGTTACTGTATTAGTTTTGCTTAACTGTTTTCCCTTGTTACACGTGATCTCTCATGAAGTAAGAGTAAGCTGTAAATATGGATAATGTAAAAAGCAAAACAAAACAAAAACCACACAGACACAGAGAGGCGCACACACACACACACACACACACACACACACACACACACACAATGTCTCATTCAGCCCCCTCAATCACTCACCTCTCAGTCAGGAGGTGGGTAGTATATTTCATCATCAGTCCTTTAGAATAATGAATACCTATTGTATTGGTCAATTATGGTTCTTACAGCTTTTAAAATTGTTTTTTATGGCATTGTTATTGTATAAATGGTTCCATTCATCAGTTATAGGACTTATAAAAATCCTCAAATTTTGTCCGTTTTTGTGATAATTTTGACTCAATTCAACCAGCATTTATTAAATGCCTACTATATGTCATGTACTGTCAGCCAATCAACCAATCGATCAATCAATAAACATTTATTAAGTTCTTACTATGTGCCAAAAATTCTGCTAAGCACTGGGAATACAAAATGATGCAAAATACAATGGGGGGGGGGAGTATAAAGTTACAAAGACAAAAATGAAACTGTCTCTTCCTCACAGTACCCTACAATCCATAGGAGGGAAGAGATAAGGAAATAACAAAATACACATGAACTGAGCCTTGAAGGAAATGAGGGGTTCCAAGAAGTGATAGTGAGGATGGTGAGTTTCCCAGGCAAGAAGCAAGGAAAGCATAAAGGGAAGAAATAGTATTTCTTTGATGGGGAATAGATAGATGAGAGATAGATAGATAGATAGATAGATAGATAGATAGATAGACAAATAGACAGATAGACAGACGGATGGATAGATGAATGGATGGATAATAGAGCATTTATTAAGCAGTTACTATGTACTTACTACCTACTTAGTATTTACTAGTGCACTAAGAATTGGGAATAGAAATATAAGCAACCAAGACAGTCTCTGCCCTCAAAGACCTTACATGCTAGTGAGGGAATGCAACCCGTAGAGGGAGAAGCTCTAAGGAAGATGGAAGAGAGAAAAGTGACTTGGAGGTTTAGGCCCCTCCTGAAAGATAAGGCAAATGCTCATCTATCAAGTATCCTGGAAGCAGAGTCCATGTTACCACCTGGAGCAGGTAGAGGTGATTTTCAGAGTAGAAGCAAAACAGGAAGTATAACTGTTTGTAATACTGGACAAAGAGTATTAAGAAATCAATCTAGGGTGATAGCATGAAGTGGCATCATATTTTGAAATTCTTTGAATGCCCAACAAGGAAACTGTATTTTGTCCTAGAGACAATAGTGTATTGATAAAGCTTCTTGAGTGGTGGATTGGCGTAGTCAAACCCATGCTCTAGGAATATCAATTTAATAGAAATACTGAGGATGAATTGGAGAGGGGAGAGTCTTGTGGCTATGAGATCAATCGGGAGGCTGCCGAAATTCTCTAGGCAAATGGTGATGAATGGTTAAAATCAGGTGGTGGCCATGTGAGTAGAGAGAAAAGGACAACTAGAAAAGAGATTGTGAGAGCAGAATTAAATTTTTCATTCGCTTTTGTAGGGGTGGGCTATGATTCATCACTGTTCTGCAACAAGATTAGCTATTTATAAGGCCAAGGATTTAATTCCAAACTCTCTTTCCATTATAGTTATCCAGGAGTTTTCTTGCCATAGCTGCTCTATGGTTATAGAGGCCCTAAGTAAGAAGACAGTGCAACCAACCAGGTGGTGGCACAGACAAGCATAAAAATGCATCAGATTTGCTCTCTCCTGCATTCCTTTCTGTCTTTACCTTGAGGGCACCAGAGATAGCACTGAAGGGCACAAAGGTGCCCCTCTCATTCCATAGAAACATGCTAGACTGTCTGTAATCTTGTGCATATCTGCCAGTACCCAGTTAGATGTCCTATGATATAAAACATATCACTGAAGAGAAGAATGAAGAAAAAAAATCTATGTCCACAATTTGAAAAAGGACTTATGATATCTCATTTTTACTCATGAATGAGTGTTTATGTTTAGCTGGAGAATAAAAGTTTAGTCCTTTTTATGGGAAGAACTCCCACAGCCCATAAAAACATCATTAGTGATAGAAGAGATTCAAAGGACATTGACAAAGAGACAAGTAATAAATTTGATGGGAAAAGGTAAGCAGGTACCCTTTAATAGGTCTCATGACGGATGGAAAAATGGTGTCCTTTCAAGTAAGGACCCCTTTGGGTTTTTAACACACCACAGCTATTTCAGGCTCCCCATAGTGTTTTTGAGGTCAACAAAATCCTTTAACATTTTTATAATCTTTGTAATGCAGGAACTTGTTATTTACTCAGTCGAATACTCTAAAAATGGCAATATCCCTGGTGGTATAAGAAAAATTATAATTCATCAGAATCATATATATGGTTACTGTGAAGGGAAGGGAAATAAAAAGGAGGGGAAAGGGATAAGCATTTATGTAGCGTCAACTATGTGCCAGGAATTGTGCTACGTGCTCTATAAATATTGTCTCTTGATCCTCGAAACAATGCTATGAGGTAGGTGTTGCTATTATTCTCACTTTATAGTTGAGGAAACTGAGGCAAACAGAGGCTAAGTGTGCTACCAAGTAAATCATGATATATGCGTAAAAGGAGACTGACAGGTATGCTTAGCTGCTAAGACAACAAGATGGACCAGTGGATAGAAAGCTGGAATTGGAGTCAGGAAGACCAGGGTGCAAAACATCTGGCCTCAGACACTTACTAGTTGTGTGAAATTGGGCAAATCACTTACCGCCTGTTGACCTTAGTTTCCTTATCTGTAAGATGGGGAGAATCATAGCACCTACTTCCCAGGGTTGTTGTGAATATAAAATGAGATAACATTTGAAAAGTGCTTTGTCAACCGTAAGGCTCTCTATAAATACTAGGTCTTATTATTATGCTTGTGATTTTATGATTCTAAGTATCTTACAACTCTAAGTCAGACTTCTGACAGACAAAAGTTTTGTTCATCTCCTGTATATGGCAACATAAAGACATTTTTGTTTGTTGAGTGAGTGAATGAGCTCTTTTCTTTCCCAGGTTTTCAAGCTCTAGCAGTTTATGGAAATGGGTTTAGAGGATTGTCCTTAAAGTAGACTTCTAAACTCTGACGATGCATTCTTAAAATTTCTTCGGTCCTGAACACCGAACTCCAGTAAGACTTACTTCCTATTGACCATTATGTACATGGCATATATGGAAGAAAAAGAAATTTCACTGGGGAGCTGTCTAAGATGAAATAACAATCAACTTATTTTGGAAATGAAATTAAGTGGTTGCTTCTTACATTAAGCAGTCTAGTGATAAAATGGAATGAAAGTTAGGACACTCTGTTTACGTTATGCCAAAATATTAAAATTTAAAGGGGAAATGACATTCAGTAATTCATGTGTTCTTTTCTATACAATTCAAAATGATAGTAAGTATTTAAAATGTGTTTTTTTTTTCCATCTGCAACATAACAGTTCAGCAAATCCACTGACATTCTGCTCTGTGCTACTGAGGCTAATGTATTTTGGGTAAGTAACTATATACCCAGAATATTTTGTATTCTTTCCTCCTTAGTAAAAAATAAAAATAGAGGAGGAAGGTAATATAGAAATAGTAAAAGAAGACAGCTCTTGGAACCAGACACAGAAGGAGACACTATGGCAGACGTGGCCAATGTATGCATTGATTTTGCCTGAACATATGCTTTTCTTACCATGATTTTGTCTTCCTGAAACTCCTCCAACAACTATTATCAGCTTTCATTGTTTTGTGTTTTTTTGTTTTGTTTTGTTTTGCCATTTGATGTGTGTGAGGTTTCGCTTCAAGAGTTCCATTAATTTGTATTTTGCCAATTATCTGAAAATTCAAATATACATTTTTTCATGTGGCTATTGACAGTTTGTATTTCTTCTTTTGAGAACTACCTGTTGCTAGCCTTTGACCATTTATACAGGGTGTCCCTAAAGTCTGGACACATAGGCAAAAAATTCATATTTTGAAATATTTGGAATATTAACAGACCTTAGCCCACTTGACTTCTTTTTCTAGGGTATGCTAAAGGAGAAGGTGTACCCAATGAAAATCACAGATGCAACACACTTGATTAAATGCATAAAGAGTGAATGTGCTAAAATCGATGGCAATGTGGAGTTACTGCATCGAGTTCACGTGAATCTTGCAAAGCGCATCAAGCTTTGTGTCATAAATGCTGAAAATCATATTGAAGATGTTATTTGTTAATATTCCAATTAAATAAAATGTTGTTGAAAATTTCATTCATTTCATTTCTTGAAAATATTCATTTTTGCCTATGTGTCCAGACTTTAGGAACCTATAGGTAGTACTTGTTATATATTTGAGTTTTTCTTTATCAGAGAAATTGTTGCAAAGATTTATTTTTAGTTAACTATTTTCCTGTGTTGATTTTGTTTGTGCATTTTGCCTTCTATTTTGTGTAATCATTTTTACATCAATAGAAGCCAAAAAGGGTATTAACAAAAAGAAAGACTGATTTCTCTTTAAAATTTAAAGGTATGGGAGTGAAGGGACTTTCCTTTAGCGTGACAAATAGTATCTAAGAAAAACCAAGAGCTAAAATTATGTATTAAAGAGAAATACTAGAGAATTTTCAAATAAAATCACGAATAAAGTAAGGCTGTCTCTTATCACTACTACTATTTGATAGAGTGAAAAAAAGTTAGATATAATTGTAAGATAAGAAAAGAAAAATTAAGGAATAAGCATAAAGCAAAAGGAACCAAAATAGTTCTCCCCCACCCCCAATGATATGATGATATGCTTAGATAATCTAAGACAATCAGCTAAAAATCTAATTTAAACAATTAATAACAATCAAAATAAAAGGTAAAAGAGGTAAAAGGTAAAAAGAGGTAAAAGAAAGCTACAGAAATCATCAGTCTTTCTGTGTCTTACCAACTAAACCCATCAGGAAGAGAGAGAAAAATTCCATTAAAAATTACAATGTGTTTAAGATATTTGGGAGTCCACCTACCAAACACATAAAGGAACTGTTTGAATACAACTAATTATCAAACACTCTTTCCAGAAGTAAAGATTGGCGTAAATAATTTAAGAGCTTTTAAATATACACTGTTAGGCCATGCTAATATAATAAAATCCTAATCATTTAAGTATTAGTACACTTATTCAGTGTCATTCTAAATTGTAAATAGCTTATGAAGCTAGAAAAATAATAATAAAATTCATTTAGATGAACAAAATTCAAGAATCTTAAGTGAAATAATGAAAATAAAAGTGGAAGAAAGAGACCTAGCATACCATAACTTAAAGTACACCACAAAGGAATGATTGTGAAAAGAATTTGGTACTAGTTAAAAATAAAGAAGTTAATCACTGAAATAAATTAGGTCTGCAATATACATGAGCAAATTTACTAGCATTACTTTTGATCACCCCAAGAACCACAACTCCTGGCAGATAAAGACTCACTGATCCAACAAAAAGTACTGGGGAAACCTGTCTAACAGAAATTAGGATTAGGCCAATATTTTGCACCATATACCAAGATAAACTGTAAATGGAAACAAGACAGGGATGCAAAAAGTAGCTTCATAGAAAAATTAAATGAAGATGGGAAAAAATAGCTTTTAAGTCTTAAGAGAAAAGCTCATCACCAAACAAGTAATAGAAGATAAAATGGATAATTTTGTTTAATTGAGGTTCAAAGTTAGCGTTCCCTAACATCAAAATCAATTGCAAAGATTCATTTGCTAATACTGATCTGTACTGAAATTTTCCATATATCATCTTTGAAAATGTCTTTTCATGTAGATGGGTACTTCCAAATACTGATAACAATCCACAAGTGTATGATTTTCATTGAGCCAAAAGGCTAATAATTTTAAACAAGTTTATTTCCTCAAGATACATTTCTTTGGTTATTATAATTAAGATGATTTAATGAACTCACTGATGGTAAACAGCTTTCCTTACTTGACTTGAGCCACTTGGAAAATTGCTTTGGTTGCTGCCTCGTTTTTCTTTCTTATTTTTGACAAGAAGTTCTGCTGTGATGAGAAATTTTGTTTCACATTTCTAATTTTCTGACTACTGTTTCCTGTGTGTTGGAAATATTGTGAATATAGTCTGTAATGTTGAATTTTTGTATCATTTCATAATAAACACAATGTTTTGCTATCCAAGAAAATAACAAAATAATTTATACTTCACTGTGCCTTAAAATTGTGACAAAATGTACTTTTCTTGTTTTGATATGATCTGAATACACTAATAAAAAACAAATAAATAAAATGTCATGGCATAGTGATATACATGACACTCAAAACCTGTTCAGTTATAACTGTGTCATTGCAATTTGCAATGTGCTGAACAGCAGAGAGAAGCAATGTGAGCCCCACATATGGTCTCTGTTGCAACTACTCAACTCTGTCACTGTAGCATGAAAGCAGTCCTAGACAATACTAAATAAATGAGTTTGACTATATTCTGATAGAAATGTGTTTATAGTCCCTGAAATTTGAATTTCATATAATTTGCATTTGTCAATAAATATTATTATTCTCTTTATTTTTTTCAACTATTTAAAAATGCGATAATCAGTCTTGGCTTGTGCATTAAGAGGCCAAGATTGGCTGATGGCTGATAGTCATCGAACCTCTGCTTAAGGCCATATCTATAACATGGAATGAATTTGGAAAGATCCTTATTTGTGTAATATTGAAATTATATTACTCCAAAATTAATTTTATAGGCAAAATGTTATATATTAAATTATTTATACTGATAGCAATATTAAATATGAATAAATACGAATATTAAATAATTTATAAACTGTTGAAATCAATTGTTCTTTTAATGTCTGATGGAATCCACTTTTAAATACATTTGGTCCTAAGTTTTTTTCCCTTTAGGAATTCATTTATGGCTTCTTCAATTTCTTTTTTGAAGAATAAGTTAATTCAATTCTCTCTTTTTTCTTCTGTTAATCTGAATAGTTTACATTTTTGTAAATATTTATTCTGATTATTTTGTCAGTTTTATTGGCATGTGGTTGGGCAAAATAGTTTCTAATAATTTCTTTTATTTCTTCATTTTTTGTGAATTCTTTTTCATTTTTGATACTATCAATTTGTTTTTCTTCTTTTTGTATTCAGACTATATAGTGTCTTTTCCTATTTCATAGTTTCTTTTAAAACAGCTACAATTTTATTTATGCATTCAAAAGTTGTGTT
This sequence comes from Trichosurus vulpecula, assembly GCF_011100635.1. Classification (NCBI taxonomy): domain Eukaryota; kingdom Metazoa; phylum Chordata; class Mammalia; order Diprotodontia; family Phalangeridae; genus Trichosurus; species Trichosurus vulpecula. Next base: position 385,831,965 of record NC_050576.1, on the reverse strand, counting down.
TTCTTTGAACTTTTATCTGGTTTCTGATTTTTGGAATTTTAATTTATACATTTGATTGAGATTTTTTGATTTGTTGCTTTTCCAATTGGTTTGTTTTTTAATTGCATACTTTCTTTTTGACCCTAGAAGACAGTATGGTTCTAAAGAATTGTGTCTTTACCACTATTTGAATACAAACAATTAATTATCATATGATCAATTCCAAATGTTGAACTATATTTGCTTTCTCTATTTCTCTTTATTCTTGTATTTATATTTCAAAATTTCTTCTAAGTTCTTGTCTACTCATCAGGAATGCTTTCAAATCTTGTATTTCATTAAAGGTCCATGTTCTTCCTGAAGGATTATACTCAGTTTTGACAAACACATTATGCTTGATTGTAAGCTTTGCCTTTTTTGGTGGGGGGATATCATGTTCCAAGCTCTCCTCTCCTTGTTTGACACCAGCCAAGTTTTGTGTGATTCATTTTGTGCCTAGAGTAAAATAGGCTATTGGTTGGTTTCCCTGGCACAAGTCTTTTCCCATTCCAGTTCAGCCTACAGTCAGCTATCAAGAGAATATTCCCAAAGCATAGGTATTTTTATGTTACTCTTCCCCTACTCAATAAATATCAATGCCCCTTGATCATCTTCAGGATCCTCTGTTTGGCAATCTTATTAAACCTAACTCATCTCTGTGTATCAATCTAGTGACAATGGCCTTCTTGCTGTTACTCACACAAAATACTACATCTAACTCCAGGAATTTTCACTGGCTGTCCCTCTATGCCTGGAACTCACTTCCTGGTTTCCTTAGCTTTCTTCAAGGCCTGTCTAAAACCTTGCCTTGTAGCTTGTCTTTCCTGACCTCCCTTAATGCTAATGTCTTCCCTCATTTGATTGTTTTTAATTTATCCTCTCTCTCTCTCTCTCTCTCTCTCTCTCTCTCTCTCTCTCTCTCTCTCTCTCTGTCTGTCTCTCTGCCTATCTATCTATCTGTCTGTCTATCTATCTATCTATATCTTACTTACATGTTGTCAGTGCCATTAGATTGTGAACTCTTCAAGCTCACAATCAAATGTGGAACTGTCTTTTACTTTTCTTTATATCCCTGTCAGTAAAAGAGTATCTGTACATATAGATATTTAATAAAGGTTTATTGACATATTCACTACCTCCTTGGTGTGTGTACTTTTTCTTTCTGGCTCCTTGAAATATTTTTTCTTTGACCTGGAAGCTCTGAATTTTGGATATGATGCTCCTTGGAATTTTGATTTGGGGATTTCTTTAAGGAGGCGACTATTCATGTCTTTCTGTTTGCCCTCTGGTTCTAATGAGTCCTGATATGTGTGGTTTTCAGGTAGTCTGATGATTCTTAAATGATCTCTCCCTGACTGATTTTTTTAGGTCATTTTAAAATAACAATTATCTTTTTTTTTGTATTTTTTGAGGTTTTAGAATTTTTTTCTTCTACTATTTATTATTTTCTCATGCAGTCATTGTTTTTTACCTAGTGTATTCTAATTTTCAGGTAATTTTTCATTTGGGACAATTTTGTGCCTTTTGTACTAAGCAGTTTATTCTTGTTTGTATGTTTTCTTCTGCACTGAAGATGGAACAAGTTATCTGCTTCCTACCAAATAGGTAAAAGACTTAAAATCCAGAATGAGATTTATTTTTGTACATTGCGAACATGGACTTTTGTTTTGCTTTATTTGCATGTTTATATTCAGGATTTTCTTTTTCTTGTCAATCACTGGGGAAAAGGTAGAGGGAAATAATAAATGCTTGTATATGTAAATAAGTAAGAAAATAAAGGAATAAAAAATTCTTTCCTTTGGAGCTGTCATCTCATTTCTAGTTCTTTCCATTTCTTTTATGAATTCTGGTATACCTTGTCTAGTTATGTTTTTGTTTGAGGTTTTGCTTGTATATACTGTGGCTTTATTTTCTTCTTTTGTATTTATGTCTTGATGGTTTCTTGATCAAAAGTATTTCCTTAGCATTGATATCTTCTTTTGTTTGCTCATTTACAGCCTTACTTTCTGAACTGGGACTTTGTGTCAGGACTAGGGTTGTACTTTTCTGGAAGGAAAGGAGGGCCTTATTTATTCCTGCTCTGTATTATCTGTGGTTCTGAATATTTTCCAGGTACCTAGTGCTTTGTTCTTCAGAGACCCCAGGGACAGATTAGGACACCAAGGGGTATGATCTAGGTAGTGATTTGCCCACTGATTCCAAGTCTACTCTCTATTCCCAGTTTGATCTTTGTGGGATCCTGACCCTGGTTTGGATTCAGAGGCACTCATCTGAAGATTCTAAGGGTTCTTGGCTCTCCTAGTCTGTGTTCTGCCTCCGAGGAAGGAAGGGGCATGATCCAGGTTTATCTGGCTTATTTTGGTCTACATATCAGAAGGCTTCCATGTCTTGTACTCCCTGGCCATGATTTTCTGACCAGATCTCTTCTACGATCCCCATGGCCTACCACAGTGATCTCCAAGTTCTTCTAGTTCTTTCCTCTTTGTAGTGCTTTCAGGGAAGATCTTTGGATTATACCCTTTACCTGGTCTTCTGGGTACCCAGCTGCCATCTTCTAATTTCACTCCTGCTGTGAGGCTTCCATGTGATCCCTCACTGGGATTTTTGGCTGGACCTTTTCCTTAGTGCCCAAAGACTTCAAGCTATCTCTTTAAGCTTATCTGAGCTGAGAAAATGCACATATTATTTTTATTTCCTCTTGACTTCCTTCATCATCACTTCATCTTGAGCTATTTCCCGTTGTTGCTGTGGTAGTGCAAGAGCTCACTCTTCTGGAGTCCCTCACTCTGCCATCTTACAGTAGATGATATCTAAGGTCCTTCTCAGTCTAAATCCAATGATGTGATATACAATGGAAAATTAATGACCTCCCAATCATCTATATATAATTTATCTGCTTCGAAGCTCCTCAAGAGAAGAAACACATTCATTTCTTGTCTTTAAACCCTCAGGACCTAACACAGTAACTGGCACAGAATAGAACCTTGATACATTCTTCTTAATTGATTGATTGGACTATCTATGGACTTTTTCCCCCTGGGGTTGGTTTTTCCTTCACTAATTTATCACATTAGGTAATGTAAGTTCAATATGTTTAAGTATACTTGAAGAGGTGAGTTTGTTCAGATAATTTATCTCAAGGTCAAGTTGTCATAATTTAAAACAAAAGACATTATTCACTTCTTAACTGCAGTTTTTTTTCATTGTGTATAAATAAGTGTTGATTATATTTCAAATAAATAATAGAGGTGCATTTTGAAGTGCTATCTTAAAAGAAGCTAGAAACATCTAAGCTTCTTTATCTTCTTCATTGCCAGGTTATTCCCTGTTCCCTAATTCAAGCTACAAAAATCTTCTTCTTGGCCTGGTACATTTTATCAACCTAATCAAACTCCCTCATTTCTTCAAGGCTCAGTTCAAGATCTGTCTTCTACATGGAGCCTTTACTTATTCCTCTAGCTGTTCCTGTTTCCCCTCTCCTCATTTTTTCTGTATGCTCAATTGTCATTCAGTCAATAACCATTTATTAAGTGCCTGCTACATACCAGGTATTGTGCAAAGCTCTGGGGATACAAAGAAAGACAAAGACAGTCCCTCCCCTCAAGAAACTCATAATATAATGAGAGTAATATAAATAACTGTGTCCAAAAAAGCTAGGTACAGGATGACTAGGAAATAATTAGTGGGGTTGGGGGGAAAGACATTAGAATTAAGAGGGGTTGTTGGTAAAGGCTTCCTATAGAAGATGGGATTTTAGCAGGGACTTGGAGAAAGCCAGGGAAGCCAGGAGGCAGAGAGGAGGAGGGAGAGCACACCAAGCGTGGGAAACAACCAGGAAAAATGCATGAGAGGTAAAGTGTTTTGTTTTTTAATTTTTTTTTTTTTTGTGGAATAGCCAGGAGCCCAACGACACTGGAACTAAAGGTTCATGGTGGGAAAGGGGGAAGTGTGAGAAATGAGAGTGGAAAGGAGGAGGGGGCCCTACCTTTTGAATGACTTGGAATATCAAACTATTGGGTTTATAAGCTCCTTGAGGACGGGTATTGCTTTACTTTTGCTTTTGTATCCCCAGCACCTAGCATAGTGCCTGGCACAGATTAGGTACTTTATATAAAAATGCTTGTTACTTGTTGCCTTTATTCTATAAACTTCCTGCATTCTGGCTTGGTGTAGTCATGAAGTAGAGGGGAGAGTAGGGGCACATATAGTTTGTGTTTAAGTTTAAAAAGATTTCCTTTCTAAATTTCATGTATTTGGGGGAAAAACAAATTTATATAATATACACAGACATACATATATAATTATATAAAATGTATAATATATAACATATATTTATATTTTTAATATAAACAAAATGATGTAAGATGTATAAAAATACATTTTTAAAAACAAATTATACATTACATATGCATATATACATATATAATTGGAAAGTGAAAATAAAGCAGAGTGAATGATAATTTGAATAATGGCTAAAAATTCAAACTTGCCTCATATAATTCAGCTGGAGTATAAGAAACAAAATGAAAATTAAAAAGTAGCAAAAAAAAAACCCAGATGCTTAAATAGTGAACACTTTGGCATAATTTAGTTCAAAACATCTGGAACATTCCTATATATCATGGTAGTCAGTAGAAACCATAAAACTTACTAAGGAATTCAAGAATTTCACTCTATAGTGACAGAGTTAGATTTGTCTTGCAGATAAATTTGTTGTTGTGAACTTTCATAGACTTGGGCACTCTAAGTATTTAAACGTTGTAGCAGCATGGTACATGAGAACTGAATGAGACTTCAGTGAATTGCTAGTCTAACTCCCTTATTTTACTAGTCATGTGATTTTTCCACACATTTAAAAAAAATACCTCTCCCCACCCCCCTAACATATTTACTAGTTTTCTCAGGAAAAAGAACAGGAGATAGTTATGGTTATTTTGAAGTCATTTATTTTAAATTGATATTCAAGGAAAATATGGGCTAATTGATGACTCACAATAACTGCAGTTTTTTGTTTTTTCTTTTTTGTTTTGTTGGGGAGGGGCTATTATTCTGGACTAATGGAGTTTGGCAACTGTTCTGCAGCTTCAGCTCACCCTGTCACTGAGGCGACCCTCTATAAAATACTAGGCAAAAATTTAATACTAAATTTCAAATAATACAACACATTTTCACAGCTCACAACTCAGAAATGAATCATATCTACTCCTGGGTAAAAGGAATAGTTATGAAACACATGAAATGAAGATTCATCTTAGCTTCCCCAGAAAGGTGAAATATAATGCTGGAGTTGGAAGGGACCTCAAAGGCCATTGAATCCAACCCTCTCATTTTACAGTGGAGGAATTGAGGTCCAAAAAGGGTAGGTCCAAGGACACATAGGTCATAACCATCAGAGAGAGAAGCTGATCTCATATCCTCTGATTTTAAGGCCAGCACTCTTCCCATTGGACTTCATTGGGGAAGATTGTCATTTCCTGATCAGTTCACCTAAAATGGATGTTCCCTTTTGAGCATGTCCAGATTGCCTAACATGGAGGCCTCTGCATCCCTTACCACATAGATTGGCTACCAGACCTTCTCTTTTCTGCCTCTCTTTCTGCTATTCTTAACTGCTGCATCCAGAAGATGAAGACCATAATTTACTCTTACTGAGGACTCCAGGAACTGAATGAGTGAGAAAGGAAAGACTTTTCTTCTACAGCTCCCTCTCTTTTACCCTGGCTTTAAGAAATGGCCCTGTAGTTGCTCTTCTGTGCTGTTGGTCCATCTCAGTTTCAGGTGTCAGAAGCGATTCCCACAAACTGGGAGGTAACCTTAGAGCCAGAATTGCAGACTGGATAATGCAACCAGCCAGACAAGCAGGGAAGCTTTACCTGGAGAAACCAAGGAACCTGGGACTTAAGTTCCAGGGTGGTGGTGGAAATTGGAAATAGTACCATGCTATTTCAGAACTAAGCTGAGCTGTGAGTCTAATCCTCTTCTGTGCAGAGACTAAGACTAAGAAAAAGGGAGGGTGGATTATGCCTCCCACACTTTGGAGGACTCTGTATGTTTGCATTTATAATTTTTGAAATAAATATTTATTTGTCAAAGCTAATACTACAGAATTTAAATGGAATTGGGATTCAGGGAACTGTAATAGCAATTTAGATTTGAAGATCTTTCCCTTCTGCTTATGTCACAGGAAGCCTAAGTCACATGCGGTGGGAGAAGCTTGCTGAGAGGAAAATGAAAGTGTGTCACAGGAAATGCTGAGAGAGCAGTTATGGCAGTTATGACAGTATTGAACTGTGAGGGAAGATGTCCCACCACCGTACTCAGGAATACCTGGTTTGGCAGGATATGACTTACATTGTTTAGAGGACTTTTGGTTGGATAGAAAAGGGATAAGAAAAATCTCTACTGGGATATGTATGTGAATCCCTAAGAATCATTTTGGACGGATATTACCTAAATTAGTATTAGCAGCTCAGTGAACATATGTCTTGGCTGGAGTGATAGATTCTAGTTATTAAGGACAAATTATTGTAACATTCCAGAACTTGGGTGAAGAACCTATACAGTTTCATAAAAATGATAGAATAGTTCAAGCGATTATTATTCCTTGTGAAACAATACCCCTTGTGAAAACTGACCCTCCTTCCAAGATAACTAGCAGAGGAAAAGAAGGGTTTGGTTCTACTGATTGAATAAAATTGAGAGCTAAAGTATGGGTAAAACAGAAGCCAGACAATGTTCCAAAGGCTGCAGAAATTACAGCACCAGGAAAAGACAATACTGTAACAGTCGAGAAAATGATTATAAAATTGTATCCTTGATTCATGTATTCTATCATGAATGAGGCTACGATAGTTTCTTTGTTTTTTTTTTTGGCTTTTTTCTGTTAGATTTGTTTGCTAGATTTGTTTCCTGCAGGCTTGATACCATCCACCTGCAGATGCCTGATTGCTTAAGTGAGATATCACTCTCTGATGTGTTCAGATGTCACCCCTGGGCCTGTCCATGACTGTGATGTGTCATTCCTGGACCTGGCATCAACTGAGTTCTGAATGCCAGCTAAAGAACTGACCTCTTCAATAGGACTCTACCTTTTGGAGCAGGGACAGCTCTACTTCCAATTTCAGCAGGAAGAAGCTATGGAGGACAAGACCTTCACCCCTTACCCCAGGATTTTGAGCCCCATTCGTTCAAGGGGGGAATGATGACATTGTTTTATATACTTATTTTATATTATCCCTGTTATATTGTTGTGTAAAGTTCTATTGACACCAGCTATCCCCAAACTCCCATTACCCTACTTAATGGCTAAGAAAGATCTTGGGGACGAAAGTAATAGCAATTTAGATTTGAAGACCTTTCTCACCTATTAGCAAGCCATATAACCTACTTATGTCACAGGAAGCCTAAGTCACATGTGGTAGGAGGAGCTCACTGAGAGGAAGAGGAAGTTGTATCACAGGAAATGCTGAGAGAGCAGTTATGGTAGTTATGACAGAACTGAGGGAAAGAGAGCTGACCTGTGATAGCTGTACTGTGAGTTTTGATTGTTTTGTGGTAAGGCCCCAGCAGGAGGCAGAGAGGTTTTGGGATGGTCACGAATGGCGAGGCTCCATGCTGTAATATTATGTATCTAATTCTTTACTGCTGTGATGGATTGGGCAGATGGCTTATGGGATATGGTTCTCTGGTATCTGAATAAATGGTTTACTTCTTCTACCTTCTATGTGGAGAGTCTTGTATATTTTGCGATATAGAACCATCTAGGCATTTTGACAATTATCATGCATATTATTATTCTTGCCTTGCTGATACAGAAACCCCCTCCCTCTCAATTGAGTGAACACAATCAGTGGGGGATGGAATCATTTTCAGTGAGCCTAGACAACCTCTAATCCCCTTAAGGATACTAGAGAACCCCAAAGGGAAGGAGAACCTTGAGAGGCAGGAGTGAGATTTAACCTATCTGGCTTTTTAGACAATGAGTCACAGTCTAACAGGCTAACACTTAATCTTAGTCTTGAATTTGAACATCATAATGTAGCAGGAGATAGGTGGTTTTTAATAAGCTTGTTGGTATACAACAATTATTTGCTGGTATGTGCGCTGGAAAAACATAGCTTACTATCTGCAATGTAGTATCAGACATAGTGCTGGGTTTGGAGTCTAGAAGATGTAGAAATCCTGTCCCAGAAACTTATTTGTTGTGGTATTCTGGTGTACAGAATTAGCCCCTAAGTGCCAGGCAAGCAGTAACAAAAGGTTATACCACCTCCTTAACCTTTGGTTTAAATTACAAGCAACCTGGAGGAAAGGGCAGCCATATATGCTTTGATCCCATCTCCTTATCACTAGCCCATCCCATTTTAGAATTCACCTATCAGGGATTGTTTTGCCCTTCTTACGAATTGTATTTTGAAACCATTGCCTCAGCCACAGTCAACACTGTTGCCTTGAGGTACTTAATAAACTCTTTTTAAATTTTTTTTCTCTTTCAGAGTTTGCTTCACTATTGAGGGCAAAGCCCAAACAAAGATTTTCTTTTATGAATTTTGGCAAGCCAGTTAGGAGGGCGCTTTGCCAGGTGACTTTCAGTAGAAAAGCTTACTCTGAGTCCTGCAACCAGCACCAAGCCTTTGCCCAATGGAGGCCAGAGTGAACTCTCCTGGAAGTTAGTCATCCATGAAGTGATTGGGGGATTTAACTCTCCAAACTCAGGATGAAAAAGGAGAAATAGATCCTGAACCAAAAGGAAAATTTGATTATTTCTCATTTGTGTGAAAAGAAAGGAGGCAGAGGGCATAACAGGGGCAGAGTGAGTATTGATTTTATGGATACCAATATCAATCAAAATGGGATTGGTGCAGTGTAAACCTGCTGACTTCTCATTAGGCAAGCAGTTAAAAGTTTGGGACAAGGGACTACTGCTCATCCATCCAGCAATATCTAAAACTTGAGCAGCACAGCTCGTTTGGACTGGATTTGCTACTTAGATAATTGTGGAAAGACAGATAACTAAAGCGCCTTTAACTATTCCCAGCTGTGCACACTAAAAGCTAGACTTGAACACCTAGAGCCTAGCCTTAGGCGAATGGGCTACTGGTTGTGTTGGACTGAGCTTTCAAGTCAAGACTGCCCCCTTTTACCACATTCATTAGAGGTGCCTGCTCATAACTCTTGGCCACCCCCAAGTAATCTGGATATCCCAAAGACCATGGCACCATTAAGAACTATTTTTATAGGAAATAATCAGAAGAGAGTACATGTCTCCTGTAAACCAGGGAGCATTGTATTATGACAGCAAGCCGCTCCACCCTTTCTGATGGACCCAATCACTGTCATCCGGAAAATTAAGACCGTTATAAGTAGCCATAAGCCCACTTGGGATGATATTGGTGAGTTTCGATGCCTTTTTCACAAATGATGAGAAGGCAAAGGTGCTATAAATTTAGAGGATGAACATAACAGGACTGTGTGACTGAGAACAGCTCCCAATTGGAACTGTAATAATGAGGGAGACTGGGGAATATTTTATGATGCAAAAATGACTCTCGGTGATGCTCTGAAAAAAGAAGCACCAATAACCAATAGATTGGAAAAAGTTTCATGAAACTACTCACGATTCAGATGAACACCCTGATCCCTTTTATATCTGTTTGTGTTCTGCCACCCAGAAATTTGTTCAGTTAGATCCAGAAAAACCATTGTCATCTAGAGACCATTTATGGGGCCTATGTAAATCAATTGGCAGCAGATATTCATGATTTCTTTCATAACGTCTCCTCCAGCTGGAATGGAAAAACTATTGAGGAACTCAGAGGAATGGAGTCCTACATGTTTGATGGGTGAAAGGAGAAGGACAGTTAGAAAGAGAAGGAAAGTAAATTCTTTACATATACTGAAAGGTTGCCAGTTATGGTTTGCCACTGCTATTTTTGCAGAGGTGCATCATGCAGTCTCTAGTCGCCTCTTGTCAATAGTTCAACTTCCAATGAAAGAAAATGGTGACAAAAAAGGAAACAAAATGGGCAATCCTGCCTTTTGGACACTTTCAGGTTGACTTAATTGAAATACCAAAGTCAGGTATATCTCAATGTGTAGGGACCAATTGAATCACTGGGTAGAGGTTTTTCCAGCCACGCAAGTCATAGTGAACACAACAGCAAGATGTCTGATAAAGGACACAATGCCAAGGTTTGGCCTGCCATGTACTCTTGACTGTGACTGAAGACCACATTTTAACACAGAAATAACTAAATAACTCCGCAGGTATTTAGGGATAAACTTAAACCTACATACCCCTTATTAACCACAATCATCAGAAAGGAGTCCAGCAGCTAAAAAATAGAAGGAAGTTTAGACTCTTTTAGGAAAACTATGATGGGAAACAGAGTTAAAATGGCCTCAGGTGCTTCTTTTTGTACTGTTCCCTCTTAGAAATGTAGTAAGCAGGATTGTGGATTACAGCCTTTTGTAATTCTGTTTGGTAGGCCACTCTGTGACTACCACAGGGAGACTAAGTCTAACCACAGGGGATGAAAGCCTGATGAGAAATGTGATTTCTCTTTCTAGTTCCCTTTCACAAGTCTGGAGGGAGGCAATCTTGACAGAAATTCTGCCTTGACACTTTTTGGGGCCAGGAGACTATGTGTGGATCTGCAACTGTAAGAAGACGCCTAGTCTGCAGCCCTCTTGGAATGGACCTCTGCAGATCCTGCTGACCAGCTATACTACCATCAAGGCTGACGAGAAGATGACCTTGCTGCATCGCTTCCAAGTGAAGCCTGCCATGATTGACCTCAGCCTAGCAGAAGAAACAACCTTTGACTGACCCTGAGAAAGCACCCTAATACCAATCAGTGTCTGCTTGTTTATTTGACCCTGATAGGAACAAATCTCTCACATGTTATTTACCGTGCAGTTGTTGTTTATACTTTATATTTTACCATGCACTCTTGGGACTGAGGAAACAGTGTCTAATTCAACATACCAGCTGTGCTTTTAGCTGTACCAACTGCTGGATATGTGCACATACCCCTTCATCTTTAGGGGATGAGATACCCCTGGTGGGGGTGGGGTCAGACATCCAGGATGTGTAGGATTCTTTGTTTGCAATCAATGTGGCAAACTTAAACAAAATTCCAAATTCCACTACCCTAGGCTGGAAAAATGAGTCCTCTTGCTTATTCACTTTTAATTGGGAAAACATCACTAACTCTTTACAATTTTTGCCCTCCCATTAAGTCGGCATGATATTGTCGGTCACTGATACTACTTCATGAGCAAAATGGGGTGCAGGGTCAAAACACGGGATGGCAAAGGGGATGTAATTACACCATATCCCTGAAATGAAATGTGACTATTCAAGAGGGAAATGGCTTTCTGGGAATTAGTTTTACACCAGGGGGCTACACACACAGGAGCAGATTTTTTAGTATGGCCCTACAAGGATTTTATTTCCTGTATAAGAATAATTTTAAAAAGTATACTACTGGTTCCCCTCAAATTAAACAGGCAAATGTGGGTTAGGGAGGGTGCTCCTTGGCCTCTGTCCCACACCTACTCTGCCTGCTAGTACGTATCACAAAGCAGAAGTACAGCCAACCAAGTCTCTGTTATACTTCCCCCTTTGTTGAGTGAGCCTGAACACACCTTTTCCGTCTTATTTCTCATGTTTGGGATCACATTCAGTCTGATGCTCCTGAATAAAATGAATAGCTTTTTGCAAATATTTGTTATTGAAACCATAGGTGGTAGAAGATTTCAATACTGAAGTCCACACACAAAGGGCTTGACCTTACAAAATAGGCTACCTCTAGATGTCCTCCCAGCGTAGGGGGAAGGATATGCACTCTTGTAGGTCAGCAGTGCTGGACCTGGATTCCTAACAACTTTGACAATATCTATACCCAAATGGACCTCTGTTCAAAATGCCTGGAACAAGTTCCAGGAAGGAGGGGAAGTAACCTTGGTCCCCATGGGTGTGGCTAACCTCTTGGCCCTCAAATATTTCATGGCTAAGGTTTCTGTTTGTGGGGTTCCTCTTTTGCATCCTCATAGGGACACACCAGTGTCCCTTGGTGCAAAGAATGTATTCCCAAGCCAATTCCCCAATTATAAGCAGGAAAGATTACACTGATGTAGTTGAGGACAGAGGAGCAATAAAGGTCCAGTTGTGGTGCTGCACCATAGATGTGGTTAGCACCAAAGTAGGGATTATTGTGCAGAATCAGCCACTATGTGTGCCAGGCAGCCCATAGGAAAGGGTGACCCCATCTCTTTAACTCTTGGAGTATGTAGGAAAGGGCATTGTATGAGTTTGATCCCATCATCTTATCACTAGCCCATCCCCTTCTAGAAACATCCACCTACCAGGATTGTTTTGCTCTTCTTATGAAAGTAGTGCGTAGTTTAGTTTGAAACCATCACCCAGTTGCACTCAATGCCATTGCCTTGATGTGCTTAATAAGCTCCATTTAATTTTTTTCTTCCTGCATTTGCTTTATTATTGAGAGCAAGGCCCAAAGAAAGATTTTATTTTAATGTTGGGCAGATCACTTAGCTTCCATGTGTCTCAGACAACTCTCATAAAAAGCCTGTCACCATCACAAGTGTTCACTTGTATGGAACTCTCTTTATAAATTGCTGCTTTCAAGTAGTTCCATAAAAATGTACCTAGGGGCCATGATCATCAGCAACCTAAAGAAATATAATGCTATCTTACTAATGCCTTTTTATGCTTATTAATGTCTTTAATTGCTTATAGCTGTCACAGCCCAAGACCTCTGAAGTGGCATGCCCTCAGTAGAGAAGATCTCAAGACTAAACTTCAGATGAAGAGCAGTTGTTGAAGTGCATCAACAATCTGGCTAGCAGCAGCTGTAGAGGTATAAGACCCACCAAGACCAGCAACAAAAGCTGCCAGCACAGGTTCTTTTGATCTGCTTTACTAAGGAAAGTAACTTTAAGGGGTTAACAATCTCACTTTAATCCAGCATACAAATATCATTCATTTAGTTCAGGAGGAAAAGCCAGCATCCTGAACTTCAGAGCAAATACAAACAAATTACAAACATACATTATAAACAGACCAAATACAAACCAACATCTGGGTTGGCAAAGGGGTGGGGCAGTTACAACAGCTTGCCCAGAGTCCCATGCCACTCTTCCAGTGAGTGAGAGCCCCAAGGGAAAATGCCAACCTGTAAGTTTATATATTCTGTTCCCAGTCAAAGGGCATCACAACATGTGACTCACCCACATGACCTAAAAGTGTCACAAACATTGGACTCAAACCCAAGTGGCCTAAAAGCCTCAGGTGTCAAAAACATGTGACTCAAACCCATGCAAACCAGGCTTTCCCTTGAGGCAAGGAGGTCATCAAAGATTCCTGATCCAATCAAAGAAACAAAGGCCAGACTCTTCAAGGGCACTTGATTAAATAATTGCTAAAAGAGAAAACAGTAAAAGAAAGTCCCACCTTACTTACTGATACACTCAGTCTGGAGATGGTTGTCTGGTTTCCCGGGTCTTTGCTTTGCCTAACTTTCTATACTGCTTAATTCTTGTGCACACACAAAGACAAGTGGTATTTCTACAAACGTGCCTCAGAGATCACACCCACATACACCAATAACAAAAACCTTTCCCCCTCCCTCTAGGTGTTCTCAAGTTGAAGGACAATGCATTGAGTCACGAGAAACTTATAAAGAAAGAAGGGAACTCAGGACCTGCTACTGTGGTCTTCTGAGGTCTTTGATGTTGGGGACTCCTCAAATCCTCTCTAACACCATTCCACTGATTTCACCCTAGGGTGGAAGATTTTTGCTTTCTCCTTTAGAAAAAACCTCTGGCTTATCACCACTAAAACCTTTCCTTGTTTGCAATTCTCTTAGGCAAATATCCTCACTCCTTCCAGTCCTTTAAGGGGCCAGGTCTATGGCTTTTAGTCTGAGCTGCTAACAATGATGGGGTCCTTGGGTGCTTATGCTTGGGCCCTAATTCCAAGATCACATTTCTCCCTAGCTTCAAAAGACTATCCCTGACGGTTTTCTCCCCAACCCAAGGACCCTATGCCTAGCAATAACTGACGAGTGGGCCCCAGTAAGACAAACTACCTTTCCCTGCAATTACTCATCAGTGGGCCCCAGTAAAACCAACTATCTTTTCCCATCACAAGAACAAGGTGACCCCTGAAGAAATTCTCTTGTGAAAACAGGACTATCTTGCAACCACAGAATTATCATACATTGATTCCCAAAGTTTTCATATTCAATCCAGAGGTTAAGCTATAGTCATCAACTCTCAAAGCTATCTTACTACAGATGTAACAGACCAAAATACACCCCTGAGGAACCCCTTCTCCTGATTTCTAGTAGTGAATGATGCCAGTGACCAAGGTTGTAGGTTATCACCCAATTAGCATATCTGGCACATAATCCACTTTTCCTACATCAGCTTTAGCATCATTCCTGTTAAGTTGCAACTTCCTTAGGGAATGCCCACTATATTGGAGTTACCTTTGCCACTTTGACTTGAAGAATGCTTGAATCTGTGAATTCATTCCAGATGACCCACTCCTGTACTCTGGTCCTTGAGAGGTCCCTGTAACCCTCCTCAAAGCTCATCATTTCTTTGGTGCCCAACATGGGCCAGTACTTCAATCCTTGAGTGAGGGGGGGTCCCCCCACTCAAACCTCATCAACAATATTCTTGTTTCCTTTTGGTCCATTGTAAAGTTTGAAGTTTTTGTGGGTTTTTTTGTTTGGTTTTGTTTTTTAACACTTATTAGCTGTATGACCCTGGGAAAGTCACTTAACCCTGTTTGCCTCAGTTCCTCATCTGTAAAATGAGCTGATGAGAGAAATGGCAAACCACTCCAGGATCTTTGCCAAGAAAACTCCAAATGAGATCACAAAGAATCATTTATGACTAAAAAATGACTGAAGAAAAAGTTTTCTAGGCTTGTGTCTGCTATGTCTGTGGGCACATGTAGCATTCCCTGCCTCTGTGGCTGGGCTGGGCTTCTGAAAAGAAACTTTTTAATTTCCTTCTCAAGATTCTCTGATGTGGAAATTGAAGGCTGAAGCCAATTGTTTGTTTTTTAATATCAGAAGTAAATGAAATTAGAGGAAATTAGAGGAATTTTTTTAACACAACACCAGTTTTCTTACCTTTGTAACTGGTCTTGCCTACAGACCCATCCCTCCCTGGCAGATACCCTTCTTTATAGATAGTGAAACAAAGGGCTGGTTAGTATATTGAAAGCATATTTCCTTGAGTTGAAGTTTGATTATGAAACCAACTAAAGTGTACTAGTTTTAGACCAAAGCTAGAAAAGGTTGACAGTACGGACCACACTAGATATTCTTCTTAGATACGTTTAAGTTCTGGTTCCACTGGAGTTCACAGGATCATTAACACAAAAACTCAAGGGCTATTTTGAGAAGTAGTAAGAATGCTGTGTAAATGAGCCCTTTTCAAAATGTTATGACAGCAGATATTAGTAAATTTGACTCATACTCTCTCACATTTAAAGCTGGAAGGGAACTCAGAGGCTGTCTAGTCCAACTGCCTCATTTTAAAGATGGGCGAACTGAGGCCCAGAGAGGGTAAGTAACTTGCCCAAAGTCACACAGTCGGGGTCAGAGGCAGGTTCAATAAATGATTGGCCAGCACCTGCTTTGTTGCAGGGACTGAGATAGGTGCTGGGGGTTCCAAAGACAAAAACAAAACAGTCCTTCCCCTCAAGGACCTTACATTCTCCTGAGGGTGAGGGAAAATACCATGTACATACGTAAATAAATACAAATCCATATATGTGTATGTACGTGTGTATACTTATATACAAATGTATGTACATACATATACATGTGTGCATCTGTATTTTCCACACATACAAAGCAAATGCAAAGTAATGAAAGGGAGTGGGGAGACAGAGGAGAGAGCATCAATAGCTGATAAACCAGGAAAGGACTCATAGATGAGGCAGCAACTGCGGTGGGTCTTGAAAAGAGCTGGCAATTGCGAGAGGTGGAGGAGGGAGAGCATTCCCAACATGGGAAATGTCCTTGTAAAGGCTAGGCTCAGAGATATAAAAGACGGCCTAATTTATGGAATTTCCTATGTGAGGCCCACCTTTGTCCCAGCATAGATTCTTCCATACAAATTATATACTCCGATTTCCTGAGGGAAGAAATACAATGGAGAAGAGGAGCAATATCATTTTTCATTTGATATTGGGCTTCCCTTTTCATGTGATAGCATGGCCATGATTAGATTCATTTTTAAAATATTACAAAAAATACACAATAGTTTCCTTTGACTTAATCCAACCCTCCCATCAATGTCTAGCTGTCAGTTTCTGACAACTTTTTTTGTGCTCTTCTCATGATTTGCCTTCTTATTACCTATCTTAATACTATTCCTGTTTCCTTATCCTTCCTAGGTTTTGCATAAGCTGATGACTTGAGTTAAAGCTTTGTCTACGTTTCTAAGATTTGTGGACTTTGGTTTCTTCTTTTTTGTTTGTTTGGTTTTTTTTGGCAGGGCAATTGGGGTTAAGTGACTTGCCCAAGGTCACACAGTGTCTGAGGCTGGATTGGTTTCCTCTTCTTTTTTTTAAATTTTATTTACTGACTTCTCATAGAATGTGGCCTTTGGGCTTGGGGAAGGATAAGATTTTCTAAATTCACTCAGCACTGATGACAAACATTTGCCAAGACTTGCGATCAGACAGTACGTAATTTTCTCTAATTCAGTAGTCAACCACTGAATGGAGAGCAGGGGGGAATTATTTCCTAGTTACTGACAACAAAAGAGCCTGTTAAAGCTCATGAAGGTCCTGAAAAGTCTTAGAGATTGTCTGGCTTTTCCTCCTAGCATGACACGGTCAGACAAATTTCAAAATCTGAGTGTGTGCATAGATACAAAGATAATGTGCAATTTGAAAGTGTGCCAATGTGTACTGAGGAAGGGAATCTCCCCTTAGACTCCTAGCATAAAGGTTCACTGATGGTACCAAGGCATTGCTCGTACCTATGGAAAGAATGAAAAGAGGCTAAGAGTGATCCCCAAGTCAGAAAAACAGTGGGGGATTAAGGATAACAAGAATAATGATCACAACAGTAATGACATTGATGATGCTGGTGGTGATACAGCACATTGGCTAGCCAGATACCACTAGGCCGAGCCTATAATCTACCCAACAAACTGTCACATTATCAGAAAACTGAGGCCTTGTTACTAGGTGAGGTACCAACTTCTTCTACAGCATACAAGTTGCCCAAGAGAGGGAAATATAGATAAACCACACTATTCCCCAGCTGGCTTTCCTGAAGGTTAAATCACCAGAAGATACACAGACAGACATGCCATGTCATGGAAACCCTCAGGAAATCCAGGCAGTACAAACAACCATGCCCTTCCTGAGACTCAGAGGCTTATCTGGGTTTGATCCCTATGCCATGAATAGCTACATTGGCCCAAAAGTGACAGTAGATGGTTGCAGCCAATCTAATAAACTACCAGCAGCGTTTAATATGCTTCTCCTCCTTAAATATGTCAACTACACATATCCCTAGAATTCCAGGGATGGTATACAGTTCATCTGTTGCTGGCCTGCTGTTTTCCTTAAATACTGTGCCAATAACATCTAATTCAGTAAATATTAATTAAATTCATGATGTGTGCTGGGGGATGGGAATAGAAACAAACAAAAAGTTCTAGCCTTTAAGAGCTTGCCTTCTATGGAGAGGACAAAACATATAAACAGAAAATATATTAACTATTTTGTAATATAAGTATTCTTTTACTTTAAAGTATACTTGTATGATAGATACTCTGATAACCATTTTCTTGGGAGGACAACACGTATAAACAGATAAGAATATGTATATGATATTTTGAGTAGAACAAGATCTAGGTAGGTGGATACTAGAAAGGCTTTCTTTAGGAGATGGCACATAAGCACAGCTTTGAATGAAGCCAGGAATTCGAAGAGGTGGAATTGAGGAGGAAGTGCATTCCATGTGCAATGGGGGAGGGGTGGGGGGGCAGAGATATTGCAGACGAGATGAAGTGGAGAGAAGGAATGTCATATACAGGCACTAGTAAGTGGGCTAGTTCAGCTCTAATACTGAGTAAAGGGGAACATATGTGTTATCATCTGGAAAGGCAGACTGATGTCATATTTTGAAAAGCTTTATGGGACAAGCAAAGAAAGACGTTTGTATTTGTTTGTAGAGGTAATAGGGAATCAATGAAGGTTTGTGAGCCAGGTAGTTACGTGGGCAGATTCATGCTTTATGAAGATGATTTTGGCAAGGGTATGGAGAAGGATCATAGATTTGGAAGTTACTCAGAGGTCAGGTCATCAATTCTAAGTCCTTCTCTTTGTAGTATCACTCTTTCTTAGTTACACAGGGGCACCAGAGTTTAAGTCATAATCCAAATATCTGTTGGCTCACGGATTTTATTTATGAATTGGAGAATGGTATATTATAATAATCCAGAAGAGGGAAAGTCTCTGAGGAGCAGACTATTTCTACTAAATGGCATACTGGATAGAGTATGGGGTCTGGAGTCAGAAAGATTCATCTTCCTGAGTTCAAATCTGGCCTGAGACACTTACTATCTGTATGACCCTGGGCAAGTCACTTAACCCTGTTTGCCTCAGTTTCCTCATCTGTAAAATGAGCTGGAGAAGGAAATGGCAAACCACTCCAGTATCTCTGCCAAGAAAACCCCAAATGGGGTCACGGAGAGTCAGACATGACTAAAAAATGATTCAACAACAAAAAGTGATGTACTTATATGTCCTATATGTATACATACACACACATATAGATAGGTAGATAGAGAGATAGATAGATAGATAGATAGATAGATAGATAGATAGATAGATGGATGGATGGATGGATAGAGTATGGGGCAGGGGATCTGGTACTCATAATCTTCCACTTTCCTAGCTACAGATTCACTTGGGCAACTCAGTTATCTTCTCTGATTCCCTATCTGTGTGTGGGATGAAAGACCCTCACCAATTAAAAGTTAATAAGGAGCCATCTCAGGATGGGAACAGAAATAAATTTTATTCAATTCTTGAGAATTGGGCATTCCCCGCTAAAACGAATCCAGCAAGGGAGGCACTTTACAAGAGGCAAGGCACTCATAATTATATCTAACACAAGAGAATTCCCACCCATTTCTGACCCTTTTCACCACTGGCTGGGAGGTGGGCTTACAATCTGAGCATGAAAGCTGTACAAGGAACTGGGAAATTGAGGCACAGAAACTCCAATTCCCATTCCCTTAGTTAATGATTACAACTGAGGTGACATCTATAAATCTAAAGAAGGAGAATAGGATAAGGGGAGGGGGAGACCCTTTCCATTCTTTACAGTAGAGAAAAACAGGTCATTATGACCCTGTTCTTACTGAGCAAATCTTTAAACCAGAACCAGAAGAAAGAACAAAAAGTTTTGGGGTAAACTTTCCCAGAGGCTGAGCCATCAGACTCTCACGGCCTCAGAATCTTCCCCTTCCCTATATCTTGATTTTTAAACACTCCTGTATATAGATATGAATAGATATGAACTTTATACTCATCCTCCCCTGGGAAGTCTTCATATTTCATTTATTTACCTCACACCTCTGTGAAATGGGGATAATAACACTTCTATTACCCACCTCACAGGGTTATTCTGACAACCAAATGAAATTACATGTGTCAATGTACTTTGTAAACCTTAAGTATAAGTGTAAGCTGTTGTTCTTACTGATAAGATAACTATAGAAATAAAACATGGAGTAAAGAAAAGAGAAATAGGATAATAAAGAGAGGAAGTAGAATCATGGAAATCTACCTGGATGCAAACATGGCACACACATTCTTATTGGCTTTTCTGTTTGAACTCTAGTGAGTTCAAAAACAAATCTCTGAGGATGCCTGAGAAGTCCAAGAAGAGTGTCAGGAAGAGGAGTTTCTCTTTTCCCTGGTGTGGAAGAAAACACTTATGACCCAAAGAGCAGAGAAAACAGAATAGGGAACATCATTACTATTTAAGTGGGAAAATTAATGCCTGTCTCTCAGGTAAGGTGTACCAGGAAAAAGTCTGTGTGTTATTGGATGGGACACTTGCACTTCAAATGTCCTCCAATGATATTCTATATTCTCTTTATACCTATATTCAGCTATATACCTTTACTGTGTCAAAGAGAAGAATGTCCAGAGCAGGTCTTGTGAGTTAAACCTTGTCACACAGATTTCTATAATCATAGTGCTCTAAGTTTAAGCTTACTCCTCTCATGGAGGCTGTATTTGTGGGAAAGAGTAAACTACATTCTTAGGAGAACATGTTATGTTAAATGTCATTACGATGTTATCCGAAAAAAATAGTCACCGCCCTCTGGGGACCCAACCTGTAGATCTGAGCAGAAGTTGGGGAATGCTGCTATTTCTTCTTCTCCTTGTTTACCATTTATTTATTTATCCATCTACTTATCTATCTATCTATTTATTTATTTATTTGCATCACTTTTTTTTTAAGATGGCAAAATTTACTTTTTGCCTCGTATGGTTTTCATGTTGATTTCCTGAAAAAGACAGGCTTTTAAAAGCGCATTGTGTTTTTAAATGGAACTACTTGACTCTACCTTAAAACTCAAATCACTCTGGCTTTCAGTGATTGGCCAATAATAGTTCCCACCCAAGCTTCAACATAGTTTTAGGCTTTAATGGCTTAAAATGAGTGTAAATAGCAATTGTTTTCTGTTCTTGTGAGAAACTCTGAGGGTGTTCCCTTTCAATTGATATCTTTTGAATGGTAAGTTGAGGCATCTTCTGTCTCAACTCTTATCCAGCTCTAAGTGTTTGAATGGGCGTGGCCTCAGACAAACTGAGTCCTGGGAAAGACCTTAATTTAGAAAGGCCAAGGACACCCATTGCATCCTGGACCATGACCAGTGGTCTTGACCTTTGTCTTGTCACTAGACTTCAATGATTCTGGAGGAGAGAGTGGGGCTGACAACTTTGCCCAGCTCTGTCTCTCTCTCTCTTATCCAATTTATGTGCCAGTCGAGACCCCCTTGTGATGTCATTGGTCCTCTTAGAGAATGAAGGACAAACAACAACAACCTTCATTCTCTGTTCTGTTCGCTCTGATGAGCACCTTTACTGGACTCACAGATGTCAAACTACTCTCTGCTTTTCTGCTGCCATCCATTGAAATTCTGCTGCTGAGATTGTTCAGGGCTATCCATCACTTTTGGTTACTGGGATGTAGTGGCCAGAAAGCCTCTCCCCAGCATGGAGGACATCTGAAGCATTAGAACAAATGTCCACTTCTGTGTGTCCTTCATTTGTGCCATTGTATGCTAAGGACCACTGGGCCTTTCCATTTGACTTGAACCTGAAATTTTCTTTATGGGGGAGACAAAGTCTCCTCGTATTAAAATGTATACTCCTGGGGGCAGCTAGGTGGCACAGTGGGTAGACCACTGGCTCTGGAGTCAGGAGGACCTGAGTTCAAATGCGGCCTCAGACACTTGTCACATGTATTAGCTGTGTGACCTTGGGCAAGTCACTTAACCCCAACTGCCCTGCCCCCCCCCAAAATGTATACTCCTTGAAAGAGGGTTATTGGCTTGCCTCTCCATTTTTATTCCTGGTAGCTTAGTGTTTTGCATGTAGCAAGCATTTAATAAATGCTTTCTTATTCATTCATTTGTCATGCTAATTAATCAAATTTCTTTTACATTAAACTAACGTGTCCTCTGCTACACTGAGAAAAGTAGACACATTTGTAACAGTTTGCGGACTACGGTTTTTGAGTGAGCGCTGAATCCCTGAATGCCTCAAACTTGGGGTGTCTTTTCTTGAAGCTCTCATGGGAGGAGATCGCCAGGTGCTGCGGGTAAAGAAATTGAGACCTAGAGACAATACATGTTCTGCCCAAGGGAATACACAAGTACAGGGACAGTTATTTAGATACTGCAGTCTAGTTGCAAAAGTCAGGCCCCATTAAAATTTGAATCACAATCTTTCAAACCAAAATTCTAAAAGCATGAGTGCAAACAGTTTAGATTTGTTCAGAAGGGGCTAATTTCGCTTGACAGCTTGAGTCCTTTGTAAAAATAGAGGAAACCCCTTTTCTTATCAAAGCAGTTCATGTAGATGAGAAATGAGCTTGTCTAGGAAGTTACACATGCATTCAGATGAAGGGTGTTCCACTCTAAGAATTCCTCCAACTATAGTTTGTTTTTTTTTTTTCCAGTTTTACCTCATGTCCTTAAATAAAGTTTGCAAGTTTCTTCAAAAGAGCTAATGATTTTTTCCAAACATCTACCTCATTCTAAAATTTACAAACAAATCCCTCAGTGAAACTTAGGACATGTAGCTGCCTTGGGCCATGTTGTTGTTTTCGTTGTTGAGTTGTTTTCAATGGTGTCCGACTCTTCCTGACCCCATTTGGGGTTTTCTTGGCAAAGACACTGGAGCGCTTTGCCATTTCCTTCTCCAGGTCATTTTACAGATGAAGAATTGAGGCAGACAGGGTTAAGTGACTTACCCAGGGTCACATAGCTAGTAAGTATCTGAAGCCAGATTTGAACTCAGGAAGATGAATCTTCCTGACTTCAGGCCTGGAGCTCTATACACTGTTAGTACTGATTACTTCTGTTTTGTAGGATTGTATTATTATCCTTGCAAGAGAAATTTTAGATTCTCAGAAAGTTTCCAGAAATCCTCTTACCTCCATCCTGCTTCCCCACAAATCTTTTTGTTTCAATTTATTTATTTAACATATTTAGTTTTCAGCATTGATTTTCACAAGAGTTTGAATTACAAATTTCCTCCCCATTTCTACCCTCCCCCCCACTCCAAGATGACATATATTCTGGTTGCCCTGTTCCCCATTCAGCCCTCCCTTCTGTCACCCCACTCCCCTCCCATCCCCTTTTCCCTTCCTTTCTTCTAGGGCAAGATAAATTCCTATGCCCCATTGCCTGAGTATCTTATTTTCTAGTTGCATGCAAAAAACATTTTTTTTTTGTTTTTGAACATCTGTTTTTAAAACTTTGAGTTCCAAATTCTCTCCCCTCTTCCCTTCCCACCCACCCTCCCTAAGAAGTCAAGTAATTCAACATAGGCCACATGTATATCATTATGTATTACCCTTCCACAATACTCATGTTGTGAAAGACTAACTATATTTTGCTCCTTCCCAACCCATCCCCCTTTACTGAATTTTCTCCTTGACCCTGTCCCCTTTCCAAAGTGTTTGTTTTTGATTACCTCCACCCCCATCTGCCCTCCCCTCCATCATCCCTCCCTTTTTTTTATCTTCTTCCCTCTTCTTTCCTGTGGGGTAAGATACCCAATTGAGTATGTATGGTATTCCCTCTTCAGGCCAAATTTGATGAGAGCAAGATTCACTCACTCCCCCCTCACCAGCCCTCTCCCCTCCTCCCACAGAACTGCTTCCTCTTGCCACCCTTATGCAAGATAATCCACCCCATTCTATCTCTCCCTATCTCCCTCTCTCAATATATTCCTCTCTCATCCCTTAATTTGATTTTATTTCTTTTAGATATCTTCCCTTCATCTTCAATGAACCCTGTGTCCGCTCTCTCTCTCTCTCTCTCTCTCTCTCTCTCCATATATATATATATGTACACATACATATATACATACATGCACATTCACTTATACATATATACACACATAAACATATATATATATATATATATATATATATGCATATTCCTTTCAGCTACTATGATATTGAGGTCTCATGAATCATACACATCATCTTTCTATGTAGGAATGCAAACAAAACAGTTCAACTTTAGTAAGTCCCTTGCAATTTCTGTTTCTTGATTACCTTTTCATGCTTCTCTTGATTCTTGTGTTTGAAAGTCAAATTTTCTATTCAGCTCTGGTCTTTTCACTGAGAAAGCTTGAAAGTCCTCTATTTTATTGAAAATCCCTATTTTGCCTTGGAGCATGATACTGAGTTTTGCTGGGTAGGTGATTCTTGGTTTTAATCCTAGCTCCATTGACCTCTGGAATATTGTATTCCAAGCTCTTCGATCTCTTAATGTAGAAGCTGCCAGATCTTGGATTACTCTGATTATGTTTCCACAATACTCAAATTGTTTCTTTCTGGCTGCTTGCAGTATTTTCTCCTTGATCTGGGAGCTCTGGAATTTGGCAACAATATTCCTAGGAGATTTCTTTTTGGGATCTATTTGAGGAGGTGATTAGTGGATTCCTTCAATTTCTGTTTTGCCCTGTGGCTCTAGACTATCAGGGCAGTTCTCCTTGATAATTTCTTGAAAGATGATATCTAGGCTCTTTTTTTGATCATGGCTTTCAGGTAGTCCAATAATTTTTAAATTATCTCTCCTGGATCTATTTTCCAGGTCAGTGGTTTTTCCAAGGAGATATTTCACATTGTCTTCCATTTTTTCATTCCTTTGGTTCTGTTTTATAATATCTTGATTTCTCATAAAGTCACTAGCTTCCACTTGCTCCCATCTAATTTTTAAGGTAGTATTTTCTTCAATGGTTCGTTGGACCTCCTTTTCCATTTGGCTAATTCTGCCTTTCAAGGCGTTCTTCTCCTCATTGGCTTTTTGGAGCTCTTTGCCATTTGAGTTAGTCTATTTTTTAAGGTGTTGTTTTCTTCAGTGTATTTTTTCAGTATTTCTTGGGGTCTCCTTTAGCAAGTCATTGACTTGTTTTTCATGGTTTTCTCGCATCCTTCTCATTTCTCTTCCCAAGTTTTCCTCTACTTCTCTAACTTGCTTTTCCAACTCCTTTTTGAGCTCTTCCATGGCCTGGGACCAGTTCATGTTTTTCTTGGAGACTTTTGGTGTAAGCTCTTGCACTTTGTTGACTTCTTTAGGCTGTATGTTTTGGTCTTCTTTGTCACCAAAGAAAGAATCCAAAGTCTGAGACTGAATCTGGGTGTGTTTTCGCTGCCTGGCCATATTCCCAACCAACTAACTTGACCCTTGAGTTTTTCGGTGGGGTATGACTGCTTGTAGACTAAAGAGTTCTATGTTCCACGTTTGGGGGGGATGTGCCAGCTCTGCCACACCAGCACTCCTCCTTCCCCAAGAACCCCCAACCTGGACTGGGCTTAGATCTTCAGCAGGCTGTGCACTCCTGCTCTGATCTGCCACTTAATTCTTCCCACCAGGTGGGCCTGGGGCTGGAAGCAACAGCAGCTATAGCTGCCCACCTCCGCTGCCCTGGGGGCGGTGGCCCAACCAAGAACTCCTTCCGCTCCCTCAGCTTTTCCCACTAACCTTCTCCGCTGTCTTTGGTGTTTGTGGGTTGAGAAGTCTGGTAACTGCCGCAGCTCACTGATTCAGGGTGCTAGGGCCCGCTCCGTCCGGCTCCTGGTCTGGTTGGTCCGAGCCGCTCACACTGGGCTCTGCTCTGCTCCGCTCCCAGCTCCCAGCTCCCAGCTCCCAACTCCCAGCTCTGTGTGGGATAGACCTCACTCAGAGACCATCCAGGCTGTCCTGGGCTGGAGCCCTGCTTCCCTCTGCTGTTTTGTGGGATCTGCAGTTCTAGAATTGGTTCAGAGCCATTTTTTATAGGTTTTTGGAGGGACTCGGCAGGGCAGTCACGTTTGTCCCTGCTTTCCAGCCGCCATCTTGCCCCACAAATCTTTAACAAAGAAGTAACCTTTTCCTCTTTCTTTAGTACTCTTATATCTTTCAGATGAGGACTATTTTACTCACTTACTATAGTTCGATTTGTATTTCAGGGATTTATGGACACATCTTTCCCCTTTTGGAATGGAAACAGCTTGAGAGCAATTCAATCCAATTTAACAAATATTTATTAAATGCCTTATATTGCCCTCTAGACTGTGCTTCTGACTCGTTCCACTTAGTTACCATGACTCAGTTCCCTTCTCATCCTGGAGCTTTCCTTAGGGCCTGGATCCTTCTTACTATGGAACATTTCTGTGCTATTCCTGCTCCTTTCTCTTAATTGAGGCACCTTCCAAGGCCTGCCATTTTGGTGATGGACTCAAGCTGACTTTGCTTAATTCTCCTCCCTCTTGGGCTGCTGACTTACAGGACTTTGCCACCATGCCCTTGCCCAGGTACCTGCACCCCACCTCCCCCAACCTTTTAGCTTCCTTTTGTGTTTTTTTTTCCTCCTGGTTTCCCAGGACTTAGGTGGCACAATGGTTAGTGTGTTGAGTCTAGAGTCAAGTTAGACCTCAATTCGTATCTGACCTCAGATCCTTAGCTGCCCGATACTGAGATGGTCATTTAACTTCAGTTTTCTCAATTATAGAACGGGGATTATAATGGTACCTACCCCCATAGTTGATGTGAGGAACAAATGGCACATCCTAGGTACTTATTAAATGTTTGTTTCCTTCCTTCCCCATTAGAATGTAAGTTCTTTGAGGGCAGGGACTCTTTCTATTTGCTTATATTTTAGAACAGTATCTAGTATATAACTAATGCTTTATAAATGTTTCTTGCTTTGCCTTGCCTACTATGTGCCAGACATTGTTAGGAACTGAGGAAGCAAAGATTAAAAAGAAAGAGACAGACAGAGACAAAGACAGAGAGACTGACAGGGAGGCAGAGACAGAGAGAGAGGGAGGAAGGAAAGAAGAAAGGGAGGGAGGGAAAGAGAGGGAGGGAGAGAGAGAGAGAGAGAGAGAGAGAGAGAGAGAGAGAGAGAGAGAGAGAGAAAAGAGAGAGAGAGGAGAGAGAGGGAGAGAGGGAGGGAGGGGGGGACAGAGAGAGAGAGAAAAAAAAAGAGAGAGAGAAAGAGAGAGAGAGAGAGAGAGAGAGAGAGAGAGAGAGAGAGAGGAGAGAGAAAAGAGAGAGAGAGAGGAGAGAGAGGGAGAGAGGGAGGGAGGGGGGGACAGAGAGAGAGAGAAAAAAGAGAGAGAGAGAGAGAGAGAGAGAGAGAGAGAGGGAGACGGAGGGCAGGAGCAATCCTGACCTCAAGAAGATTATATTTTACTAGAGTTAGGACCTTTTATTTCATTTTTGCATCCTCAGCTTCCAGCATAGTACCTAGACCATTTATGAATGTTTTCTGATTAGAATATTGAATGACACTAATAAGGAGAAGAGGCTAATGGGGTTTGAGAATTTCTAAGCTCTGCTGGCATTCTTAAAGCATCCCATAAATCCGTTTACCTTGAGGGTCTTAGAACCAGGCCCAGAATTAGCCCTCCTCCAATTTGCCTAAAACTATTAAGGAGTAATTAAGTGGTTAAAGGGTGTTTTCCAGGTTGTCTGAAGTTTGGTAAGTGGGCTGGATTAAAGAGAACAGGCTTGCTCTTCCATTAGCTGACCTTGCAAGCTAATAAATTCATCCTGCATTTTTCTGCTACTGCCAATTTATGGCATACAGGAAACTAATCTTGTACAATAACTACCTTCCTGTACTTAGTTCCTAAATAGAGCCAAATGGATTTGGTGGCGGAAGAACTCCGCAACAGTTCCTGTGAAACAGTGCTGAGCCCAGCAAGAACCGATAGAGGCTTGTTGCTGTTTATTGACTCTGACAATATAATTATGTGCTCATTTGGCTGCTTTGCACTTAAGAATAATAAATTTTTTTTAAAAAGCTTCTACACAAGGGCTACCACCATGATTTCAACATCAAACAAAAAAAATTATAAGTGTATTTGTTACATGCCAGATTAACACAATCACCTGTGATTTTCAGGCCTGGAACACATAGGCAATCGATACTACACACTGAAGGCTTTGATAAGAAATGTTTGTGGGCTCTGTGATATTTTTTCCCCTTAATCGCAAAGGACCTAGCTTAGTAATGACTTAATAATGGCATTGCATTCTCATTACAAAGTCAGATGCATTAAGAGATGAGAAGACAACAGAGAAGAGGAGAGTAAAGGAGGGGAGAAGAGTGGAAAGAAGGGGAGGGAAGAGAAGAGGGAAGAAAAAAACAGGAGGGGGGATGGAAGAAGAGATAAGAGGAAGGGAGATGGGAAGGGAGGAGAAAGAAGGAGAGGGGGAAGTAGAGGGGAGAGAGGAGAGGAAACTAGAGAGGAGGTGGAAGAGGACAGAACAAGGGATGGGGGAAGGGGAGAAGAGAGGAGAGGAGAGGGGAGGAGATGGGAGGGAAGAGAAGGAGAGGGGAGGGGAGGGGAGGGGAAGGGACCTACTTAAACCTATAGCATATTACAAACAATTCTGAACTTGATCGTTTTGGGGAAATGATTTTCTTCTAAAAACAGAACCTTTTAAACAGGCTAACACTGTTCGTACACACCTGACACAGAAGTACCACATAGGGTTGTCATTAAAGGTTAAAATGAAGACTTTTTTCCCCCTACTGAACAACACCACAATTTATCAGTCTGGTATGGCAAGAATTCCTAGCAACAGCTCTAGGCCTAAACTGTCAAACCTTTGTTCAGCAGTCAATTACAACCAGATTGAAACAGGTCTAAATTAAACGCAGAGTGCATTTACCAGAAGAAAGGAGAATAAGTACCTGTGATTTGGGGGGACCACACATAACTAGGCTGTGTTAGAGTTAGATTTTGGTCACTGAGAAGCAGTCTTCTTCGATTAATCTTTGAAATCAAATTGACCACAACTGTTAGCTCTTCCTCATCACAGAATGTGCTGCTGCTATCTCCCCAGATCTGATTAGTTCATTTCTATATTGATTAGTCCCAGGTGGACCAGATAAACTTTCTGTGTTAATTTAGAGTATTATTCTAGAGCTGTAATAAAACAAATGATCCCCAACGATATAGATCCCTTCTAGCAAAGTGACTGCCAGAAAACCCAGAACTACAATCAAAAAAGGGATGCTTTTGTCTGGATTCTTAGCATTTGAGTATCTGAATACAGAACCCTCCTTCATTGCTTCTCTTTTTCTTTTTTTCACCTTTGACACTAATTTAACTGGATTTTTAAGGAGGTAACTAAATGTTTCAAGGTCATGATATCTGGCCTGGCAGAGTCAAAAGAAGAAGCCACTTACTGGTCTATCAACTTAACCTTTTCTCATCTATATAATAGCTAAAATACATGTACCATCTATCTCACAGGAGTGTTCATGAGCACAGAGCTTTATAAAATGTGAAGTCTGGTAGAAACATGAGGCTGTTGGGAAAAGTTGGGATGATAGGTGTAAGTAAGAGAAGCTTAGAACGTGTATGATTCATATAGATGCTGTGGCTAATATGGAGATCCAAGGGGTATTGGTAGATCAAAGGCAATTGCCCTCCTTATCAATTTAATAGTCACAGGCTTGTCTTACAGGAGGCTAACCTAAATCGAGAAAGCACATAAGAGAAAAAACCAAAATGGGGATGCATTGCCTGATTCAGGCACCCAAACTGTTAGAGTCATTCTGATTTCCCAGGAGGAACCAGTCATCAGGGTTAAATTATGTCCACGAGGTGGGCTGGGCAAATCTCTGATTGCAAACCACTAGGCATGGCTTCCAAAAGTATAGGTTAGGGCAACACTTGGTGACTGACAGATGACTGACTCTCTCTGTCTCTCTCTTTTTACTTGACTCAAGTTAAGTTGATTTTGACGATTAATTTAGCATGAATCATTTCACTCCTTTTTTTAAGTCTTCTATCATCATGTGCCACTATTTGAGATCATGCTGGTCCATTCTTTTTATTTCTGTTTTGAAATTACTTTTATTAGGAACTTAGACCATCAACACACATGCTCATTTTCATATACAAAGAAGAACAAAAAAGAGAATTGTATACAAGTTTTTACTTCTCTCATGTACAGTTTGTTTTAAGCATCTATTAAACTTAACGTGGCAGTAACAAAATTGCTTTTCTGAATTTGTCTTTCTTCTCAGTATTTTAAATACTTTATTGATGTTCTTTCCTTTTTTGCATCTCTATCACTACCTACTACATCTCCTCCCTGCCACAAACACCAAATAAAAGCTCTCCCTTGTTTCCAATAACCAGGGTTGAGAAAAACAAATCAACACATTGGTCATGTCTGAAAATACATGTGTCATTCTCTACCTCTAGCCCATTACTTCTTTGCCAAGAGGTGGGTGGAATGCTTTATCATTAGTCTCCTAAGTCATGATTCATCCCTTTTACTTCTGGGTGTAGACTTATGTGTACTGAGGTTCCCTGTTCCCTCTTTGGGCTACTTATTACAAAATAAAATTAGTACAGTACTTTGGGCTGAAATGTTTGGTCTAATCTATAACTATAAATTCTTTCACTGAAACCTTTTTGCGTCATTCTTACTGAAGGCTTAACCAGTTTCTAAAGGGAAAGGACTAGTCAGTCTAGGAAAGACTCTTCCCTGAAGTGATTGAAATAATGATCAGATTAAGAGAAGGAAGAAGTCTTCTTTTGATTCCTTTCATAGAATTATCTTTAAAATTTACCTTTTACCATTGGGGAAGAAGAAAACTTTAAGAAAGCGTACTTAACCTTTTTTTTTTTAACTGTCCTGGACTTCTTTGTCAGTCTAGTGGAACCTATGAAACCTTTCTGAGAATTATATTTTTTAAATACATAAAGTAGATTGCAGAGGATGAAAAGGAAATGATTAGATATCAAGTGGCCAAAAGGGGATTGAATAGTTTTAGGAAAATCATTCTCTATGTTCCACTAACAATGAACTATTTTCCTGCTTCATGAATCAAAACTGTTAACTGAACTTTCACCTGAGCTCCCTTAACTGTGTTTTAACTTGTTGTGGAATTTTGTTTTGGCTTAGCACAGTGTCTGGCACATAGTAGACTGGGTGCTTAATAAATGCTTTTTGACTTGACTTGTTTGAGAAGACTATAATATTGTAAGAGGAAACTGGGTCAGAGAGATTTACAAAGGCATGGGGAAACTCTACCCTTTTTGCATTTCCTTTTCTTTTTCTAAGCAGAGTTAGTTAGAATTAGAATAATTGAATTAATAAATTTATCTTTGGCAAGCTTGTGCCAATACACAGAGTACTGAATTTTTTTCTTTTATATCAAGTATGGGTATAGTTCGCATTATTTCCAAATTCGTTCCTGGATTTTCAATCTATGCTTAATAATAATTTCACTCATTGGAATAAATTTACCTCCACCAAAGTCCTACTTTGGAACTTTAATTTGACATGGAGGTAAGTGCAGGCTCTCAATGGATGAATGAATGAATGAGAAATTTATTAAGTGACCTATGCTGTAGGAACTGTGCTAGATGGTGAGGATACAAATATAAAAGTTAGACAGTCCCTGCCTTCAAGGATGTTCTATTTAATGTGCAAATAGAGCACAGGGGGAGGGGAGAGGGGTCAAATCACGTCCAACTGTTTCAACAATCCGACTAGCAGCTGCTGTGGTAGTGAAAAACCAACACAAGTCCAACAACAAGAATGCTGCCAGCATAGGTTCTTTTGATCTCCTTTACAAAGGAAAGCAAGGTTAAGGGGCTGACAAGTTTACATTAATCCAGCATACAGACTTCATTCACTTAGTTCAGGGGAAAAAGCCAGCACCCTGAACTCAGAGCAAATACAAACAAATTACAAATATCAACAGACAGACCTTGTCTGTTTCAAATCCCAGTACATAGTTACCAGAGTTTAACAAAGTCCCAGCATCCGGGTTTTTCAAGCTGGAGGGCTCTTAACTACAACTGCCCAGAGTCTCCACATTAGCAGGCCCCTGAGCAAATAGCTCTGTCTTCTCCTTTTATACAGTTTCAGAATCATCAAACTTAGGCTCCTTCCATTGGCTCTGGTGTTAGCACCACCTTAGTTACCAATTCACACCCACATAGGCTTAGCACCTAATAGGGGTTTGGGCCTGGGGCTTAGCATCTAGTAAGACTCAATAAAAGACACTGAATTGATCAAAGGAAACAAAGGCCAAACTCTTCAAGGATCCCCAATACACCAACCAAGGTGTTTTTTTGTTTGTTTGTTTTTTTGGTATAGGTTTATGTATGTGTATGAGAGAGAGAGAGAGAGAGAGAGAGAGAGAGAGAGAGAGAGAGAGAGAGAGAGAGACAGAGAGAGAGAGAGAGAGAGAGAGACAGAGAGAGACAGAGAGAGAGAGAGAGACAGAGAGACAGAGAGAGAGAGACACAGACAGAGAGACAGAAAACAGAGATGGTGAGCAGAATAAGAGGGAAGTTGATTAACATGCCATTTCTAGAAATAATGGTAGTGTTGATATGATCATAGTCCTCAGAACAAGAAAGAGTAAAGAGGAATTGATGCAGCATATCCATGGCAGGGTAGAAATTGGCCAAGGTAATGATGGCTGGCTAAACATAGAGGCTCTCTCTAGGAAGGAAAACATAGTTTTAGAGCAGTCCAGGGGCAGCAGAACATCAAGAGTGGAAAATATCTAAAATGAAAATTCATGGTTGGGTCTAGGTCTGGCTAGTTGTAGGGGCATGTACCAATCAGACTAGCATAGCTCTAGAGAAGGAATTCTAACAACAGCCACAATAGCAATACCAAAATGGAAAGTCTTGGAGGAGAGACCCCATAATAAACCATGTGAGTTTATTATCTGAGGACCAGATGAGCTTAATTTAAAGACTCTATGACCTGAGAGTTAACTACAGGAAGATAGTAGCCCCGTCTATGAGGCAGACATTGCTCTTACTGTGGTTAAAAAAAGCCACTAATTTTACAAATTTTAAACTAAATTTTCAAGATGAGGGAGGCATGTTGAGACATTAATGGTATGACAAAGATCTGGAGCGTTTAGTGGACTATAAACGTAACATGTCACAATTGTAAAATGGCAGCCAAAAGAGCTAATGTCATCTTAGGCTTCATTAAGAGAGGCATCATTCCCAGGAATAAGAAGCTGATAATCCCACTGCAGCCTGACATGGCCAGGGCACATCTAGAATACTGTGTTCAGGTTTCTGTTATATTTTCGGCAAGGCATTGATAAGCTGGAGAGTGTCCAAAGGAAGGCAGCCAAGATGGTGAAAGAATCTAAGTTTCTGCTACCATAGAATCAGCTGAGAGAACTGGGATATTTAGCTTGGAGGAGACAAGACAAAATTCAAGAAGAACATGATAGGTGTCTTTAAGTATTTGAAGGACCAACCCATGAAAGAAGTAATAGGCTTGTTTTGTTTGATCCTAGACAGCAGGAGAAAGAACAATGGGACTGAAGTTGTACAGAGGCACATTTAAATTAGGCTTTATGGTAAAACAAAAAGACCCCTAGTCCTCCCCTTAGTGGTATCCCAAGATGGAAAAACACATTTGGGGCTCTCACTGAAAATCACCAAGTAAAGGCTAAATGACCAGTATGGAATGTATGTGTGCATGCATGCATGCATGCATATATGCACATGTGTATTGTGTACATGCATGTGTATGTATGTACATGTGCATGTATATATGTATATGTATGTTACATATACCTTTATACTATATACATATATTCATATAAGCATTTATAGTGTATAGATACCATATATTATATCATATATGCTATTTATATTATACTAATATAGTAGACATACTAATATGTTCACACATGCTCATATATGCATGTACTTGCACACACGTATACACATACATACATATGTGTGTATAATATCTATATCCATATCTATCTATCTCTGTGTGTGTGTGTGTGTGTGTGTGTGTGTGTGTGTGTGTGTGTGCTTTTTCAGGTTTGGGTTTTACTAGGCAGCCACTGACGTCCCTCTCAACTCTACAATCCTATGAAGGTGAACTGTATATACTATTATAGCCTATGACTGGATTTCAGTTGAATTTTCTTTCAAATATATTTATTGTGTGAGTACACTGGGTAAATCCGAATCACACAGAATAGCTTAAAGATAAAATATTCTTTAAACCCATTTTAATGGTTGCATTCTAAAACAGCCAGCCGAAATGTTGCTAAGCAGCAAAGTTAGCGTGGTGGCTGGGTTACTGTTCTTTCGTTGACTCAATCTGTCTTTGTTTTGGGCTCAAGGATATAAGTATCTCTTATTTTCCCAGAACCAGAGAATCTCTATTTCACATTCACCCACTGGAATGAATCTTTTCATGCTGTCTCTGAATCAATGAGCCTCGATAGGTATGAGAAGATGCAGGATATTATGGAGCAAAGATTTTATGGGTCTGAGAAGGAAGCACTGAGGACTTACAGCCTGAGTTAAAAACAGAGTATGTTCAGCATTTATCAGCAGTTGTGCTGGACCAGTGTGCAAAATGAACCTACAGTCTTTTTTTTTTTTTATGCCTGGCACTAAGTTTCTCCGTCTTCTTCTCATGGATTTGACAAGATTCCAAGAAGAGGTGCCAGAAGTTTCTGGAATTCCTCAGGAAGAGTCAACCTTTTCCAGTTCACATGGACTACTTGTTGATTTGGTCTCATTGTCCTTTATTTAGGATGTAGTCATACTATAATGGCTTTCAACACCGTGTAGTGCTTTGGCATTAGACAACATGCCTGTCTCATGGCAGCTGAGAGTCCTGGGGCCTGGGATCTTTTCCAGGTCAAAAGAGAACCAGGTTACATTAATACAGCATAGGAAATTATACTATAAAAAGGGATCAGGGAATGGCCAAGGTAGTGATTCATTTCCACCAGAGGTCCTCTTTCTGCCTTCATGAGTTAAAGTACCTCATGTGAAATGTTTTGATGCTTTGGAAGATCCCTGGTTTTAATGATACACGTACTCCTTTCTCATCCTGAATATTTTTGGTTCATTTTTCCCCTCTACATTCTCCATAGAAGATTTGGTCAATATTCTGGAGGACTTCCATGTACTTTCAGTGCCACCGAGGACACTACTTGGACCATATAACTATTAATATCTTTCGTGTTCAATCCATGACTACCCTTCATCTTTGTTTTTGGTCATACATGGTTTTTGATAATGTTATATATGCCACTAATCATATGCAGTCACCATGTTTCCTACTGGTAGGACCTCCTACAAATATAGGCCACCACTTCGTACTGCTTCATATCTCATGTATCCATCCATTTGAGTTCTGCCTAATAATGATCTTTATGAATGTCTTTGCCTTTACTATCAATCAGTCATTTTTACCAGATTCCAAATGGAATCTGGCATCATGGAAATGGCATCATTCTGTTTTTGAAGAGAATCAGTCACATGAAGGCAAGATAGAACATATCTATAGTCAGATTTCTATTCTATGATGCCTTACTTGAAAACAATGTCTTCAATTATACAGTTCTTTTTAATAGCCGGACTTTTATTTGCGATGGCTACTCACTTGGGTTTGAATGTGCATTAAGTTCAAATGTATAGCTTTTTATCCTTCCTCCCTGATTCCTATTCTCATATTCTACTCTTCCTCTATTTTACTCCCTTTGTAGCACTTGTTTCTGATTCTCTCTGGAGTTTTGTCACTGCGACTGAACTGCCTTCTCTCCCTGGAACTTTCCAGAATGTGGGGCCTTCTTACCTTGCTACATCTCTCTGACATCCTGGCCTCTTCTCACACTTATGAATTCCTTTTGCATGGCCTCCATTTTGAGGATGGACCCAGGCTGCCCATGCTTCTTTCCCCTCACAGCTATGCTTCTCACTTTCCCTATTAGGCTGCTGTGCAAGAATTTTAATCATCACACACATACCACCACCACCACCACCCCTTTTCAGCTTTCGTTTTCTATGCTTTTCTCATTAGAATGTAAGCTCCTTAAATAGGGACTCTCTTTTTGTTTTTATTTGTATCTCTAGCACTTAGCACAGTGCCTGACACTTGGTAAGCACTCAATAAATGCTTGTTGCTTCTTCCCACCTTCCCTTTTTTCTTTCACATCGGACAATAATATGTTAAATGTTGTCAGTTTAAATGTATTCTTTCCAAAGTAAACATTTGAGAGGCAGCCATGGCTAGAGAATGGTCAGGTCCTATCTTTGACATGCAGTGTAGTACAATGGAAAGAAAGTTGGCTGGGCAACTCTAAATCGCAGACACAGGCAAATCTTAATTAGTAAAGATGGTTTCTTATATCTATGAAATCATAGATCCAACAACAGCAACAAGATACAACTCTATAGAGATCTACTTACTTCTTCCAATAATAACTATGTAGTGCTTTAAAGTTTACATAGCATTTTACTTATTTATCCTGAGAGGGACGTGGTATTATTTATGCCCATTTTAAAGATGAGGACACAGGAGCTGAGGAAGGTTAATTGAGTTACCCTTGGTCACAAGGATCTGGAGCAGGATTTGAACTTAGGGCTTCCTGACCTGAGGCCTCACACTCTATTCAATGGGCCACCTAGCTGCCTTTAAGGTTCTATAAGTTCATCAGTAAGGGTACTCCCTCTATCAGTGTAGCTAACAATCCCTGCGTCTATCAATGCTTAAGCTGCTACATCTGAAAAATCTTCATTAATTAATGGTCAACCTCCTGGTGTTGGACTTTTCTGAACTGCTGGACCGGTTCTTGAAAAATTAACAACAAAAACACATTGTCCAACCCCTAGCCTAGATCATCCTTGAAGCCTTCCAACTTGGCAGGATCTGGCAGAGCCTGTTCTCTTTGAACACTGCCCCGGAGAAGCCAATGTCACCTCAATGCCATGATGAGGATTTTGATGAGGGCTTTAGTGGAGTATACAGAAGTTGTAATCAATCAAGAAAAATGGTGAAATTCTCCTGACAAGAGAGCTTATCATAGAATCCTGACTGCTACAATACCAGTCATGCCTCCTGGCTCTTAGAAAAACAAATAATAAGGGAAAAAAAACCCAACATTTTGCGGTTTTGTGCTTGGAATCTAGTCTGGGTACAGATCTTGGCTAGCCTGTCTAATAATCATTTTTGAGAGACTGTCACAAAGCCTATTAGAGCATTCAGTTACTATAGTGATCGGGTTAAGCTAGAAGCCAGCAGGTCTCTTAAACACAACTTGGGACTGAGTACAAAATCACACAATTTCTCAGCTAGACATCAGGACAAAATTTACTCTTGCTGAATGGAGGCAGTAGGCTGGCGTTACACTATTCAAAAATTTCACAAGCATCTCTCAGTCCCCAGTTAATTTTTCCTGTGGTTACTATTAAGCTGATGAACTTGAGCCAGCTTTTTGTTCAAGCCAGGTGCTTGGCAGGAGGGGAGCCTCAATTTCATTTTTTTTTCTTTCAGAGACCTCTAGTACTAGCTTTCATCATCTCCTTTTCTTTATAGCTTTGTTGATTGGTGAAAATATGTACATTTGTCTAAGAAACACGACAGGGAAACAAAAAGTCCCTAAGAATTTATAAAAGAATAATGAGCAAAATACTTACAAATGAGGACATAACAATGCAAACATTCGATTCTTCCCACCTTTCAGATGCAATGATTATTGAAAACATTCTTTCAATAATGGCTTCACCACTTGCCATCTCAACATATACAAGGTCCAAATTGGAAAGGCAGACTGTAGGGAATACTCAGTACTGGAGACCCAGCTTTCACATGAATTAATTGGCTATTTAGAAGACTTTTTTTTTGATGAGCATGCCTTAAAGAAGAAAGCATGGATGCCTTTGAGTACATCAGTGATGCTATAGACACCATAGGCTGGTGTTGTTGAAACGGAAAGAGTAAACATTTGGTTTTATCTCTCTTCTGCATCAAGAACACAGCTGAACCCAGGTTAGTGATTACCTACTCTCCAGAGAGATTATTCCTTTTAAGTAACTGGTACTAAGGTAATTAGGTTGAAAAGCAACCAAGCATTGCCTAAAGGACTCTGCATCCTGTTTACTAAGCCTGATGAAAACACTGTGCATGAGTCTCCCTCAGTGGTCTGAAACATGGCATCTTGCAAAAGAGTGGTTAACATTATTATTCTGGGTGGTCATTATTACCAAACAGTATTTTTCCTAAAGAGGAAAGAAGAAAACAGTTATTAGATTTTTTTTTAAAGCACCTTTTTCTGAAGAGCTCAATGAGTTGTGCAAATAACTTTCAAATGGCACTAATAGCTCATAACAGGAACACATTTCAATGTCCCAAGACTGAAAATGAGGAAGGGAAGTGGGAGGAGTAGGGAATGGGGTGAAAGGGGAAAAATAAACCTGTAGTTACTTCTGTAAAGGGAATCAGATGAGGGAAAGGCCACACTTCTCAGTACACCATACAGCGAACACTCATTCCATTAGGAACTACATTTCCTGTGATGCTCCAGATTCGAAGAGTTAGCCTGATGGCAGAGGACAAGACAAAGTTTCCACAGGGTGCCACAGCTGGATGGAGCACCTTAGCCTGGAGCCAGGAAGACATGAATTCAAGTCCAGCCTCAGACCCTTAACAGCTGTGCGATCCTGAGCAAGTCTCTTAACTATTTGCCTCAGTTTCCTCAACTGTCAAATGGGGATAACTATAAAATGTACCTTGCAGGGTTGTTGTGAGGGACAACCATTTCTAAGGAGCACTTAGCACAGGGTCTGGCACATAGTGGGTACTATTTCCTTCCTTTCTCCCACCCTACCACACCCCTCCAATAGTGGCACAGGTATGTATTCATTGTGAAGAAAGAATTAGAAATAAGTAGAAGCCAGGTAAAGGCAGAGTTAGCAAGAGTCTAGCTAACCAGAAACTGACCATATTTTTGGCTAAGCTGCAAAGAGGAGAGTTATCGGAAGTGAGTAAACTGCCATGGTCTTTACTATGTAAAGAAAAGTTGCTGCCAGAAGATAGAATCACAACTGAAAGCTGGAGCAAAGCTCCAAAGTTTTATCCTTATTTTCTTTAGTACACATATATACATACATACATACATACATACACATATATATACACACACACATACACACATATACACACATATACATATATATGTGTGTATATACATACACACATATATACACACATGTATATACACACATATATATATATACACATATATACATATGCATGTGTGTATGTGTGTGTGTGTATACTTTCAGGTAAGGAAACTCCCTACTAGTATAGTCTTGATTAGTTTCTTAAAGCAATGATGTTAAATTTAAATAGAAACAGGGAGGCCACTAAACAATACATATGCAGGCTGCATATTGACTTAGAAAACCATTTATTAATATTATCTATGTTTTATTGTATTTTAAAATTTATTTTGTTAAATTTTTCACAATTACATTTTGCTCTGGTTTAGGCTGCACTTGAGAATGTTGTGCCCCCATAATGTGTGACACTTTTGTCCCAGAGCACTAACCCCAGTGTGACTTGTCAGGGTCACACAGTCAGTATGTATCAGAAGCAAAACTTGATCATGTTCCTTCTTGGCTTCCATGTCAGCTTTCTATCCACTCTACCACATAAAACAGGCATTAAACAAAAGTTTACTTGCTTAACTGGTAGCCTACAATCGCAAGAGAGGCCTTATTTATTCTCTAAATGAGGACCAATTTGACCCTTTGGGAGGAACAGTCAGAACAGTGATCTGGCGAAGGTGGCCTGATTTCAATCTTACTGGTCTACACCTGAGAGTCCTGGTTACAATCCCATTAAACTCCCTTTTGTTACTCCACAATACTCTCTCTTCCCTGAATTCTCCCTCTACCCAAATAAATAGATATCTACCTTTCTGATGAACTCACAAAATAGTAAACTATATGTTAATTTAATCTGAAGGTTTTTACCAAATCCTTCCCAGAATTCCTCTGCTTCCTCAGCCTATACAACCGACGTCGGTGTGTAATTTGCAATTATCATTATGGTGGTCTTTTTTGCAAATATCAATCATGGACAGTGTTAGGTGAGATGACAGTGACTCTCAGGAAATCATGTTTCTTTTTGCCTTTGGGCACACAATAAAATCCAATTCTGTCCACTTCATTATTTGCCTTGCGAAAGAGAGCCTGTGATTTATCCTTCAATTTAGCTGCATCTTCCATATATCTTTTGGGTTCATTTATATTGAGAATCTCAAACTGATATAATTCAGTTCTTCCAGTCATCCCCTTCGTACTGGAAAAGCATTTTAAATTTAGAGCACTGATCATAGTATCATAGATCTAGAGTAGGTTATCTAGTACAGTTCCTTCATGTCGCAGGTGAGAGATTTCAGGCCTGCAGAGGTACAGTGATTTGCTGAAGGTCATACAGGTATTAATCAGCAGAACTATGATTTGAACCCAGCTCATGGGATTTCAAAACCAGCACACTTTACATTATTAATAGTGAAGGTTCTTATCCTGTGGTTTTTGTAGAGATTTCAGGGGGTCTGTGTACTTGGATGGGGAAAAAATGCATCTTTATTTTCACTCAACTTCGGTTTCTTTTATAGTAATATTTATTTTGTTAGATGTATTTAAAAACATTCTTCTGAGAAGGTGGTCTATAGGTCTGACCAGGCTGCCAAAGGTGTCTATGACATAAGAAAGGCTAAAAATCTCTGGTTTATAAATTATACATTAGTTTGCAAATTGCATTACTGTAGGAACTTACAAAGGCCATACCAGACTATGGGCTTTTTTTTTTTTTTGTATTTTTTGTCATTTCATGGGATGACATGGCCAAAGAGAAAATCTCCTGAGGGACAACCTACTGGTAGTAAACCTTTTACAATTTCGCTACTCATACCCTTCTTGAAGATTGGTGGAACCCTTCAGAGCTAGAGCTGCATGCTCAGCCTCTGAAAGCCCAAGGCCATTGCCACCTCCAGGCCACAATGATGTATCAGAGAAAGGATTTTGTGGAAATGGGAGAGGGGGAACTCATTTTAAGTGGCATTTCTTTCGAAGAAGAAAGATTTGATAATAATATAGTATATAGAAGAAAAAGGGGCAACTCAGTATTGTGGACCTCTTTCCAAGCTCTTCCTTCAAAAACAATAATTTTTTTTTCATTAAATTTTATTTTTAAAATAAACTAAGATTAATTTCTCTCTTTTCTACCACCCTCTTCCCTTCCCTCTCCTTCTTTTCAGGAACAGAGGGAGCTAGGAACAAATATGCATGGTAATTCAAAGCAAATTCATGCATAGGCCATATATAAAAAGACCTATCTTATTCTGTATCTGTATATCAAAACCAGTTTTTCTTCAGTCCCACTCTTCCAATGTTTCTCTTCCTTCTTCAGTTTATAGTAGTATTTGCTCTGTGGCCTAATTGCCAAAGTGGATGGATTTCCTGCAGTCCTTATTCTTAGTGACTCTCCTGGAGCCTTTAATACTGCTGAAGAAGCCCCTCTCAGACTTTCCTCTGTGGGTTTTCATGACTCTGCTCTTGCTGTCCACTGGTTCTTCTCCTATCTATTTGGCCACCCATTTTCAGGTTCATTTTTGATGAATCATTATCCATGTTCCAGCCCCCTGTCTATGGACACACACACACACACACACACACACACACACACACATAAACATACACATACACATATACATATACATATCCCAAGCTCTCTTCTTTTTTCTTTCTGTGCTCTTTCTCTGTGATCTTATTAGCTCTCATAGAGTCAGTTTGTCATCTCTGTGCTGGCAACTCACACATTTATATAACAACAATAACAGCTAACATTTTTATAACATTTTAAGTTTTTCAAAGAATTTAATATACAAAAATAACTAGTATTTATATAACACTTTAGGGTTTTTTACATATTTATCTTAATTCATCTTCTTAGCAACCCTGGAAAGTTGATGCTAATATTAACCCTATTTTGCAGCGAAAAAAATAGTCCTGAAAAAGTCAAATTTCAAATAAATTCATTAAACATTTATTAAACACCTGCCATGTGTCAAGCACTGTACTAAGTGCTGGGGATACAAAAAAAGGTAAAAGATAGTCCCTGACATCAAGGAGCTAACAATCTCCCTTTCCCTCAACCTCCCCCCCAATAGTATTTTATTTTTTCAATTACATGTAAAGATAGTTTTCTACATTCATTTTTATAAGATTTTGAGTTCCATTCTTTTCTCCCTCCTTCCTTTTCCTCCCCCCTCCCCAAGATGGCAAGCAATCTGAAATAGGCTATACATGTATGATCATACTAAACATATTTCCACATTAGTCATGTTGTGAAAGAAGAATCAGCACAAAAAGGAAAAATCACAAGAAAGAAAAAAAAAGAAAAAATGATATGCTTTGATCTGCATTCAGATTCCATAGTTCTTTCTCTGGATGTAGATGGCATTTTCCATCTTGAGTCTTTTGGAATTGTCTTAGATCATTATATTGCTGAGAAGAGCTAAGTCTATCAAAGTTGGCCATGGAACAATGTTGCTGTTAGTGTGTACAATGTTCTCCTGGTTCTGCTCACTTCACTCAGCATCAGTTTGTATAAGTCTTTCCAGT
This sequence comes from Trichosurus vulpecula, assembly GCF_011100635.1. NCBI lineage: Eukaryota > Metazoa > Chordata > Mammalia > Diprotodontia > Phalangeridae > Trichosurus > Trichosurus vulpecula. The sequence continues at coordinate 385,789,672 of NC_050576.1, read as the reverse complement.
TTTTCCTGAAGTCTTTCTGCTCATCATTTCTTGTAGCACAATAGTATTCCATTACATTCACATACCACAACTTGTTCAGTCATTCCCCAATTGACAGGCAACCCCTCAGTTTTCCAATTCTCTGCCACCACAAAAGGAGCTGCTATAAATATTTTTTATACATATGGGTCCTTTTCCCTTTTTTTATGATCTCTTTGGGATATGGACATACAGATAATACAGTAGTATTGCCGGATCAAAGGGTATGCACAGTTTTATAGCCCTTTGGGAATAGTGGAGCTAACAATCTAATGGGGGAGATAACATACAAACAAATATATATAAAGAAGATATCTACAGAATAAACAGGAAGTAATTAAAAGACTGAAGGCACTGGAATTAAGAGTGATTAGGGAAGGCTACAGAATAGAGGATTTTAGTTGGTACTTAAAGGAAGTCAAGAAAGTGAGTAGTAGGAGTGGAGGAGGGAGAGCGTTCCAGGTACAGGGAACATCCAGAGAAAATGCTCAGAATTGAGTAAGGGTTTTGTTATGGAAAACCAAGAAGCCAGCATCACTTGATCAAAGACTGCATGTTGGGGAGTGAGGTGTAAGAAGACTAGAAAGGTAGGAGGGGGCTGATGACTTGCCCAAGGTCACACAGCTACTAAAGGTCTGAGGCAGGACTCAAATACAGATCTTTCTGACTTTAAGGCCATTGCCCTAACCACTTTGCCCCCAACCCAACTCCAATATCTCCCTTCAACTTCAATCCTAAATTACCAATTCTTAGGGGACATCTTTGACTGGATGTTCCATAAACATTTCAAATGTCTAAAACAGTATTCATAATCTTCTCCCCTCCCCCAATTCTTTCTTTCTTCTGAACTTCTGTTGAGAGTATCACCACTCTTTTAGTGACTCTGGTTTGCAACCTCATGGTCATCCTCAACTTTTCCTTTCTCCTCACCTTTTATATCCAGTTAGTTGTTAAGCTTTTTTTTTCAGTTTTAACTCCATGATATCCCTTTCATTTATCCTTTTCTCTACGCTTAAATTGGGGCACCTAGGTGGCACAGTGAGTAGAGCATCAGACCTTAAGTCAAGAAAACCTGAGTTCAAATCCAGCCTCAGGAAATTCCTGGGCAAGTCACTTAACCCTGTTTGCCTCAGTTTCCTCATCAGCAAAATGAGCTGAGAAGGAAATGGCAAACTACTCCATTATCTTTGCCAAGAAAACCCTCAATAGCATCACCAAGCATTGGACACAACTGGACAGCAATAAGGAACTACAGTGAGATGGCCATCACCCTAGTTCAGGCCCTCTTCACTTCTCAAGTGGAATATCATAAGTTTGTTCATTGGTCTCTCTTCAACCTGGCTGCCAAATTGATATTCCTAAAGCACAGGTCTGACCCCACATCTCACTTGCTTAAGCACTCCAGTGATTCCCTCCTGCCACTCAAATAAAATAGAAATTTCTCTTCTTGGCTTTCAAAGCCTTTAAAATCATGACTCTCCTTCACACATTTGATATTCCAATCAAACTGGACTATTTGTTAGTTCTCATACCATCTCCATCTCTTTGCACAGGTGTTCTGTTCTCCATATCTTAAATGTGCCCTTTCTTTGCTTCTGCTCCATAGAATTGAAAGCTTCATTCAAAATCTAACTCAAGTGCTGCTTCTTAAAATAAGTCTTATTTGGGGAAGGCCTAAATAAGCTATGGTATATGATTAGAATGGAATATTATTGTATTGTAAGAAATGACAAGCAAGATGATTTCAGAAAAACCTGGAAAGACTTACACAAATTAATGCAAAGTGAAACAAACAGAACCAGGAAAATATCATACACAGTTACAGCAATATTGTTCTGTGAGGAACTGTGACTGACTTAGCTATTCTCAGCAATACAATGATCCAAGACAATCCCAAAGGACGAATGATGAAGCATACTATCCACCTCCAGACAAAGTACTAATATTGATTCAATACAGATTGAAGCATGCTATTTTTACTTTCTTTTTTCCTTTCTATTAGAGTCTTTTTATACTAAATGAGTAATATAGAAATGTTTTACATAATTGCACATCTACAACCTATATCTGATTGCTTATCATTTCCTGGGGGGGGAGGGAGGGATGGAAGGGAGAGAGAAATAGAATTTGGAACTCAAGACTTAAAAATGTTAAAAAATTGTAAAAATAAACATTTTCCAAATAAAAAATAAGTTTAGCTTAATCCCCCAGTCTCTTCCTCCCTCCATGAAATTACTTTGTGTATACTTTTTGTGTATTTTTAAAATTTTACTTTTCTATGTACTTAGTGCTTCTACCCAATAGAATGGAGGCTCCTCGAAGGCAAATACTGTATTGTTCTTTATTTTAACCCCAGCATCTAAAATAGTGTCTGATGTGTAGTAAACATTTAATGATTAATCAATAAAGTAGTATTTATTAAACCCTTAGTATTTGCCATGCACTGTGCTAAGAACTGGTTGTAGAAATAAAAAAAACAAAACAGTCTTTGCCCTCAAGAATTTACATTTTAATGTACATAAAAAGTCACATACAATTATCCCTTCCATATAGCCAGAGTTAATGGTTCGGTGTCCCCACAATCTGGAAAATCCCCATAAAATTTTTTAACCCTCCTTCATACCAGAGAAGAAGTCTGAATTTTTTTCTTTTCTCTTCTATGGGGTGTTTACAATACCTTATTGTAAAATTTGGGCTAAGAATTTGGTTATAAGTTCTGCGTGATCTGCTGGTCATTGTATGTCTTCTGCCACTTTAGCAAAACTCTCAAAAAATTCCCATTTAATTTCTTATGCCAACCCATGATATATTGAAACCGCAAAGGGGAAAGTCGCCATATGCAAGAGATAAGTGTTAATGTAGAGTGAATACACAGTTGCCTTAGAGTGAAAACCTTTGCTAAAGCATGGAGAATTGAGAAAGGTATTCAGGAGAAAGTGACTTTTTTGAACTGAGTCTTGACGAAAGCCGAAGAATCTAAGAGAAAAAGATGACTGAGGAGAGCATCCTGCAGTGAATAAATGTGACTGGAAAAATAATTGTTAAGCTTCCCTAGGCTTTCGTTCTCTCCTCTGTAAAGTGAAAGGGTTGAACTCATTGTCCTCTGATGTTGTTTCCAGTTCTGGTTCTATGATGCTATCATTCTAAATGGTTACTGAATGAAAGAAAAATGCAGTGAGAATTTTTTAGCATCTTGAGGACTGACCTGTGGAATGACTTCCATCTTGAAGCACTTATATAGTTGCTATTTGCTTCCTAAAACCTATGCCTTTATCTTTGGTGATACTGTCAGAAATGCCTAGAATAACTTAATGTATTTCATTCATTCATTTGACATCTATTTAAATCTCAATTGTGTGCAGAATACTGAGCTAAGTACTGAGGTGACATATCCAGATAAGACAGAGCAGCAGTTCCAATCTTAAACTGTGACTAAATTATTTTAGTAAAATTAATTTTGGTTAAAACTATAACTCATTTGTATTATGATTTCTTTCTGTCTACCAAATTCTTTCCAAGTCTGGAGTTCAGTGGTCCATTTCATTACTATGAAAGTTTCCTAAACCATATGTTTACACTGGGTACCTTGGTACTTATTTTGACTGTTTGGGTGGAGGAAAGCCATTTTTTTTCTGCCTTAAATCACTTTTTTCTCTGCATTTATGGCTGCCTAACACATGATGGAAACAACAGCCTTAGGACACAGGTTGGAAAATATTTCCATTTAACTGCAGTGGCTATTTTGGGGACAGAAAAAGACTTGTTATCTTGATTTCTGTGACTGAGCACTACAAAACTAAGAATAATACAGGAATTTTGACTGATGATATGAAAAAAAAGACTGTTTATTGGATTGTCTTTCTCCCATTTGTTCTTAAATTTGTCTGACTCTTTCTGACATGCCTTTATTGGAAAAGGTTAAAAACTAAGTATGGCTCATAGATTGGTCTGCTGAGACAAGTACATGATGGTTTCTGAGCTGTGGCTGTCACTATTGTAAAGCATTTATGAGAAATTATCCCAGCTAGTCCACTAAGGCAGACATGTTCATCTCCAATAGCACTCAGCAGGGACAAATATGAAATCCACTTAAGGTTTTATTTTTTTTAAAGGTTGGCAAGATTGTGCCAAAATCAGGAATGAGTTAATGTGATCAAATGCTGGGATTTTTATTTATTTATTTTTGTTTTTCAATAGCATTTTATAAAATTATTGCTGAACCCTACAGGCAAGAGTCCCAGATGTTCCATATTCAACCCCATCTCTCCTTGCCAGAAAGAAAATGTTATGTTTGCAGTACCTGGCCATTTTGAGTTTGTGGTGTGAGAGAAGCCATCCAAAAAGATGACCAGATTTTGTTGCTGTTTATCCCAATAAGCAGATACACCACCTCATCTCTGGAGCATGCTTATATAAGCAACTTAGGATTTAGATATAAAATTTGATGGTAGAACAGAGAGAGCTTTTGTTTGCATTCTTAGATATTAGGCTCAGAATATATATATGTGTGTGTGTATGCATGTATGAGCATGTATGTATGTGTATGTATGCATACGCAAGTGTATATATGTATATATTATATGTAATTTATAGTGTTTAGTTTATTTAATATTATTTACTTAAGTATTATTCATTTGAATTATACGTACATGTATTTGTATACGTGTTTGTTTGTACATACATACATGTGCATACAAATATGTATGCGTGTGCATGTGTGTATGTATGGACACCAAGTTTGACCTTCTAACCATAACACTTCACTGTCTCTTTCTAAATTCTATTAGAGTTGGCAAATGATTAGTGGTACTCTCAAAAGAAATAGGGAAGTTGCTTCCACCAAGGGAGATTAGATAGGCTTATAAGCTTTGAATAAACTTGTCAGTTAGAACTGGTTTTTTTTTTCTGTTTTATATTATCAGAATTTAGCAAGCACATTTATGATTTTTGTTGCTGTTTGTTTTAAATGGACCTGTGATTTTGCAGGTGTAGGTAGTTCCTAGTGAGGAACTTTGCCAATGTAAATTCCAACCATTTCTCCAAATGTTAATTGTAGAGTTGCCTGGAGCACTAATAGGTTAAATGATTTGTCCAGGGTCCCAAAGCTAATATAAATTTCAGGGAAGACTTAAAGCTTAGGTCTTCAAGGCTGACTTCCTATTTATTGCCCCATGTTGCCTCTCCAAAACAATATAGACTATTGATTCTGATTTTCCCTTCTGATTTTCCTACTATATTATTTTCCCTTTTAATTAATATTTCTTTTTGCATGTGTAGGAATCCCTGGGAATTGGATTAAAATAAAGACACACAGTCTAAAACTCATCATTGCCAAACACTTTAAGAGATTTTGTCAGGATATCTTCAAACATTGATGCTCATTTTTCAGTTCTACCAAAAGAACATTGCTGTCTTATTCTCACCCACTTGATCCCAGTAGTTTATCCTTCTTCCCATTCTTTCAGGAACTTGGAATATGGGATGGTGATGTTGAGATAGAATATGGAATGTGTCTGGTAATGAATGCATGGTTCTGGGGTATGAGAAAGAATGGGAGCAAGTTCATTCCAAATTCCACTAGAGATTGTGTTTCCCTAAATCAGTGAACCAGGGAAGGTTGCTAGGATACCCTAGCCCCATCTCTTCCTAGGGAAACAGAAGGAGGGAAAAAATGGCTCACCTTTTGCCTATTTTGAAAGAGGAGAATGCCCGTTTCCTTTTCTTCCTTGCTCTTCTTCATAAGCAGTGGTAGGTTATGTAGGTCAGAGCTGGCAAAGTTAGAATACATTGCTAAAAATAAGAAAAGTTCACAAAAAAGGCAGCCTTAGCTCCATTAGACAGCCTTGATTATACTCTTTGTGCCTCTTCTGTGGGTCAGCAAAGGTATGCTTTGGGAATAATTTTCCCATATGTTCTAGAGAAATAGAAGATATACACATGTATGCATACACAGAGACACACACACAAAACATGGGAAGTCTTGCCCTCCTACTACCATTTTCATATGCACCAAAACATGCAATACTCATTTCTGTTTGTATGTGTCTATATGTAGATATGTGTTTATCTAGATATAGCCAATCGACATGTATGTTTGTAATATATCCCTTCCTCTATATAAATTTTGGTGATATATACACACGTGTTTTGGCACATATCTATATCTGATATCTATTCTAGATAGATATCTCTAAGCTACATAGATATAGATAGATATCTATAACCACATTATATGTGTTGGTGGTAGGGGGAGGAGGATAAATCTCCACATGTGTGTATATACATACACACACACATATATATACAAGTATATATATATGCACACACACATGTGTATTTATGGATATATAAGGAAAGAAAGGCAATTCTCCATGTTTAGGGATTAGAGGGATAATAATGATAATGATGATGATAACTAACATTTATATAGTGTTTCCTATGTACCATTCACTCTGCTAAGTGCTTTACAATCATTATTTCATTTGATCTTCACAGCAACCTTGGGAGGTAGGTGCTATGATTATCCCCATTTTATAGAGGAGCACACTGAAGCAAACAGAGGTCAAGTCACTTGCCCTGGGTCACATCACTAGTAAATGTCTAGTAATGAATTTGAACCCAGAACTTCTTGACCAGGTCAAGCATGACAGGACAACGTGGCATACTTGAAAGAACCCTGGGCTGGGAGTCAAGTGACAGGTTCAAGTTCAAACTCTGTCCCTCACCTATCCTTGGACAAGTCACTTCCCCCCAGCCTCAGTAACTTCATCTGTAAATTGAGAACTCTAACATTTTATAAATAACTCTAAAGGGAATAAGAACAAATCAGGCTGTTGAGTGATCTTATATAGCATTTTGTCTTTTTGCTTTCCCCTTCTGATCTAGTTTGTCACTCCTCTAAAAGATCAACAGAAATTCCTAGAGATTCAGCTTGTTGGTCCTATGCTATGGAAACTAGAAGCTAACAAGGCACCTAGTAGCAGCAACAAAGTTGGGGAATGTGTCTCACTTATACCACTAAATTTTTGCTCTTGGAAGGACCTCTGGATTACCTCCAAAATGCAAGTTAGGACCTCAGAGGGCTTGTTGGAGAATGTCTAGTTTGATGATATTTATTATGTGTGACCTTGGACAAATCATTTAATATTTCTGGGCATGGATTTCTTCATCTGCAGAATAAAGACTGCAATAGATGGCCTTTGAGGTATGTTGGACCTGGTGATGTTTTTCTGGAGAGGTTCTGCATCTAAAGCAGTGGTCTTATTTCATTTTTCATGCTTAGCAAGTTTGGGGAGCCCCATATTGTTCATAACAATGTCAATCAGTACATAAGTTATCACCCATCATTTCCTAGTCTTCCTAGAGCGAGAGGAACTTCTATGTACCCCCACTTCTTTTGACAGATCTTTTCAGAGCAGGCTATTTTAAGCTTTCCAACACATTAACCTCTCAAAATAATCTAGTTCTGGGTCTGGGGAGAATCTTTGGTGAACTCTCTGTACCCATTTTATAGATATTTCCTTTAATCTGTGACTTCCTGGGTAGCTCCTCCTTGAAATTCCACTGCAGCATCATCCATTTCTTTCAAGAGGAAGAAAAGAAAATGAGAAAAGAGATATGGCTATGAGTCACAATTTGATACTTTCCCCCTTAAATCCTTAAAGAATAAAGGGGTCATTGCTATTGGAGCTTCAAGCTGACCCTTCACAGAGTGCGATCTATCGGTTCTCCTCTTTGGCCAAGTCCCCCAATTAGAGTTAATTCCTTCCTAACTAGAAACGGGTTTGGACTGACTTCCTCTCCAAACACCCTGGGGAGGTCTTTGATGGAATCCCAGTTTATCTAAGTTCAAGTCAGCTCTGCTCAGACCAATTGGGCATGTTTGGGCTCATCTCTGATGAAGATAGATAAGGCAGATACAAACACATTCACTGCACATACGTCCCCATTCTCTCTGTCTCTGTCTCTCTCATCTCCTCTCTCTCTCTCTCTCTCTCTCTCTCTCTCTCGCATCTCCTCTCTCTCTCTCTCTCTCTCTCTGTTTCTCTTTCTTATCTCTTCCTTTCTCTCTTCTCTGTCTCTCATCTCCTTGTCACACGCGCACACACACACACACACACACACACACACACACACACACCCCTATCAAGCTTTTGGTAAACACATCTTTAAGGTATTTCATGGTTAATCTGCCTCAACCTTGTAAACGGTATATGTTTACTTCTTGGGGTTTTCTTTTTTTTGCTCTCAAAACTTTCTTTCATAGATCACTGCCTTCATTTGCTTTTCCTTTTCAAATGTTACATCTCGTTTAATAAGAACTGACAGGGACAGAACAGTATGTTCTAAGTGGAACCCTACCAGAGAATTCTGTTACAACATTGCTCCCATCATTATCACCTCCATGGTCTTGTGGAGTTCCTGCTGGGTGTGTTAGCCAAATGATTGTTTAACCCTTTTCTGCCAGAGCTGGGAGCAGTACAATAGAAAGCACACTTGTCTTCTTGTGTTCCTTTAAATGCATGCAGACTCACATACTCAAATGTAAACACATATAATTCACATTAGAACACCAAATACACTAATTTCAAACATTGCATAATTCTTCCCTTTTGCCTTGGGCAATTCAGTTTCCATGAGTTGGCAATGATGTTAACAAACAGAATATCTATATTTCTGAACTCTGCAAGCGTGCTTTGCTAGTGACAACATTTACCTAGGCCTAAAAGTTCCTTGTTATCTAGGAGCTGGCATATTCAATAATATATTTTACTGGGGAACTAGAGAGACTATAACAGCTCTTACTAGGAAATTAATGAAGGCAGAAGTATATTAAATGCAAGTCAGTATAAATCCAAAAGGTTCCACAACCATCATGTTGCCAGTGAGGTCAAATTAGCTCCTAAACAGAAAATGAGCTTCTTTAAGTTATATAATGGGAATAAGAAGCCACAGAAAGAAAGGGAGCCGTTAGCCACACAGAAGAGAGGAGAAAAGACCATCTCTAATATCTTTTTTTGCATGTAATCTCTATTTTGCAATAATGTACATTGTAATAATATAATATATTATGAATATATACAAATAAATCTTCTCCTTTTGGGTGGTAAAATGGTAACTTTTCCTGTTTATAAAAACATAAGCTGACAAAATAATTTTCTACTTTTCCACATCATTGACTAGAACTTTAGAATCTACTTCAGAGATTCTTAACTGCCTTTGTCAATGTAGGTTATTTTAGTGTATGTGAGTAACCTAGATAGACCATTTTGTTAAGAAGTAATGTGTGGGAGGGGAAAAGGAGAAGAAAGGACAGATAGGAAAGAAGAGAGGGAAGTGAAGAAAAGAAGGGAAGGAAGAATGGAAAGATGAGAGGGAAAAGGAAGAGAAGGGAAGGAAGAAGTGAAGTACCTGAAAAACAGGAGGGAGGCAAAAGAGGGAGAAGAGAATGGTAAGAAAGCAGGAAAGGAAAGCTGTGAGGAAGGCAAGCACACAGGAAGGAAGAAAGGAAAGAAAAGAAAAAAAGAGGAATAAAGGAAATAAAGGATGGTTCTTTTTTTTTTATACTATAATTCTTTTGCCTGAATGATTTATACAATTGCTCTGTCTCCATTTCACTTCTCCCTCCAAAATTCATTCAAGGATCAGGAGCATGCAGCAATTCTCTCTTGTGTTCCTAACCCTGGGTCATCTTCTTTGTGGAGACTAGCCTGGTAGATCATTGAAATCCCCAAGCATTGCCATCTGACCTGCCCACAGTTCTGAAATTTGCCATCTCTCCTCTGGCTGTACCCTTGGGATAATGGGACCCTTCTATCTGCCCTGCAGCTGAACATGTCTAGAAATATTGTCTCTTCAAATAAAGTTGGAGTTTTTATAGAGTTTTGGAAATTCCTACCATGTTGGAAAAGTTTCCAGAATAGCCCTGGCAATGTTTTTTTTTTCTCCAAGGGGGTCGGCATTCAGCTTAGCTAAGCTTGGCTGATAAACTGACCATTTGCTAATGAAATCTTTGGTCACAGAACCAATAGAAAATAGACTTCAGTCCTCTAAGACCCTTTTCTACTTCTTTAGTGACTGGAAGAGTGAGAAAAAAGGCAGGCCAGGGTGCTAACAATGATATAGTCTTCAGATTATCTTTAAACTTTCACTCAGCTGTTGTATAATAAATAGATCTTTGTTCAATGACCAACAAGTTGGGCATACTACTAGACATACAGAAATGTATCTACCTTGACAATCTCACTAAAAATGAAGACAGGATAAAAATATTGATAATAACAATAATAGCCATATGTACGCTTTAAGGTTTGCAAAGGCACTTTTATGTATGTTATCTCAGGTAGATGGTATTATTATCTTTTTTGGACAGATGAGGAAACTGAGGCACAGAGGGGAAGTAACTTTCCAGAGACAAACAGCTAGCAACTGTTTGAGGAAGGATATAAACGCCTCGCTCTAACTCCCCTGTTCTATCCACTCACTGTGCCACCTAGTTTTCTAACTACCAGAAGACAGAATCAAGTTGCAACTAAACAAAAGCACAGCTCACTGGTTGTTCTGGGAGGGACAAATTAAAAAAAAATGGGTTTATCTTTTGTTCAAATGCAACAAGAAATGTTATTTCATGGAACATTTGGTCATTGCATATTATAGTGTTCATAACAAGTATTTGCACAGTGACCACTATGCAAAGCAATTGTAGGCAATGTCCCAAGGCTTTTGCATAGAATAAAGAGGTAGAGCAATTCTGGGGCCTGAGTGAACCCCTCCAAATTAATTTGACATGTACTTTGATACCCAAGCTACCGTCATTGTGGGTATGAGTGAGGATGGGAAAATATATTGAAAATATGGATCAAGAATAACGCATGAGAGAGCCCAAATCTGCATGCACCCAGAAGCTTAATGCACATACATTATGAAAACTTTCAGAAAAGAATAACAAGGCCTTAAACGTAGTAAGCAATGAGAAACATCACAAAAATGAATTGGTTCTATTTTGATGGACTGCTTCTGTTACTACCCATGTGACCTGGGATGAGTCACTAAATCCCCAAGTCTCATTCTTTTCCTGTAAAATGAAGGGGCTAGATTAGATGAGCTCTGAAGTTGCTTACAGCTCTATACATATGACTCTGCTATTTTATATTCAGGGCAAGGAAGATGCCAAGGCTTAAAAATATTGAGAAAGTAGCTATGAGAAATGTAATTTTTTGTTGGGAGTTAAGTGATAGAGGCGGGAGATTAGGTAGGTTTTCCCAGGTGTTGGACAATTGGTTGCCTTGAAGTGAGGGGCTACCGGGGCGGGGGTGGAAAGAGTCCTTGCCCGAAGACCTAGAATCTAACGTGTCATATTGAAGACTGGAGAAGCGGATTTCTTTGGGGATGTGTGCATGAAAGTCTTTGCTAGTCAATTTCACAGCCATGAGTTTTTAAAAAATATTTTATTTTTTCAATTACATGTAAAAACAAATTTTAACATTCCTTTTTAAAAAATTTTGAGTTCCAAATTCTCTTTCCCCTCTCTCTTCTCTCTCCCTAATTGAAAAGGCAAGCAATTTGATATGGGTTACACATGTGCAATCATGCAAAACATATTTCCATATTAGTCGTGTTACAAAAGAAAACACAGACAAAAAAAAAACCAAAACAAAAACAAATCACCAAGAAAAATAAAGTTAAAAAAAAAAGCTTGCTTCAATCTGCATTCAGACTCCATTAGTTCTTCCTCTGGAAGTGGATAGCATCTTTCATCATAAGTTCTTCATAATTGTCTCAGATCATTGTTGCTGCGAATAGCTAAGTTGCTCACAGCTTATAATATTGTTGTTACTGTGTATACTGTTCTCCTGGTTCTGTCCACTTCGCTTTCTTTTTCAAATTTTGTTGGCATGGCCCAGATATTAAAATTTTATTTATTTAAGGGGGATTTTATAATTGAATCTTTATAAATCTTGAGAGTGCTTTTATAGATTAATGCCTAAATATTTTAGTCATTTGGTAATTATTTTATATAGGATTTCCATTTTTAGTAATGTATCTTAGATTTTATTGTTATTACATAGAAATGCTAATAATTTTGTGCATTTATTTCATAGTCTGCAATTTTGTTGAAGCTATTGTCTCAATTACCTTCTTTTCTGATTTGCAAAGATTTTCTAAGTATTAAGTATATTAAGATATTTTTGTCTCCTCTTTGCCCAGTTTTAGGCCTTTATTGCTTTTCTCTTATTACTATTTCTAGTGTTTTGAGAATTATATTATAAAGGAGAGGAAAGGGCATCACTTGCTTTACTCCTGTACTTACTGGGAAAACTTTTAGGGTATTGCCTTTGTATGTAATGCTTGCTTTTGGTTTCAGCTATTTTTTAAAAAATTAAATTACAAAGATTTCTATATGCCTAAACTTTGTACATTTTTAAAGCACAAATGAACACTGTATTTTGTAAGAGATTTTTTCACCCTTCATCTATCAAATTAATTGCTCACTTCACTTTGCATCAGTGTATGTAAGTCTTTCCAGGTTTTTCTAAAATTATCCTGCTCATCATTTCTTATAGCACAATAGTATTCCATCCCAATCACATACAACAACTTATTCAACTATTCCTCAGTTGATGGGCATCCTCTCTACTTCCAATTCTTTGCCATGACAAAAAGAGCTACTATAAACATTTTTTACAAACATAAGTCCTTTTCCTCTCTCTTTGATCTCTTTGGGATACAAATTTAGTAGTGGTATTGCAGGATCAAAGGGTATACACAGTTCTATAGCCCTTTGGGCCTAGTTCCAAATTATTTTCCAGAATGGTTGGATTAGTTCACAACTTGACAAACAATGTAGTAGTGTCCCAGTTTTCCACATTCACTCCAACATTTCTCATTTTCCTTTTCTGTCATGTTAGTATATCTGATAGATGTGAGGTAGAACCTCACAGTTGTTTTAATTTTCATTTCTCTGATCAGTAGTGATTTAGAACATTATTCCCCCATAGAACTAAAGACAGCTTTAATTTCTTCATCTGAAAACTGCTTGTTCATATCCTTGGCCTATTTATCAACTGAGGAATGTCTTATAAACTTGATTTACTTCTCTATATATTTGAGAAATGATCCCTTTACAAGACAAATTTGTGGTAATTTTTTTTCACAGTTATGGTTACAAACTATATATTTCTCTCCATTCTATTTTCCTGTTTATCATTCTCTCTCTGTCTCTCTGTCTGTCTCTCTCTCCTTTCACCCTGTTTTTACCACTGGTCAGGCACAAATAGTGTGTGTGAACATTTGGGGAGGTAAATGTGCTCATCTCACATTTCCTTTAAGCTGCTTCAATTCTGGTTTGCTCATAGATCACAGCACTTTCTCTGATATGGGCACACCATGCTGACTGGTCCTGTGCCAGTGTTTCCCATGTCACACAATCAATTCCAAAGTTCTTAAGAGAGACTTGAGAGTGTCCTTATATCACTTTTTTGGTCTATGTATAATCCTTCTAACTGCCCTAATAATGATAAAGTTCCTAGGAGTTACAAGTAGGAATATAAACAGTTTAACCTTAGTGAATCCCTTCTGAGTTTTCTTTCCTGTTTACCTTTTTGTGGGGGCCATCTCCAATCATCCTGATCTATATTTTGCCACTAGACCCAGATAGCTCCAGAGGAGAAAGTGAGGTTGGTGACTTTGCACAGCCCTCCCTCACTTAAATCCAATTAACTTGCAAGTCATGACATAACCTTCTTGAGATCGTGGTCCTCTTCTACAATGAAGGACAAACAAAAACAACGTTTCTATGCTTCTTTTCAGTCTTATGTTTGAATGCCAGATTTTCTAATTCAACTCTGGTCTTTTCATTAAGAATGCATGAAAGTCTTCTATTTCATTAAATATCTATTTTCCCCCTGAAAGATTATACTCAGTTTTGCTGGGCAAATGATTCTTGGTTGTAATCCTCATTCCATTGCCCTTTGGAATACAATATTCCAAGCCCGCCAATCCTTTAATATAGAAACTGCTAAATCTTGTGTCATCCTGACTGTGGCTCTACAATATTTGAATTGGTTTTTCTTTTTATTCTTTTTTTTCTTTTAGGGCTGCTTGCAGTGTCTTATCCTTGACCTGAAAACTCTGGAGTTTGGCTATAATATTCCTGGGAGTTTTCATTTTGGGACCTTCTTTAGGAGGTGCTCAGTGGATTATTTCAATTTCTATTTTATCCTCTGGTTCTACGGTATTAGTTTTCCTTGATAATTTCTTTAAAAAATGTTTGCTAGCCTTTTTGTTTTTATCATGGCTTTCAGATAGTCCAATAATTTTCAAATTATCTCTACTCAATCTATTTTCCAGATGAGCTTTTTTCCCCAGTGAGATATTTCACATACTTTTGTTGTTATTTGGTCATTTTCCCAGCCTGTTTCTTGACTTTTAACTTTGTGTTAAAGTTGGGCTCTGCTCCCAGGTTGGAAGGGGCAATGTCCCATGCTTCAGGCCTTTCTTGAAGCTATTTTCAGAGCTAGCTTGGGGGATGGGGGATCTGTAACTTTTTAGGTCTTCTAAGGTGGCATGATATAAGAAGAGGTATAGTCACTGGTCTCCTAGCCTTTGCTCTGGTCTGTAGGAATCCACAAGTACTCTTCTCAGTCCTGGAAGAGTGACCTGGATCCCTACTCTCTTGTGGCTTCAAATTGTAGTGTGGTAGTGCTTCTCTTTGTCCTTGGACTATGATCCATAACCTTATATGGGCAATGCAGCAGAGTCCTACTTCTCATACCATTAAAGGGTCCCCTGTAATTTCCTTCTGAACAGTTGTCTGACCTCCATTACCATTTGTGGGCTGAAAGCTCCCAGAAGCTGCCACCACTAATTCAGTCATCCCTAAGGCCTGTTACTGGCTTGCTGGGTGTGATTTGCACTGGGCTGTATTGCACTCTCCCTGCAGTGAGATAGACCCTTCTTGCTGATCTTCTAAGTTGTCTGGGCCTGGAAAATTGTTTCCTACCATCATTTTGTTGGATCTGTTACTCCAGAATTCATTTTGAGTAGTTATTTTAAAGTTGTTTGAAAGGAAATTTGGGAGACCTCTGGCAAATCTCTGCCTTTATTCCACCATCTTGGCTCTACCTCCTCCTACAGCTATGAATTTTGAAGGGGGCAGAGCCAAGATGGCAGAGTGAAAGCAGGGACACGCCCAAGGTCTCTCACAAATTCTTTCAGATATCTCTTGAGAAGTGAATCTGAACAGATTTGAGAGAGGTAGAATCCACTAGGAGACAGAGTGTGGCAGATTTCCAAGCCAGGAGAGTCCAGAAAATCAATGAGAATGATCTGTTTCACAAGGCTGGAAGAGCGCTGAGCATGCGGAACTACCCCTGATTGTACTGGAGCACCACACTGGAATGAGAGCAGGCGCAGCCTGTTGGCTGCAGTGATGATCCCCAGGCCTCTTGGGGCAGGATGGGATTCTGTTGGAACTAGGTGAGACAGAAGTGCAGAGCCTGTGGCAGTAGTAGCAGCCACTCCTGGGGCTATCAGCCCAAAGCTTAAAGGTTTGAAACTCACCTTATTGAACTTCTGGGAGCCGTGATGACTCAGTAAACTCTAAGAGCTCTCATCCTTCTCCTGCTGACTTTGAGTAACACAGAGAATACTTTCCTAGGAGAAACCCTGGAATAGAGAAGCCAGAAGTGGGGGTTCAAACATAGCCTTTTAGTTCAGGAAGCTAGGGAGACCCCCTCTTACAGTGATGGAAGATCAGTGCAGGAAGGGAGGGATCTCAGCAAGCTCCGCCTTAGCAGGGAGTGCCTGAGTCCTGTGGGGTGGGGTGGAGCCAGCAAGCACCAACACCAGGACCCCAGGTGTGCCTTTGCAAAGCCAGGGGAATTGGCAGACACCAGCGCAGACCGACTGCTGAGACCACCCATGCTACATAGTGCAGCCCTAGGAGAAGAGGAGCTTTCCAGTAGCCAGACCACCCCTCCCCAACACCTCACACTGTGAGCTTCAGTGTAACCCTGGGGAAACTCAGAAAGATATCACTGGGCCTTGATCCTTGGCAAACACCAGCCAGCTCCAGCTCAGCACCAGGTGAGCTGTAGCACTATACAGCTTCTAGCTGACAAAACCAGAGGCCACAGTGCACAAAGCCAGTAATCAGGCCATTAGCTCCCAACACAAGAAGCTTGGGACAGAGCCCCTGAGCCCCAGAAGCAGAGATCGACTCTAAAAGCCAGGAAAAAGGCAATAAAGAAGCAAACTAAAAAAAGACCATTGGATCATATTATGGGGACAGAGAAAATCAAAGTAAGGATTCAGAAGAGGACAGCATTGCCACTATACTCACATCTGAAACCTCAAAAGAGAATATGATCTGGTCTCAAGCCCAAAAAGCATTCCTGGAAGAGCTCAAGGAGGATTTTAAAAGCCAAATTAGAGAGGTAAAAGAAAAACTACAGAATCTAACAAGAGAAGATGAAGCCTTGAAAAGTGAAATTGGCCAAATGGAAAGAGAGATGCAGAAGCTATCTGAAGAAAATAATTTGTTAAAAATTAGACTTTGGCAAGTAGAAACTAATGACTCTATGAGGCATCAAGAATAAGTCAAATAAGATCTAAAGAATGAAAAAATAGAAGAAAATGTAAAATATCTCATTGAAAAAACAACTGACCTGGAAAATAGATCCAGGAGAGATAATCTAAGAATTAGTGGTCTTCCAGAAAGCCATGATGAAAAAAAAAGAGTATCTTCCAAGAAATCATTAAGGGAAATTGCCCTGAGGTCCTAGAACCAGAGGGTAAAATAATCATCCAAAGTATCCACCATTCACCCCCTGAAAGAGATCCCATATTGAAAACTCCAAGGAATATTGTAGCTATGAATTTTGAGGAGGTTCTTGACTTGGGAACTGATGTTCAAATTGGTCCTGTTCTAAAGTGCAGTGAGTTGTTTTAAGCATTAATACATTCTTCCTTGATGGTAACATGCAGAGTTTAGATGGCCACATTTTTTGTATCATGGGTTTATGTGTAGGTATGAGTCAGAATAGGTGACCTCTGAGGTCCTTTCCTACTCAGAGATTCTGTGACTTTATATCAAAGCTCAGACCAAGAACAATACCATTAAGTTAAAGTGAGTAGCTAAATGTACTATAGGGATTATGGAAAACTAGAATTAATTCATAAAAAAGTTTTAAACTTTGAACCAATGACCTTTTCACCATAAGGTACTATCTTAATTGCTATGATAACCTGTAGGGTTTCAGAGTAAAGAAATAAATGGGAAGAATGGGTCTTTGCCTTGATGGGTACATGAGGTTTGGGGAATTGCAGTAAACAAGGAAAAGTGATAGCTGTTTGGCACTTATAGAGGCCACTAATTATCTAAGATCTGATTTGCTGGCAGGAAAAAAAAGAACGGGGTTGTGAGGATCAAGAGGCCTATTGCCTCACGTGATACCACATATGGACATAAACAGTTTTGCTCTGATCTGCTTTCACACACCAGGAAAAAACCAATCTGGTCTCTGAGTCTTATTAATTTGGATTTAGACTGGGTTAATGCTTTTATGCTGCCAGAATCTGGAAAGGGTCCAAGATTGTAGAAAAACATACAGTGCAAAGCTACAGAATTTCAAGGACAATTCCCCTCTGTCCTCATAATTTCTTTAAAGAAGGATTCATTTCATACTGCATCTTTAACCTTCCTCTGTTTAAATAATAAAAAAAGGCTTTACTATTTCCCATGGCAAGGTTTTGTCTATGTTTTTACTTGGTACATCTATAATGACATTTACACTTTTACAGCCTAAATGTCACCTAACTACTTTTCTTTACTTACTTTTTATATGCATCACATGTGTCTAAGGAATCTTTATCTCCAGTTCCCAATAGTTAATTTAGATAATCTTTCATAAATCTGGGAGGTGATCTGTTGTCTATTCAGATATATGGAAGTATTTTTGCTTTTGGACCCCAGTTGGATAGGTTTAAACACTGAAGACATCATGAAAGATTTTTTCACTTTGGACAGTTCAATTTCTCACCTGAAGATTGAGGCAATTATTTCTAATTAACCCAGTTCCCTGATCCCTGTGGGGAGAGGCCTACAACCTGTAGAAAGCTCTGTAGGGACTAAGCTTTTCTTACGAAATAGGATGCTTGATGTTTTCCTTTTGGAACTATGTGTATGGTTTTGAGTAGAAGGGCCCCTTTAGGGGAGAAGGACTCTTGGTCACCCTTGGACCTTATGCTATTATTGTTATTAATTGGGCTATTAATGTTTAGTAGCTGAGCCTAGAGTATTGATTTCCCCCCACAGGAGAAGTACAGGAAGACAACTTGAGCCACCCTGGGGGCAATAAACTAGAATGGCTACACAAGTGCAAAGTCAAATCAGTTTGGGTTCTCACCAGAGGATAAAGGAGTGACATCTAGTCAAGCCCAGGTCTTCAATCTCTGTGATGAGAACCCCCAAACTCAGGAAACTCCCTAAGAGACAAGGCTTTTCCTCCTCCCAGAGTGGCTAATTCCCTACTTTTAAAAGTTATTTTTAGTTTGGAAGGCCTTTTGCAATGCCTAAGACAGGCAGCAACTTCTTAGTAAAACTTTGTAAAATATTGTTGGCTTGTTAAATTGTAAAATCATTCATTTGGAAGTGTGAAAGAATGTTAATTACCAGATTTTATTACAAAAAGTGCCCTTTTCTGAGACTCTTGAGTAAAAGGCCCTGGGGAAGTTATTTGAAATGAATATCCGGAACCTCCTCAAGTCACTAAAGAGCTATTTCGGATTTGGAACTATGGACATACCACTCATGCTTCACTAGGTTTTCCAGGAACCACAAATATGAAAACTGGGGGAAGATTGTAAGAGTGGGAATCTACAGAGTAAATCAATCAAATTACCCCATCCCACCTAAAGCAAGTGATAAAATATCCCATTATGCTAACCAATAGGGAATATTGACTCAATGAAAACAAAACAATCAAAGGCATTCCAACTAAATATGAAAAGGTCTTTATCAATTTAGTTATCTCTGAGGTGCCATTGCATGAACTGGAAGTGATCTTATGTTACATAGGAAGAGTGTTCAGATTGGCTAAGAAAACCTGGTCAGGGATTGTGGACAAAGTATCAAGCCATTTTGGCCCAAGAAAGATTCAGGGTCAACTAAGTGTCTGGCCAGAGAGGACCTTGAGAATTTCGGCATTCTGAAGGGCTTCCCAAATCCCCATAGCATCATAGCGTCTCTGGAAAAACTGAGAACAATGGCCTCAGTAGGAGACAAGGACAATTCCAAAGCTCTACAAATAAGTGAACAGTAAGCCACACCATGCCTAGGAGGAACATTTTAAGGACTTCAGCAAAAGAACTTTCAGGAGCTGTGCTTTTGCCACATGTGATATCTAAGCTTTCTATCTATCCAACTCTTCCCTGTACTCTGTGTGTGCTTGTAAGATAGAGTGTCATAGACTTTTGGGGGAAGGTTTTGCATTAACTGTTCTTTCTATCATCATAGTAAATACCTCTTTTGAAAGGCTACTAAAATCTAGCTGAATAAATGATGTCAAATAATTATATTGGGTAGAGCACACTAGAATGGGGACTCAAGTTTTTGGCATTTTATTTATTTTTTAAAATAAATTTATTTTTTATTTTTATTTTACAACAATCAGTTCCACAAGTTTTTGGGTCCCAAATTTTCTCTCCCTCCCTCTCCTTCTGCTCTCCCCCAAGACAGCATGTAATCTAATGTAAGTTCTATATATACCTTCACAATGAAGTTATTTACATAATAGTCCAGTTGTAAAGAAGAATTATAACCAGTGGAATGAATCATGACAAAGGAGAAACAAAACGAAAAAAGAGAACAAAAAGTTTGCCTCAATCTGCATTCTGACTCCATACTTCTTTTTCTGGATGGGCATAGCTTTTTCCATCATAAGTCTTTTGGAGCTGTCTTTGAACCTTGCATTGATGAGAGGAGTCAAGTCCATCAAAGTTATTCCTTACAGATACAATACCCACTAACCCATTAGAGGCTCTCCTAGAACCCTATAGCTAGAGTTCTATAGAACATAGCTATCCCTTGCACTGTAGGATGCAAATTATCAGTGCTAATGTTAGGATAGTAGGTCCATATCATGTGCTATATAAAGATCAAAAGATATAATGTATATAAAATGTTTTATAACCATAAAATGATATATAAATCCAAGTTACTATTTGCAATTCCCATTAAGGGCAGTGAATTATAAATAATAATAATAATAACTGAAAATGGCTAGCCTATCTTTGTGTCATTCTTGAATCTATTTTCTTGAATTTTGCATTTTTCTAGAAAATTTTCCAAAATATTAACATCTTTTCATGGCTTTGCTTAATATTACAAAAGAATTATTACTAAAGATTCCCATTTCAAGTTAAACATCGAAATAGGAGTTGTAAATTTCTTAGTATTGTCATAGAATTGTTATATATATTGATAAGAAGATAGAAAAATAAATCCTTTTTATAATTTTGGCCAATAAACTAATGTAATGTTACCACTAAAAATGAACATATATTTCTACATTTAGTGCTAGAAGAGACCCCAAAGGCTATGCAGCTTAAACCCCTCAATTTGTAGCTGAGGAACTTGAGACCCAGTGAGGTTAAAGTGACATCCTGAAGGTCACACTGACTTTAAGCATCAGAGATGGCATGCAAGCACTTTCCTACTGACTCCAAAGCTGTTGTTCTGTCCTGGAGACTAGCAAGTCCCCCTTCCTTATCTTGTAGATGAGGAAACTAAAGCTTTGATAGTTGAACCAATTTATTCTATATCATGCAGCTGATAATTTGAACCCAACTTTTCTGATGCAAGAGCTACTGATCTTTCCACTATGATAGACTGATTCAACTAAGAAAATGTAAAATAAAAACTTATAAAATCCCTCCCCCTCCAAAAGGGGGTGCTGGTAGAACAAGCATTTATCAAGTGTCTGCTACATGTTAGGCACTGTGATGAGCACTTCATTTGACCTCATACCAACTCTAAGAAGTAGGTGCTATTATTATTCCCACTTTACATTGGGGAAACTGAGGCAGGCAGAGGTTAAGTGAACTGCCCAAGGACATACATGGCATATTTATCTTTCAAATTCTAGGTCCAAGGCTCTATATACTATGGAACCTAGCTACCTGTGATGCATGACACATTGGAAAGAGTGTTGGACTTTACCAGAAACTCAAATACTTAGTGATTCTGTGACCCTGGACAAGTTTTTTTGACCTCTTTAAGCCTCAACTTGTTCATATATAAAATATACTAATTTTTCATAGAATTGCTTTGGGGAATAAAAACAATAATTTATAAGATTCAATGCAAATTATAGAAATGTTGTCATCAATATTCTCTCCTCCCCTCCCATCATCATAGTATGGACTTGCCCTAGGATGAGATTTAGCCAAAAATATATTTCTGTTCCTTCTTGCATGATTTCCCCAGACACAAATGCCTCACTTTAGCTACTGGATGTTTATTTTACATAGACTTATATGTGCATGAGGTCAAAAGCTGCTTAATTTTTGCACTTTTATCCCCAGGCCTAGCAGAGTATCAGAAAAATAGTTAACGCTTAAAAAATTTATTATTTGTTAATTCAACTTCCTGTCACCATTTTTTTTTTCTTGAAATAGGACATGATCTCACCTTGCTTCATCTTATTAATTCATCAACATATATGCATCTAAATATATATACATGTATATTTGTATAATCATATGTTATTCATTTGTTTATTTATTTTAAGCTGAAAAATCTTAATAAGCAGCACATGACCTTCTTGGGAATAGTAATATTTGGAAAATAATGTGCTCTAAATGAAAGTACAGTAACTCCTTATTTATCTACTGTGAACTTTCTAAATAAATTGAAGCATAACATCGAATCACAAAAAAAAAATTTTAAATTTTTTTTCCACATCTTGGATGTGAAATCTTTCAGAAACATATAATATAGTCCTTTGACTTCTTAAAAACAAGGTTTTTAGTTTTCTTAATTTCCTAATTTCATTTTCATTGACTCAAACTCAGTGTCATTATGAAATTAAACTACTTAGGAATCTGCTCCTAGCTATATCATGAAGGTACCATGTGATCTCCAAAAAGTCATTTAAAATCTATGATTGTGATGGAATACTACTATGCTATAAGAAATGATGAGCTCAACAATCTTAGAAAAAACACAGAAAGGCTTGCACAAAATAACGAAGAGAGAAATGAGCAGAACTAAGAGAACATTGTATACAGTAACAGCAATATTGTTTTAAGAATGATTTAGCAAATAAGTAATTTTGACTATTATAAATACCCAAATTTATTGTAAAGGACGTATGAAGAAAGATGCTATCTGCATTCAGAGAAAGAAATAAAAATACAAGTAGTTATAGAATAATTGTACATATATACCTATTTGTGTTAAATGGTAATCATCTCTGAGGGAGTGGGGGAGGGAAGAAAAAAAGGTAAAAAAGAAAAAAATTTACATGACATCTTGATTATATATTTAAAAGGAATAGCAAGTTATTCATAAGAGATTTGCAGTTTCATGTTCAATCATCTTTTTTATTATACTGTTGCAGAAATTATTGTTTTATTCCATAAATTAAAATAGAATAAATTTTAAAAAGAGAAAGAAATATTCTAGGGAACAATGTGGCAGAGGACTGTAGGTTGGCAAGATCAATGTATGCAGGGTAGAGAGCACATCCAGTTTGACATCAGTTTAGCCTATAATTAGGAGAAAAATAAGAGAGAATACCTGAAAAGGTAAGGTAGTATCCAGATGGAAAAGAGGTTTGAATGCATGTCAAAGGCATCTGTCTGGGGCAACTGGGAAGCAATTCAGATTTTTGAACAGAGGAGTAACCTGATCTGATACATGTTGGGAAGCTGTGGGAAAGCCCACAGTGCTCAAGAAATATGAGCCTTTATTAATGCTGTTATTATTAATTTTTATCATCATTAATGTCTAATTCAGATATTCTACACTCAGTAAATAACCTAAGCTAAGTTGGAGAAAGAAAAACAAACAAAAAAAAACTGAGTGTACTTGTGTATAAAACGCAATCATTGTACTAGATGACCAACTAAAAGCTCTTCCGTGATTCCATAAGCCATTCTACATGACAGTGATGCTTCGAAGGGCTACTGACCACCTCTAACTTTCTTTGTTGGCACACTAAATAGCCCCATACTGCTATGATTTTTTGTTAATAGGATTTAGAGCTGTAAGGGTCCTTAGTGATCATCTTATTCAATCTCTTCACTTCAAAGATGAGGAATATGTGGCCCCCAAAGTGTCCTTGTATAAAGACAAGGCTTTGGACACAAAGTCCACTGTTCTTTTCATTATATCTCACTGCCTCTGACCCTTGGGTTCAATTTTTGTATTTTATTTCTCTTGTCTCACCCTGCCAGGATATCAACTGTCACTTCCGGCAACTATGTGTGTCATTTGCCTTCTCAACTTTCTAAATTATTTTTCATAATCTCTTGTGACCTGGAAAGGCAATACATAAGTTAGAATTTTCTAAGTTATTGGTGATTTAGCCTTTGTGACAGGTCCTGAATTGCTATGAGGAAGTTCATGAAGTTTAGTATTCATGGACTCTGTGACCTTAAAATCTGTGACTTAGGTGTCTTTTGGGTATCCTTCTTGGTTGTGGCTATAGCTAAGTAAGGATCTCAAATGAATGACCTCAATATAAGCAAAGCATTGCTATATCCAAGTTCCAAAGATGGGAGAAGATGGAATTTTTTTGATACATCGATGGATTCATGGTCTCAGTGGACTAGGTACTACAGTTATCCTTTTTACATCATGACCTTCCCCATCATGATTTCCATATAGTGCAGGTCAGCATAAGAAATTAAATGGGAATTTTTGGGGAGTTTTATGGAAGCTGTAGATGACAACAACTGTATATGACACATGAAGGCCAGCAGATGATACAGAAAATGTTTAGAAATTTTAGAAATACATAAAATGTATATAAACTATCATATAATATCAACCTATTTTATCTTTTAATATCATAATAATTCAGACTTCTTCTCTTGGTAAAGGGGGGCCAAAACATTTTATGCAGATTTTCCAGATCACGGAAGCACCATGCCCCTAAACACCACGATGTGGAAGGGATAACTGTACGTCCATCTTTGAAGACTGAAATGTATCCATATCCTTTTATCCTGTGAAATTCTTGACCAAGATTTTCCCATAAATTCTGCTTAGGGGAACCATCTAAAATTTTAGCTGTGCTGGTCTGGTATGCTTATTTGTATTATCAATGTTATAAATATATTCATAAGGACTTCTGGAAGCCAAGACGTGAGAGTAAGGAGTAAATTGCTATAACTCTTCCTTTTTCACCTGAAAACAACCATAAAATAGTGCCCCAGAACAAATCCTGAAACAGTGGAGCTAGTGGAAAGATGGACTGGAGTGATCCTTTAGCTCAGGAGACTTGGAGGATAAGCAAGAATGGTTCATCTAATTTGGATAAAAGGGAAACACATTTCAGGAGAGGAAGTGTCCTAGCAAGCTAGAAGCAAGCCGCACCGTACCTAACCAGTGGGAGATCCTGAGCCCCAGTGTGGTGGAGCAAGCAAATGCCAATACCAGGATGCCCCACATGCCTTACCATAGCAAGGGGAATCAGAAGGCTCCAGCTCTGAGAACCACCATATGTTTTGGTGCATCCCCAAGCAGGTGGGCATCCTCCAGCTACCCAGACCTCTACATGCTTCAGCACAGCCTAGGGCAGATGGGGATCTTCCAGCCAGATCTCGTGCTTTAGCACAGCCCAGGGTAAACAGTAATCCCCCAGAGGCCAGACCTCCAAATGCAGTGGAGCCCTGGGGAAATACAGAAAAAACCCCATCTGGCCTCAGCACACTCCAGACACCTCCACTAGAACCCCAGCTCAGTGCCAGGTGAACTACCAGACTCCTATAGCCTTCAGCAGCACCAGCCACCTCCCACCTCATCCCCTCAACACAGCATCAGACATGAGGGTCCCCTGTGAGCCTCACAACAACATTAGCACAGTGCCTAGAAAGAAAAATATCAGATATTGGGGAGTCATAATCAGGATCACACAAGACTTTGTTACTGCTACATTAAAGGATCAGAGGTCATGGGATATGATATTCTGGAGGGCAAAGGATCTAGGACTATAATCAAGAATCACTTACCCAGAAAAATTAAACATAATACAGCAAGGGGGAAATGCCCATTCAATGAAATAGAAGGATTTCAAAACTTCATAAGGAAAAAACCAGAACTAAACCAAAAATTTGACCTCCAATATCAAGATGCAGGAGATGCATAAAGAGGTAAAAAGAGAAAAGAAAACATGAGGGATCCAATAGAATTAAAGTGTTTACATCCCTACACAGGAAGATGATACTTCTAACTCTTAAAATTAAATTTTATTACTAACAGGACAAATAGTAGGAATATACACAGACAGAGGGTATGGGTATAAGGTAAATTTGAGGGAATGATATAAAAATTAAGGGATGAGAAAGAGGAATATAATGGGTGTAGAAGGAAAGGAGAGGTAGAATAGGGTAAATTGTCTCACATGAAGAGGTGAGAAAGATCTATTACAGTGAAGGGAAAGATGGGAAGGAGGGCAATGGGCATTCCTTGAACCTTGCTCTCATCAGTATTGGCTCAAAGAGAATAATATATACAGTCAGTCAAATATAGAAATCTATCTTACCTGACAGGGAAGTAGGAGGGGAGGAGATTAAGCAAAAGAGGGTGAGATGGAGACTGACAGAAGGGAGGGCAGATCAGGGGAGATGGTAGACAGAACCGAAACACTGGTGAGGTGGGAAAGGGTGAAAGGAGAGAGGGTACGAACAGGAGGGAGAATAGGATGGAGGAAAATATACAGGTAGTAACCATAACTGTGAATATGAATGGGATAAAGTCTCCCATGATATGGAAACATATAGAAAATGGATCAAAAACCAGAATTCTAGAATGTGTTGCTTACAAAATAGCAGAGAGACACAGAGTAAGAATAGGGGGCTGGAGCAGAATCTATTATGCTTTAGGTAAACTAAAAAAAAAAAGCAGAGGTAGCAATCTTGATCTCAGACAAAGTAAAAGCAAAAAAAAAAGATCTATTTAAGAGATAAGGAAGGAAACTATATCTTGCTAAAAGGTACCTCAGACAATGAAGCAATAAAATTAGAAAAGCAAGGAATAGTCTACCTATCAGATCTATGGAGGAGAATTCATGACCAAACAATAGATAGAAAGCATTATGAAATGTGAATAGATAATTTTGATTATTTTAAATTGAAAAGCTTTTGCACAAACAAAATCAATTCAACCAAGATTAGAAGGAAAGCAGAAAGCTAGGAAACAATCTTTACAGCAATTGTCTCTGACAAAGGCCTCATTTCTCAAATATATAGAGAACTGAGTCAAATTTGTGAGAACACAAGCCATTCCCCAATTGATAAATGGTCAAAGGATATGAACAGGCAGTTTTATATAAGGATATGAAGAAGTGCTCTAAATCACTTTTGATTAGAGAAATGAACATTAAAACAACTCTGAAATACCACCTCGCACCAATCAGACTGGTTAAATGACAGAAAAGTAATATGATAAATGTTGGAGAGGATGTGGGAAAATTGGATTGCTAATGCACTGTTGGTGGAGTTGAGAACTGATCCAACCATTCTGGAGAATCATGTGGAACTGTGCTCAAAGGACAAGCAAACTGTGCATATCCTTTGTTCCAGTAATAGCACTATTAGATCTGTATCCCAAAGAGATCATAAAAAAGAGGAAAAGACCTACATGCACAAAAATATTTATAGCAGCCCTATTTGGGGTGGCAAATATTGGTCATTAAGGGGATGCCTATCAATTGGGGAATGGCTGAACAAGCTGTGTTATATGAATGTAATGGAATACTATAATACAATAAGAAATGATGACCAAGCTCATATTAGAAAAACATGGAAAGACTTCTACAAAGTGATGCAAACTGAAATGAGCAGAACCAGAAACTACTCTGCACAGTTATCAGCAATATCGTGTGATGATCAGCTATGAATGACTCAGCTTTTCTCAGCAGCATGTTGATCCAAAACAAGTACAAAGAACTCATGAAGAAAAATGCTATCCATATCCAGATAAAGAACCGATAGACTCTGAAGGCAGATAGAAACATATTTTTTTCACTTATTTTATTCTTTCATATGATTTTTCCCCTTCTGATGTGTTTCTTCTTCCACAACTGTGATGAATATGGAAATATGTTTTACATGATAGCATATGTATAAACTATATCCAACTGCCTACCATTTTCAGAAAAGGGAGAGCAAGGAGGGAGGGAGAAATTTGGAACTCAAAATCTTATAAGACTTTTGCAAAAATGAATGCTAAAATTTTTCTTGATATACAACTGTGGGAATAAATAAAATACTATTTAAAGCTATATATATATATACATATACATACATATATACATGTACATACACCTATACACATATACATACATATATATGCATATATATGTGTGTGTATATGTATGTGTATGTGCATATATATGTGTGTATATCTATTAGCTATATGATCCTAAAGAAGTCATGTGACCTCTCTCTGCTCCAGGTCACTCTTTAAAGACTCCAAGTCACTAAACAGTTGTTGATCTGCACTTGGTAGTCAGAATTTCCTGAGCAAAATTTTTCTACACCAATGGAATCACACTTCTGGACTTCCTCCCCACCCATAGAAAAATCTTGATAAGAGTTAAGATACACTTGTTATTCCTTATTCTCAACATGAAAATCCCTGGGGCTAGGGCTGGGGCCCCTCTAACCATTCCCCTTGTCCCTGTACAGCTCTACCCCAGGCTCCTTAGACAGAATGTTCTCAGGTATGGGGTTTCTGTGGTTCATGCCTCCAACATGTTTGGCCATGGATTTTCCTGGGGCTAGCAGGATCCCAGTCATCTTCTGTAGTTGCCTTGAGCCAGAGATTCTCCTCCTTACTTTGAGACTCCAGTTCTGCTACAAAGTGATCTAATCTAATTGCCTGTCTCTGACTTTACTCTGTATGCGATATTGGGCAAATCGTTCCACCTTTCTGACTTTGTTTCCTCATCTGTAAAGTGAGAAAATTCTACTTTTAGATGGCTCTGAAGTCCCTTCCAGCTTTAAGTCTATGATCCTGTGACTGACTCAACTCCTTTCCTGATCCTACATGTCCTTGATGATGTATTTCACTCTATTTCTTGCCCACATAATCACTGGTTGCTTGTTGCAACCTATCCATGCTCATCAGGTAAAATGCTTGGTATATAATAAGCAACTAATAAATGCTAGCCAACATCCTTGACATCTTTGACTATCACTTAGCACCCTTCCCACTCCCCCCTGGCCCTATGTCCAATCTGTTTCTCAGACATGTTGATTTTACCTTTGCAACATCCTTTAAATATATCCCCCTTTTCTCTTCTGAGGCTGTCATCACTCTGGTGCAGGCTTTCATCTCTTCACGTCTGCACTAGCCTGATGTCAGGTCTCCCAGCTATGAGTGTCTCCTTTTTCCAAACCATCCTCCATTCAGACGCCAAAGTAATTTCCTAAAGTGTATATCAAACCATGTTAATCTACTCAATAAACTCCTTTTGTTGTTGTTCTGTTGTTTTCCAGTCATGTCAGACTCCTTATGATCCTGTTTTGGGTTTTCTTGGCAATGGTTTGCTATTTTGCCAGAATGGTTTGCTGTTTTCTTCTCCAGCTCATTTTACAGATAAGGAAACTGAGGCAAACAAGGTTAAATGACTTGCCTAGGGTCACATAGCTAGTGTCTGAGGCCAGATTTGAATTCAGGAAGATGAATCTTTCTGGCTCCAGGTGTGGCACTCTAACCACCACACCACTTAACTGCCCCCAATAAATTCCAGTGACTCTCTATTGCCTCTAAGATCAAATACCAAAATCTTCTATTTGTCATTCAAAGTCCCTTATAACCTAGCTCCCTCCTACCTTTCCAGCCTTCTTACGACTTACTCCCTGCCTAATACTCTGATCCAATGACACTGACCTCCTTGCTATCCATTGAATCAATTCCTTCATCTCCTGCTTAGGTTTGTTCAAAGTTTGGCACAATTATGGAGAATTGAAACTATCTCACCCTCTTCAATCCTAGGTCAAGCTCGTTGTTCAGCCATAGCACCAGCCCAAGGTATGTGAACAAGAGGACTAGGTCGATGAGCTGCTTGTCTGACTATAGTTCACCATGTAAGCAATATGGAATATATCTCCCATTCACTGGGATGAATATTGAGAATAAACACCAACATATATTAATTAGAATGAAGGAATTTCAAAGGCAAATAATAGCTATTCCCAGTTCTACCATCAATTCAATCCTGGGGTAGTCTTTTAAGTTATTGCTCTTGAAATTCCTTATTTGCCAAATGAAGAGGGTGGTCATCCCTGGTCTTTTGTTCCACCCCTATCCTTTCCTGAGGAAAATGGAGCCCAGAGAGGCTAAACAACTGGTTTTGGTCACATAGCTAGTAAATAACAGGGCTGGGACTAGAAGCCAAGTTTGCCGAATCCAAGTCCAATATTCATTCCACTCCATTTCTGTTGTCAAGGTACTTTGTCCTTCTACTTAAAGAATGTGGGTAAAGTTAAGTAAACAGAAAGAGAAAAAATATACATAATGATTAAAATTATGTAAATGAAAAGAACAAAGGATAAAGAAACTGAATTATTATATAATTATATTGACCCTGGAGAAGAGAGAAAAATAAGCATTTATTGACTAGTATGTGCCAGGCATTGTAAGAAGTTTATAAATATTATCTCATTTGATTCCTACCAACAACCCTGTGAGTTGGAGCTATTTTTTTCAGTTGAGGAAACTGAGGCTTTCAGAAACTAAGTGATCACACAGCAACTAAGTATCTAAGGCCAGATTTGTACTTAGGTCTTCCTCACTCCAGGGCCAGTGTTCTATGCAGTGTGCCAACTAGCTGACTCTCATCTGGAGACAGGAAAATGTACCTTTCTCCCTACTTTGAGGAGTTAGGGAAAGTCTTAGGGTGTGAAATGTTGCATGTACTATTTGACTTGTTTGCTACATTAGATGGCTCTGATGAATTTAATTTCAGTTTTCAAAAATAATTTTTGTTATAGGTGGTGTTTCATTCACTAGGTGGGTGGGTTGAGAAGGATAAATTAGGAAATAAAGACTATATGAAAGGAAAATTTTCAAGGATTTTCCTTATGCTATTTTATTTAACTTTTTTTGGAAGTTTCATTCCATACTTCCATACCTCTAGAAGCCTGACTGGGAGTCACTAATACAAAATACACCTTTGGTGCACATACATTTTGGGAGGCTATTCACAGAAGTCAGCTAACACATATACTTGAGTATGAAAATGAAATGAAGAAAGTGCATTTGGTGAGGCTGTAAGTTAAGGCAGAAATAAGAGGGGCACACCTTTCAGCAAATCAGAGCCAGAAGAAAGTACAGAAAGTCAGAATCGTTAGAAACTTCACAGACAGTCTGATAAATTTCCCTCATTTGTACTGAGGATTAGAGAGGTGAAGGGGCTTTCTGAAGGTCACAAAGCCAAGCAGTGGTAGATGGGCCTAGAACTTACTTTCTCAATCATAAGTCAGTGCTTTCTCATGAACCACATCAAGTGCAAAAAAGGAATATTCAAATACTCGAATGAATGATCTTGGGACACGCAAAGCATTATTATATACCAATTACAAAGATGGAATAAGATTATATACTTTTTTTTCTTTTTAAGACTGAGTCTCCCTATCTGTCCCAGGCTAGAAGCCCAGACACTACTTACAGGCATAATCCCACTATTCATAAGAACAGAACTTTGACCTGCTTTGTTTCTACCCTGAGCCATCTTACATCTATCTTTTTAGGCCAGCTGGTGGCCACCTGTTTGTGGCGGCTCACCATATTGAAGCCAAACTTAGTGTGGGCACCCAATTGGCATAGCTAACTGCAGCTCAGACCTATTGAGCTTGAGATATCTGACAACCTCAGATACCCTAATGTCAAGAGATCACAGGTTTGCACCACCAGGCCTCCCAAGACTAGACATTTCAATTCTTCAATGGGTCCATAGTCTCACTGGGATTATAAGAATTAGAACTGGGTGGGGGGCTTAGAGACCATCTCATTCAACCCTCTTATTTTACAGATGAAGAAGTTATGATCCAAAAAATTTGTTACTCATATAAGTACACAGATATTGCAAAACCAGAATTTGAACCAAAGTCTTCTGACTCAAAGTTTAGTGATCATTTTATTACATCATACAATCTCTGAATTAATTTGTGTATTCCTTTTAATGAATAAAATTGAAATCTGCTCTGCCTGCTCATCTTGTACAACTCTCTTCTATATGTGTCTTAATATTTGCTATAGTGAGGTGCACCTGACTTAATACTTCAGACTCTCCTTACATTCTGGGGCTACCAATGAAACACATGTAATATTGTTTGTCAGCTGTTTCCCAATTTTCCTTCATGTTTGATGTGCTCCCCTCAATTACATATTTCTCTGATAACATCTTTTCCCTTGATTCTCCTTCCTAATTCTTAACTTATAACATAGCGTGTTCACATCCACCATAGGCTTCGCCATTGCCCATCGGCTGATCCTCAAATTCAATTCCCTAGAGACTGTAGTGCTCGATGAGACGTATTTTCCCTAGAAAGTAATGTCATTTTCTTAAGTTTTCCCTCTTCTCATCTGTAACACAGAATTTCCCAATCATGAGTGAGAAGTCACTACTTTAAACACTTACTTTACCTCCCTAAGAATGAAAAATCACAAGGAAATCACCACAGAAAAAGTGGAGCCATTTGCCCTGAGAACAAACTGCCCATTGTGTTTCATTCATTGACCTGATTTAAATTGTATCCATTTTTGGAAGATTAGTTACCTCGTTCATGTGGTTACATTTCTTAAATTATTTCTTTGAGAGGTGTGCTATTCATTCATAGTTGGGTGTGTATTTGAATTTTAAAGGGATTGCTCATATCCTTTACTTGATACTTTATAATTCTTATAACATGGTTATTATGTAGTCTTTCAAGAGTTGAGAATAAAATTCCTTTAATTTGAAATATATGTACAAATATATGTATATGCGTGTATATACATGTGTATGTGTGTGAATATCTATCTATATATTATATATATGTGTGGAGGGGTGGGGGTAGGGGGTGTGTATCAGCATGACCTAGTGGGTAGAGAGGGGGGTTGGAAGCCAAGAGTACCTGGGCTCAAGTTTCCCTCTGACAAATACTAGTCATATGACCTTGGATAACAAGCTTCACCTCTCATTGCTCTAGGCAACTATCTAAGGCTTTAAGTAGCAGAGAAGATACTGACCTTTGTGGGTATATTGAATTTTCTCATCTGACAGTTCCCATTATCAATGAACCACAGGTCTAATCCCTAGTCCTACATATGTAAATATGTGTGTTAATATTCCACTGAATTGCTCACCTCTGTCTGGTTCCAGAGCCTTTTCTTCTTAGTTCCTGAGTCTCTCTTCCACTCTTGTAAACACTTTCTTTGTAAAGTAATATTTACTAATTAGGACTTTCTATAAAATACCCTTTTCCCTTTGGTTCCTCTCAGCTTCTTTATGCATTCAATGAAATGCATATGAAGAGATTTATTATGACACAGAAAAACTGCCTTTGGGGTTTAGGAATTCATTCCTATGCAAGGCAGTGAGAGTTTCTCAGGTGTTCCAAAGATGTGGTTTGGGGCAAATTAATTTTTTGAAAGTACATAATAGTAAGAAGAAATTTCTAAGAAAATTTCCCCACTCATAAGTAATCTGATTCTGCTTCCTGCTTGGCTTGCTTGTATGGGATTGCTCATGCTGGGAATCACCCAAGTTTCTCTAAACTACCATTCTCTAAGGAAGTGGGAGAGCTTGTATGCAGAAGAAAAAGGAGAAGGAATCATGCTTTGGTACTGTGGCAAAATGAGCTCACAAGAAATGTGACTGAATTTGCTTACCAGCCCTTGCAAGTAGAAAGTGATTCTAGGCTTACAATTGTGTTTTAGGTATCTTAATACTGTGAAATAAGTCATTCATATCTTGCCAGCTAGGGACCAAATGAATCTGATCTGATGGTAATGTAAAAATGTCAATTGGAAATTATCATTTAAAATTTAAAGTTGTTTTGTTATCATATGATTTGTTTCCAAATTACATAAATACATTTCCAATTGTCCTTAAACACAATAAAAGACATTACTCTAGTACTTAGAAAAAGTTATGAAAATATAAATGTGTTGAATTGTATAGGTGAAGATTTAATTTAACTCAATATTTTCTGAATTAACTATTATGTACAAAGCCCTGTATTAGGTCTATGAGGATGACTAAAAGGGTCTCTGCTCTCAAGGAGCTTACTGCCTGATGTCCGTCCTAGACAAGGTATTAACACAGATATCCAGAACAGAAAATAAAGTGGGGTAAAGATAAAATATAGGGCTATTCAATTTGAGAAAACGAAGAAATCAATTTTGACTGGGTTGAGGACGTACAGGTAGCATTGAGTGACTTCATGGCAGATGTTGTATATGAGTTGGACATTGAAGGACCCACAGGATTTCAATAGGTGGACAGATAAAACACAGGCCACTCTGGATGCCAAGGAATGAAATGAGTCCAGGGAATATGGTTACCAGGAAGAAGTAGAACAAAAATCACCACTCCTATCCAGTTCCTTTGATTTTTATGTTTCATAAGTAGGAATACAAGAATGTAAAGAAATTAAAAGGAATTATGTCACTTTACTGAGAGGTCCCAGAATCACACCAAGAGAAAAGCAATTCAAAAGACAAATTCAATGCCTAAAGGCTTTTCTAGTGGCTGGCTAGAGTCTTCA
The DNA here is from genome assembly GCF_011100635.1 of Trichosurus vulpecula. Lineage (NCBI taxonomy): Eukaryota > Metazoa > Chordata > Mammalia > Diprotodontia > Phalangeridae > Trichosurus > Trichosurus vulpecula. The sequence continues at coordinate 385,755,667 of NC_050576.1, read as the reverse complement.
TTGCAAAAGAGATGACATGACCCCAGGCAATAAGATTGTCAGAGCTGAAGACTAGCAGAGAAGAGCCGTGAGAAAGAAGCCTCTTCACAGTTGAAGACCAGGCAATTGCGACAGTGAACAACTTTAGCTCAGTAGAGATTCCTAGCAGGTAGCAACTAAGATTAGTGGAATGTCCTCATCAGACATCTTATGTGCTTCTGTTGCGTTGGAAGCATGAATGGCCTTGACCAGGAATATTTCATACACATTTGCCACTCAATATGTGTTCCCTACATTTGTCTCTTTTCCACTGATAGTTTAATGACCAGTGAGAAAGTGTATCCTTGTGTGTGTAGAAGATCGTTTTAATCATTCGTTTTGCTATGCTGTTTAAACAAATGGCTCCTGCTTTGAACAAATATATCCTCTGCTTGGCTGGTAAAGAAGAATTAACAATCACCATACAATGGTGGGAATCTCTGAGCCATGTTTTTGAGTGGATACTGGCCTGTATAATGCCTTTAACCTGAAGCAACTTTCTGGTGACCCATCTACAAAGTGCCCCTCAGGTGCTACCTAAGTAAAGGCAGGTCTCGGGAGATAGGAAAGCACTAAATGGCTCAAGGAAAGAAGGAAATACAGTCTGGCTGGAGTAGAGGGCTCTGGGAAAAGAGTGGCATAATGTAAGGTTGGCAGAAGACTCTGGAATGCCTGAGTATAGAGCCTGGAATTTATTTGCTTAACAATGGGGAGACATAAAGGGTTTCTGGGAAGAATGGTATTATTAACAAAGAAATAGTGTCAAGTATGGATTGGTTTAGGATAGGTACGCTAGTTGAGAGGGTATTACTAAATTAAAGATAAGAGGAAATGAGGCTTTAAAGTGGGGGCAGTAGAGTTGGAAAGAAGGGATAGAGGTAAGAAATATTTGGAGGTACTTAATAATACCTGTCAAATAATTGGATCTATGAGGCAGCGTCAAATATAATTCTAATGTTTAAGCCTGGAGGCTAGAATGAGAACTAAGGACAAGAATGAGGTTTCAAGGAAAGATAGCTTTGTTTTTGACAAGTTTAAGTTGTTGGACCTCTAAGGCCTTTAAATTTAAATATCCATTTATTTTTTCTATACCTATATCCATATCCATATATCTAGGGGGCAAATTAGATGGTGTATAGAGTGTTAAGTCTGAAGTCAGGAAAGATGTGAGTTCAAACCTGGCCTTAAACACTAGCTGTGTGACCCTGGGCAAGTCACTTAACCAGCTTGCCTCAGTTTCCTCATCTGTAAAATGAGCTAGAGAAGGAAATGGTAAATCACTTCAATATCTTTGCCAATGAAATCCCAAATCAAGTCACCAAGAGTCAAACATGATCAAAACAACTGAACAATTAAAAAAAACACCCAAAATATTTATCTAGACAGATATAAGTATCTTGCTTTTCTTTTCCACTTAGGAATCTATGTCTGTCTATTTATCTATCTATATCTATACATATTTATAGATATAGATGTATACACACACATATATGTATTGGATCAATCTGTAATTAATAATTGAAATTGTGGGAATGGATAAAAACTTTAAGGAAGAGGCTACAAAAGGAAAAGATTGCCTCCTTATTTTGTGTCCCCCAATAACTGTTCCAAAAGTTTGCTTCTCAAGACACCAATATCTCCCACCTCCCACCCCCTCCCACAAACTCACTTAAAACAAATAATTTAGCCTCATGTTTCTTTGAGGAGATTATTCAACAGAGTTAAACTTCCTTAACCACTTTCCTCTGTTCTTCAAAAGTTCTCAGCAGTATCATCCATTCTCTCCTCCTCTCTGGTCCCAGAAAGATTATCCCGCCTCTTTACTAAATCAATCTCTATATCTGTGTCTTTGATTCAATTCCCACCTCCTCCCTCTAGGACCTTGCTCCTATTTCTCCTTTATCTCACCCTTCCAGGCAACCATTTCATCTGTGTTCTCTCTTTCATGGCCAAACTTATTGATTCAAAGATTTGTCCATATCTCTTACCTTCATTTCTCCATTGCCCACTTTCTCTTCAACCCTCATGGTTAGGCTTCTGCCTGCTTAAACTACTCTCTTACTTCTTACATATGGATCATCACTGGAAGTATCCTGTAGTTTACTTATACCTCCTTGTCTCTCTGTCAGTAAAGATAATTTAACTTAGCGTTGTGGTAGGTGATTAGAATGACTAGATTATAAACTTCTTGAAGGTAGGGTCTTGTCTTATCTAAATTTTATGAGTGGATGCTTAACAAATGTCTTTAGTGTTATGTCTTATCTATTACAACCATCAAAGTGCCATCCACATCTAAGCTTTGGTTGGCCCAGGTGAACTTTGTCACCGTTTGGCCTGATTTCATGTTTCCATTATCTCCTGCCTCCAATCCAGTCTATACAGTTACCAAAGCAATACTCCTAATACTCCTAAAGATCAGACCATATTATTCCACTGATCAGAAACCTTCACCATCCCCCTATTGCATCCAAGATAAAATGCACGCTCAGCCTAGTATTTAAAGTCCTTCAAAGTCTAGCTACATGCTACCTTTCCAGTCTTTGTTTTATATCACCATGTCCATCTCTCAAGCAGTTTATATTCTAGACAAACTGAACAAGGAGCTCTTCCCATCTTTCATCTCAGTTCATTTTCTCAGTCTTCTCCCATGCCTGGGATTTACCACTTCATCTCTGCCTATTGACATCCTTGTCTTCCTTCAAAACCTAGCTCAGGTGACATCTCCGCGGGATCTCTCCTTTGCTTCTATTGCATTTGGCCTTGAATCCTTATTTGGGCATGCCACACAGCCCCAAGTTGATTGTAAATACTTCAAAGTCTTAGACTTATTATCTCTTCCCCATCAGTTCAGACCCATGATTTCATAGGTATAAGATGCTCCACATAAGGAAACTCTCCCCATCAATGCAAATTAACAACTGGCGTCTAACTTAGAGTCTTAGAGATTTTACCATGGATACCAAGAAGGAAAATGACTCACCCAAGGTCATCCAGCAAACATATTAGAGGTAGGACTAGAGTTCAGGTGAGGCACAAGTGACTTCCAGGTCCTCTTTCTCTCTAGTCCTCACTAACTCTTGCCTTTCACATAGAGTAGGAATTTTTTCATCCTTTGTACTTTGTGTTCTAAGTTACTTACATAAAGACAATGTTTAATAAAAGGGAACTGATTGATGATTGATAACTTTGGCAACTTGAATCAAATCTGGGATAACGGCCTTTCATGTCCACATCCAGATGTTTATCAGTCAATTTTTCTCTCATCTAGATGCTTATTGATCGACTAGCTTTATTTTTAATTGAACATTTGCTATGTGCTTATGTGCTTCGGACTAAGTTTGTCCAATTAATACACATTTTTGCTGGATTTCCTTCAGTCACATGATTAAACATAGGCTGGATGCTAAGTAACACATTTACTTTCATGATCCATTCATCTCTGTCAGAATCGAGTCAACTCAAAGTTAAATATACTAAAAAGTATATTGGGCCAGAATGAGGGAGTCAGGCTTATCCTTGCTTGCCAAGTTTGATTTTCCTAGTGCCACTATCCCTGCCAATAGTGGATACGCTCAAACTGTTGGAACTGAGCAATACATTGGACTGTGTCAGAAAAAAAATAGCTTGGGCTCTAGAGCATCCCCTGAACTCTATTTAGTAGAAGGCAGAAGTGGGTTACCACACTGCACAGCTCACAGGCCTGATTTCCACAGTGGGTTCCTCACTACTGCTGAAATCTTCTGGTGGGCCACAAAAACCTCTCTGCCATCATGGCAGGTGTCTGCTGTGTAGTGCTGCTTCAGAAAACAACTTTTTTAGGATACCTCTTCTTGGGAGCTAGGTTTGTCAGAGCCAAAAAGCCACAGCTGGAAGGATTTATGTTTTATCATGATCATTTGTGGCATTAATTCAGTGCAGAGCTTTAGCTATGATAGTACTTTGCCTTCACCCCAAAATGTGAGTGAGCTTTAGAGTTTAGGACTGGAACATGAATGACCTTCATCGTTTCCTAGAAACATTCAAATGTAAGATTTATAACTACTTTTGAACATATGCTTCCAGTGATAGCCATATGGTAGGTTGTTCTCCTATTTTCCCAGCTGAGTACACTCCTTTGGACTGGACTCCATCATGCTTCCAGGAAACTCATCATCAGGAAATTCCTCTCTCTGAGACTGATTCAGCTTTGATACTCACTCTTCAACAGCACCCTCAGTTTCCTCTGTCCCTCTAATTGGAGAACTGCTGGAAGGTGGAGCAAGGAATTGTTTCCAAAGCTTCCATTTTAAGAGGGCTCCTAGGCCAATCATATTTTCATTTCCTACCCAATTGTACCCCTTTGTCCTAAACTCCATAGGCCTCCACATTAGTACCTTCCTTCTCTCTCTCCCCTACCTTTTCAGCTTTCTTCCCCTATAGGAATATGAGCATCTTGAGGGCAAGAACTATGTTTCTTTTTAGCACTAGCAAAGTACTTGGCACAAAATAGGCACTTAAATGTTTATTAAGTAATTGACATCATGTCCCCTTTTTAAAAGTCAATGCCAAGTGCTTCAGATGGGAAATGTCAATCAAGGATAGGATGGGAATGATGGCTTGGGTATTACCTGGGAAGAGGTTGCATTATTGGCAAGGATGACTTCCTTGTGAAAAACTCTAAGTAGATGCCTAAAGGACCTATATCATTCAGTAAGAAAAAAAAAACATAACTATTCATACTTTGGGGCAAGTCATTTGAATTGCATTGAAATCCTTCTCCAATGAGTCATCATGGCATGGAGATGATTCTGGGTTCGTAAAGGCTGTGCCAATGGAACACTAGTGCTGGCAAGTCTTACCGAGTTGGAAGGGCTTCAAGTATGGGTCCTATGATGATTGTATGTGTGTGGTTGGAGGACTGGCCTAGCTAAATTAGAAGAGGCTCATCACCAATTGGCTTTATTCCGATGAATTTTTTAAGTCAAACAACTCACAAGTCTCTTGTGTCAGTGCAGAAAGAACTCACACTAATGGCATCAAAAGTCCTGGAAATACTGAATAATGAATGCCTTATCTACTGGCAAAAATACTTATGTAGTCTGGAATATAGTCTAATCAGAATGTATTAAATAGTTACCTTTCTTTCTTAACTTATCACCCTTAATTCCCTAACTTCTCTCATCTAATCCCCAAATAAAATTTTAAAAAATCAAGGACAATAGAATAAAAATCAGGATTCCTATATCTCTCAGAATTTTCTGCCACATAGTATACTAGAGATGAAATCAGTTTCACTAAGTGTTTTGATCATGAGGGTTGGTTACTAGGGACTACTTAACTCGACATAGAAGAAAACAAATAAAGGGTAATGTTTAAAATGAATGGCTGCTGTCTGCGTTACTTCCAGAAGGAAATGTCATAAATCTAAAATATTGAATGACAAGAGTGAGGATCCAAAAAGATCTTTCTGCCTTCAGTCTGGGTGCCAGTTTCATCATTCAGGAGGAAAATTATACCCTGATCCTCAGATTTGGTCTCTGGTAGGTGAACTTTCCCCTAATATTGCCCAGAATCAGGCCTCCATGTCACTTCCTGGACATTCATATTCCCCTTCCTTCCCCTTCCCATTTCTTGCTCTCCTTTATTATTTTCTTTCCCCATTTGGATGATAGCTCCTACCTTGAAGAAACTCTCATGTTTGCTTATATTTGTATTCCCCTGCCCCTCTCTCTGTCTCTTTGTCTCTGTGTCTGTCTCTAAAAGGTAGAATTATGGGCTGAGATTAATGTAGCACCTGGGGGCATCTCTCCCCATATATTCTTCCATGGAATAGCTGCCCCAAGACCAAAGTACTCTCTGGGTCTGAATTTCCTTAAACCATAGCTTGCAAGCACCCTACCAATGTGTCTACCTTTAATAATCAGCCAAAGGGCACAATTACTCTAAAGAAAGAGAATTTAACAAAATTCCACCGTTAGAAAAATAGCAACAAAACCCCCAAACAAACAAGGTCCCCCAAACCTGTGGAAAGAATGGACACAGGCAACACACATGAAGAGACACACACATTGGAAACACATGTGGGTAGGGTACAAATGTAGAGGGGTACCTCATGCTTTAGATACTGAAGGGCCGCTGCTATCTTCTCAACTTCCTGCTCCACACTCATCTCATAGTCTCTGCTACCCTTGTTATATAATCTTCAGTGGGCACTGCTCAGTCAGATGGAGAGCCTTAGCCAGATGCTGTTCTGATCTAGTCTCCCAAGGTGCAGCTGTGGTGCTTCTATCTTTCGCTGGATGCCACTCAGCTATAACATCCATTGCCTCCAGCCAGCTCTTGGTTCAACTGAAATTCTTGGCTATCTCTTCCTTTTTGAGGCACTATGTCTCTAGAGTGAGTTGGCCTTAGATCCAGGAAGACCTGGGACAAGTACTGTCTCTGACACATATTCACTGTGTAACCCAGGACAGGACAAGTTAATTAACCTCTCAGGGCTCACTCTCTCTTTATAAGTTGCAGAGAAGGTGCTGACCAGAATTGGTAGTAGATATTTCTTCACCTAGGAGTTTCCTACACCTATGAAATCACAGGTATACATTTCTGTCCCTATTGTCTCCTTAAGGAAAAGTGGGGACTGACTCTTCTTTTAGCTGAAGTCCAATAGACTTTTTCTAGTACTTTTCAAAAGTCATAAACCCTTTCGTAATAAGCAGCACAAAAAAGACTCCATTCAGCTTTTTTTCCCTCGGTCTTGGCTCTGAAGTTTCTCAAAATGGGACCTTTCCTACTAGATGATGTCATTAGGCATAACCATTTCTTGAACTACATCTTCCCAGTCTAGGTCTCTGTGTTAGAGCCTTCACCCTTGCTTATGGCGAGCACTCCATATCCTTCTCAATTTTAACTTCGGAAGGTTAGACTGTGAACTTGGTCATGGTTATCTGCCTCATTCCTACAAAGAAGTGGAGGACTTGAGATCCCTTAGTTTTGAACTCTCCATCTCTTTGGTGCTCCCATATAAACAAATGAATAGGAAAAAAATATACACAAACAAGCTAATTCTAGCTCATTTTTCTCTTAGCTTCTCTGAGTCTCAGTTTTTCCATCTGTAAAATGAGTAAATAATAGGGCCTATCCCATAGGGTTATCAAATAGCATGTAAAGAACTTTGCAAGCTTTAAAACACTCTCCAATTGTTATTGTCATTCTGTCTAATGGCACTTCTAACTGCCTAACAGCTTTGTTGTTTACACATGTGGCCAATACAAAGCCTTAGAGGGACTAATAAAATGCAATTTAATGAAGATAAGTGTTAAGTCTTATCACTGGGCCCCAAAAACCAACTATGCAAGAAAAGGATATTTGAAGCATAGTTGGATAATATTTTGTCTATAAAGTCTTGGGAAATTTGGGGACTACAGTCTCAAGTCAGGTGTGTGGAGTGATCACAAGAAAGATGTGCTTCTAGGCTGCATCACTGAGGTATAGTGCCTAGAATAAGGAAGATAATAGTTTTGCTCTAGACTCTGGTCAGCCTACATCTGTAGTGCACTGGAAACTAGACTTTAGGAACGCAGTCGATGGTCTCAAGTACAACGGGAGAAGGATGACAAAGATAGCAAGAAGACTTTGAGACCGTATTATGCAAAGGTCAGTTTAAGGAGCTTGGCTATTTATTCTGGAGAAGAGAAGCATCATAGGGGGAATTGCTTTTGAGTATCTGAAGTTCTATAACAGGAAATAGGAGTTATACTTAATCTGTTTGTCCCCAGATGGCAGAACCAGTACCAGTGGGTGGAAGTAGACAAGTGTCAAAACATTTCTTCAAAATGAGAATTGCCTGAGAATAGAGTAGTCTGTCTTAGGAGATAATAAATTCCCTATCATTAGACCTCTTCAAATAAAAGTTAGAAATTACTTATGATGTAAGCTTTACTAACTTAAAACTGCACCAAGACTTTTGGGACACCCTGATGCTACTTCATACTACATTGCCGACTGATTTCTAGGAAATAGATAACTTAAAAGTACAGATGTTTAGATAAAATTTCTGTAGTTTTATGTAGATTTACAAAATGCTATACATTTTTATTTCATGGGATCTTTACAACAGCCTCTGTGAGGCAGATGTCATTGTTATGCCCATTTTTAGTAATGAGAGGACTGAGGATAACAGAGGTTAAAAAATTGGCCCAAGGTCTCACAGCTAATAAGTACATGACTCAGGATTCATAATCTGGTCTTCCTGACTCCAAGGCTAGCCCTCTATCCACCATACCACCTAGTTTGCTTTGTAAAGCAAGCATGCTTATTATAGAAACATTGTGGTCTGTTCACTGTTTGTTTCCAGAGTATGTTCCTTAGTTGGGGAAAATGTGAATTTTGAATTTCTTTTCCTGGTAAAAATAATACCATTTGTCACTCCTTTTTGAGGGAAGGGGGATACCAGCTCACGTTCTTAGTGCTTTAAGGTTTACAAAGTACCATCTTCACAATTATACTTCGATGTAGATGGTACAAATGTCATTTTGCAGATGAAGAAACTTAGGCTCAGATAGGTTAAGTGACTTCCCCAAAAGTCCCCAAGCTAGTTGGTATTTGAGTTGAGATCCAAATCCAGGTCTCATTCCACATTCAGAACTCTTTCCATCAAGGGGTGCCTCGTGTTTCATTGTTATGTAGTTAACTAGGGAAGGAGGTGGCTAACAGTGTTGGTTGCATATTGACCTGCCATGTGATAGTTTATAAATAGTCTTCTCTTAAGAGAATATAAAGTAAAGAAATGTAAAGAAAGGTGTGTTAGAAAGAACATTCAATGCTGTATCTTGAAACTTGGGTTTGAAAAGTGATGTTAGATAAGAATATCTCAATTCAAATCCAGCTTCAGACACTAACTAGCTGTGTGACCCTGGGTAAACCATTTAACCTCTGTTGCCTCAGTTTCTTCATCTATAGAATGGAGATGATAACGGTACCTACCTCCCAGGGTTTTTGTGAGGATCAAATGAGACAAAAAATTGTAAAGTGCTTAAGCACACAGCTTGGCATATAGTAAGTGCTGTATAAATGTTAGCTATCATCATCATCATCATCCTCATTATTAATCTGAATTCTTCCCTCTATAAAGTAGCACTGTGACCTTGGCCAAATCAGTTAACCCATGGGTCTCAGACTCTCTTACCAATAAATGTAGGTGTTCAACAAGATGATCATTTAAAAAAATTGATAGCACAAAAGAGCTGCCATAACTATGTTTGTACAGATAGGACTTTTTATTCTTTTTAATGAATTAATTAATTTATTTTTAGTTTTCAACTTTCAGTTTCATAAGTTTTCAATTTTCTCCATCTCCCTCCCCTCCGCCTCCCCAAGATGGCATGCAGTCTGACATAGGCTCTACATATACATTTCTATTAAACATATTTTCACAATAGTCATGTTGTATAGAAGAATTAGAACAAATGGGAGGAAGCATGAGAAAGAAAAAAAAAACAAAAGAAAACAGGACAAAACAAAAAAAGAGAGCAAATAGGATGCTTCAATCTAGATCCAAACTCCATATTTCTTTCTTTGGATGTAGATGGCATTTTCCATCATGAGTCTTTTGAAGTTGTCTTAGATCATTGCATTGCTGAGAAGAGCCAAGTCTATCAAAGTCAGTTATCACACAATGTTGCTGTAACTGTGTACAGTGTTTTCCTAGTCCTGCTCACTTCACTCAGCATCAGTTCATATAAGTCTTTCCAGGTTTTTCTGAAATCTTCCTGCTCATCATTTCTTATAGCACAACAGCATTCCATTACATCCATATACCATTACTTGTTTAGCTATTCTCCAATTGATAGGCATCCCCTCATTTTCTGATTCTTGGCCACCACAAAAAGAACTACTATACATATTTTTGTACATGTGGGTCCTTTTCCCATTTTTATGATCTCTTTGGGACACAGCCCTACAAGTGTTATTGCTGGTTCAAAGGGTATGGTATGCACATTTTTATAGCCCTTTGGGAATAGTTCCAAATTACACTCTAGAATGATTGGATCAGTTCACAACTCCACCAAAAATGAATTAGTGTTTTGGTTTTTCCAAGGACTTTTTATTCTTTCTTTAATCTCTTTGGGGCATGTTGCTAGCAGTTGTACAGCTGGGTCAAAAGGTCTGCACTCTTTAGTTACTGATTAGTGTGAACAATTATGGGTGTATAGTGGTCAGATGTGTTAGAATTCTCACTATTTGAAGTTATATTTGTGTAAAATATATAATCCTAGCCCAATGGAGATATGTGGTGAGAACTTGAATAATGCAATTCTACTTCATAGGATTCATATTAATCTGGGACCCATCTGTAATTCCAAAGTGCTTTCCAAAATGATTTGAACCATTTACAGCTCCACCAATAGTACAATGTGACTATTTCCCCATTAAACCTCTAATATGTGTCATTTTCTTTTTCTCATCTCCACAAATCTAATGGGTCTGAGATGGAACCCCAGAAATCCTTGCATTTCCATTGTTCTAACTACTGTTGATTTGGAAGATATTTTCATAAGACTATATTTAGTCTCAGTTTCTTCCCTTTAGAACTGTCTATTCACATCCTTAGATCATTTATTGATTGGGAAATGGCTTATATTATTATAAATTTAAATCAATTCCTTATATATCTTGGAAACAAGACCTTCATCAGAGAAACTTGCTTCAAAGATTTTCTAAGTTTCTTCCCAACTCTAAAATCCTGTGAACCTACAAGATTATAAAAGACAAAAAAAAACTACCAATCCTCATCAGTTAATTTACTCTAGAAAAGGATTGGCCTAGGAAAATATTGATTAAGCCAAAGCTTGATGCATTACAGATTATTTTAAGCATCTCTGATGGAAGCTTCCTTTCTGAAACTGGTTCATTTTAGTGTTAAAACACACTATGTGTTGCCAAACATCAACTTGCATCCTTTGTGACACAGTGCAGAAGTTTTGACAAGGCAGTTATCTTCCTGGGGCAATCATTTTCTATCTGGAGTGTGATGCTTTATGTCTCACCATTGTCCCAAAGACTGGAAAAATTCTTGTTTGGCTGAACTGGAAGAGATGATTCAGACTCTGAGTAGGCTTAGTTCAGTTTTCGGTAGTAGACTTGAACTGAATAAACAAATCGAATATGCTAATACAGCTTCTAGAAATGTTTTACACAAGTTTTGTGTATGTGTTGAAAATCACACTTAATAAACCTCTGAGTCTGCATGTGTGAGGCATTGGAGTGTGAGAAAGTATTGAACCAGGAAGCAGGATGCTTACGTTCTAGTTTTGGCTTTGCCTCCAACCACTTCTCTGTGGTCTGAGGAAAATCATTTCCCTTTCTGGGATTCAGTTTCCTCATTCATAAAGAGAAGAGATTAGAATAGATCATAACAACAACTCATTTGCATTATCCTTTCAAGTTTGCATAACAACTTATATGCATAATCTCATTTGATCCTCATTTCATTTGGAGGTGGCAGAGGTAAGATACCTGGGGATGCAGAGAAAGCCAAAGAGCAAATGGTTCCTGGTCTCAAGGAGATTACAGTCACATGGATGAGAGACAACAGAAATATTTGGCATTAATTAGGAGTAGTTTCAGAGAGTAGGAACTAAGACTGAAGTGGACTTAGAGAATGTGGTTTTTTTTTTTTTTTTTGGTACAAGGTAAGACTTTAGCTGAGACTGAAAAGAAGCCAGGAGGAGGAGATGAGGAGGAAGAACATTTCCACATAGGGGAAAGCTAGTGAAAACACTCAGAATTGGAAGATGGAGAATTTTATGCAAAGAACAGCAAAGAGGCTGATGTTAGTGGATTGCAAAATAATGAAAGGGGAAGAAGACTGGAAGGCTTGAAAGGTAGGAGGGGAAAAGCTTATAAAGGGTTTTAAAAGCCAAATAGAATATTTTATATTTGATCCTGGCAGTCATGGAAGTTTATTCAATGGGATTTGGTGGTAGAGGTATTGATATAGTCACACTTGCATTTTAGGAAAATCAATTTGACAGTTAAGTGGAGGGTGAAAGTGGAGGAAGGGGAGGCTTGAGAAGGGCAACAAACCAGTAGGCTATTGAAATAGTTGGAGAGAAGGGATATGAGAGATATTAGAAAAATAAAAGCAATGGGAGTGGGCAATCGATTGAGTGTGTAGGAGGGAGACAGAGACGGAGAGACAGAAAGAGAGAGTTGGGATTGAACCGACACCAAGGTTGTCAGCCTGGGTGACTGGGAGTATGATGGTATCTTCAAGAGTAACAGGGAAGCTAGGAAGGGTGGAAAGGGTTTGGGGAAAGATAATGGATCACTTTTGGATATGTTAAGGGATATCCAGTCTGAGATATCTAAAAGACATTTGGAAATCTAAGTCTGGAGGTTAGGAGAGAGATTAAGGCTGCATAAGTAGATCTGAGAGTCATCAGCATACAGATAATAATTAAAACCATGGGAGCTGATAAAATGACCAAGTGAAATAGTCTAGAGGGAGAAAAAGGGGGGCGGGCTGCAGGACAAAGACTTGAGGGACTCCCATTAAATAGAACTTAGCCATTCAAACAATGAAAAACCAGACCCCAAACACAGTTTAACTGATGAATAGTTAATTAATTAGTATGTCATTCAGATAATATTTATTGAGCACCTATTATGTGCCAGGTATCATATATGCTAAGCCCTGGAGATACAAAGAAAGGCAAAAACAAACAAACAAAAAGCCATTACTCTCAAGAAGCTCACAGTGTAGTGGTCGGTGTACACTTGGTCTTTTTCCTGAACAGTAGCCTCTATATTGAGCAAAGAAAGTAAAACAAAACAAAACAAAACATACTAGAGGGAGAAAGAAAAAAAAATCAAAGGCATTAACCAGAATGATGAAGAGGGAGAGAGAAATGATGACTTTATAAGAAAAAGAGGTGTTTCTGTAATACCTCTTATCAAACTAGGACAGGAAATGCCTTCTTTGATGTGACTTAGGCACTGGTAATAAGAAATGGAATCTGGAACAGATTGATAACATCTGTCCTTCTGTTTCTGAACAGCACATCATACTTGCTTATGACTGAAATGATTATATTGAACAGAAATCAATCTGTCAATATGCTCCTATTTTTTTTTCACCAGCAAGAAGCTCAGCTCCCGTCACAAAGTCAGAGACAACAATGGCTGCCTCTAGGAATTAAGCCCCTACAAGAAGCACAGATTTTGGAAGTGGCACCTTCTTAGGAGGTAATCACCACTAGTTAGCTTTGTCTGACCTTGGGATGTCAAGGGATGGAAATCTCTCTCTGATGAGTATGACTCTTGCTAATATCCTTTTGCTCAGGTCTAGCAGCCTCTGGAGGTAAGGTCAAGTAGTGAAATCCCTTCAACTTCATACTGTTTAGAAGAATATGAACTTTTTTTTTTTAATGAGAAAGAAACTACAGATGACAGGTCAGCAGCCTACAGGTTACCTTATCAGAGTACCCTTGACAGTTCTCAGAGTACTTGACAGTTAGCCTACCTAGACAAATATATCATTCAACAATTATCTAGTCTCCTGAGGGTTTGGAGAGCAGAGGAAACACATGAGTAACTTGACTCAGATTCAGAGTTTTATTAATGCAAAATGGTACCTAAATCCCATATTCCTTTTTTTACTCTCCTCCTCACTCCTTTCTAAAAAAGAGTATAGGGAAAATGTATCTTTCAGACTATCAGATTTCCTAGCCAAATCTAACAAACTGAATTGTTCAAAGCTTGCAGACCTATAGAAGCCAAATATTTAGGGGGAAAAATCCACAAAAATGACACAATGATCTTGAGAAAAGAAACTTTAAATGAAGGAGAAAAAAAGAAGTGATGCTTTGGGATCATTCAAGATCTTGTTGCCTTTTAATTTGAGATGACAAATTGACCTCACTATTTTACTGCTAATGATTGAGCATCACTAGGAAAAACTCTGTTACTATGGCCAATGCATCTCTCTGAGAAGAAACATCTAAATTGGTGTGACTTAGAGAAAACATGGCACTAATTCATGAACACATGAAAACTGTCACTTGGCCTATAATACTTAAAGTAGGAAATGACATAAAAAAATCAATTCCATATTTATTGGGTAAAATCACCTAGGTGGCTAGGCTCTATGAAGAATACAAAGGAGTTTAAAGGCCAGTCTCAGTTTATAGTCCAATCACAGAGACTAGACAAGGGTACTTGGATAAAAATAAATAGCAATCTATAAATGATTTAATATTATTTTAATAATATTTTAATATTGATGTAATAATAACTTAAATATTAATTAATAACAATCTTTAAATAGAAGGCAAAGACATCAGTAGAAGAATTGCAATAATAACTGATGCACAGGGCTTAAAAGTTTACAAAGCATTATATATACATACACACATACATAAACATCCATATGTGTGTGTGTGTGTGTGTGTGTATCTTATATAAGCCTCACAACAACCCTAGTGAGATAGGGATACACACACACACACACACACACACACATATATATAGATATGATTGTTTGTATATATGTGTGTATATGAGTATATGTATATGTGTATATAGATCTGTATCTATATCTATGTATACATACATAAACATACATCCATATGTAGATACCTATATCTATGTGTATAGATATGGATCTAGATATGTGTACACATACATAATACACACATATGTGTATGTATGTATGTGTATATGCATACATACATATGTTATATGGATGTTATGTTCACTTTATAGGAGAAGATGCTTAGACCCAGAGAATATGTGACTTATAGATGGTCACACAGCTATGAAATATTAGAGATGAGATTGGAACATAAGTTTTCATGATTCTGAGTCTGACTCTCTAGTTGCTATTTCAAATTGGCTTTCTATGATGAGACATTAGGAGTGATTAATTGCCAGCTGAGTTATTGAGATGCTAACTGCTATAGCAGTTCAGAGAAGGAAGAGATCACTGTAGCTGGTTCTGCCAAGAAAGGGTTCCTGGAAGAAACAGGGCTTGAGTTGCCTTTTGGATAGAGGACCTTCGGATAAGTCAAAGAGATGTGGAAGGGTCTACTATATAGGAAGAACACTATAAGCAAAAACATGGCAGTTGTGAGCTTGAGAAAGCTCAAGGAATACTTTGGGGACAGTGAATAGGGCTGTTTGCCTGAAAGTGAGTGTCTGTTTAGAGAGTAGCTTGAGGAATAACAGAACAAATATATTATGACTAAACTGAAAAGGGCCTTGAATGTTAGACTAAGAAGTTTGCTTTGTTTTTGTTTTTTATTTTTTTTCCTGGAGGGGGAAAGGCAGGGCAATTGGGGTTAAGTGACTTGCCCAAGGTCACACAGCTAGTAAGTATGTCAAGTGTCCAGGCTAAGAAGTTTGAAAAAGCATCCCGTTTATTCCTGTTGAGGGGCTTCTATCTAACTTCTCCTTTTCCTCTTTGTATTGATTAAATTGTATCCAGTTGCAGATGGCATCTTTTTAAAAAAATTATTGTCTTGACCTGTGTCTTTTATTGTTTAATGTTCTCAAAATGTTTATGGTTGTTTTCCTTAACTAGATTGCAAACCAAGCGTACGCTTTCCAGCTCTTTCTGCTCTTTACAGAACTGAGAACAAGAGGCATAG
This sequence comes from Trichosurus vulpecula, assembly GCF_011100635.1. Taxonomy (NCBI): domain Eukaryota; kingdom Metazoa; phylum Chordata; class Mammalia; order Diprotodontia; family Phalangeridae; genus Trichosurus; species Trichosurus vulpecula. Next base: position 385,740,023 of record NC_050576.1, on the reverse strand, counting down.
CTAGGGGAGGGCAATTAGGTCTTTGTCACAGGTGAAAAATTTTAACCTCCCTGCATATACTCATGCAGAAGAGTAGAAGAAAGTGAGAAGAGTAGGAACTCAGACACTTCCCGAAGAGAGGGGAAGAGAATGTTCAGGTTCTGGGCAGCTATCAGGTAAGAGACTACATCCTGTTTGCTCGTTCCCTCCATCCTATAAAGAAACCTTTCAACTGCCCCATCTCTTCCCCTGTCATCCTCTTTCCTCTATCTTTTAAAGAAAGACCAGCTTGTCTTCCACTGCTATTCCTCAGTAAGCAACAATGCTACGTTCCAGTGCAGTTTAGTAATAATTCTGGTACTGCCTCACTTACCAATAATTGCATAGGAGAAAGCCTTCTTTCCTATCCTAGGACCCCAAATTCCTTGTGTTGGACTAGATGACTTCCAAGCTTCTTTCCAACTCAGGAATTCTCAAAATAGTAATTCTCCTTCCCAGACAACTAATTTATCTTAGTTATTTTGTGTATTATTTTCACTTCATGAATTACATAACTTTTCTGAGAGGCATTTGATGCTCTTCACCCTCAGCATTGGTAGCCATGGGCACCAAAATTGCTAGTTATAGCACTGCCTAAAGTTTAATAACTTAATTCTAAAATGTCCATCTATTATTAGAAACATTAATAAGAAACAGGCTGTTGCCACAGCAGTTTGCAAAGAAGGTTGGCCATTCGATCTATCTAACAAGAGGAATGACAGGCTTGAGGATCTCACTTACAATGAGTATAAAGGGCAAAAGAAAATTTTACCAACAGAAAACAGGTTCTCAGGAGAGACAACATCTACTAGAGGTTCAAAGGGGTATTTGGTCATACCCTGGTGAGTGGTATCAAAATGCTGTCCTCACACTCAAATAGAAATTTTTGCTATTTTCTAGCAGGGTCTTTCTATTTCCTTTTTTTTTGGAGGGGGGGAAGGCAGGGCAATTGGGGTTAAGTGACTTGCCTAGGGTCACACAGCTAGTAAGTGTATTAAGTGTCTGAGGCTGGATTTGAATTAAGGTCCTCCTGACTCCAGGGCCAGTGCTCTACTGGCTGCGCCACCTAACTGCCCCAAGCACAGTCTTTCTAATGATGTCCTGGAAAAAAGACTTAGTGGAGGAATAATCATTATCTTTAATTATTTGAAGGATTGCGATAAAAATAGATGTTTTTTTTTTCTGATGGGGTATTCAACATAGTTCTGAATTTCAAGAGCAAGAGTGAAGGAAAAAAAATACAGATTCTTTGGTAATGGTCTATGCTTGAGATCTGCACAATGAATAGGGCAGTGAGTTAAGGAAATGAGGATCACTAAGCTATTACTAAGTTCTGAATTGTAATAAATGACCATACCACAGTCAAAACAGGTCAGGAAGCCCTTTGTAGTAAGAGATATGCTAGAATGTGAATTAGGACTGGTTTAATGATATGTGACCCCAGTGAGGACAGCTAATTTACTGGGTGTGGAGATGCGGAAGATGTAGACAATAAGAAATCTTTGTACACTTCAATCCCTGCCCCCTCCCAACTCTTTGATTCAGTGACACTGGCCACCTTACCATTCCTCACATAAGTCACTCCTTTTCCAGACATTTTCACTAGCTATTCCTCATGCCTGGTATATGTTTCCTCTTCATTTCCATCTCTTGCCTCTCCTGGGCTTCTTTCCAATCCCACCTAAAATTCCATCTTCTATGAGAAGCCTTTCTTAATTCCTCTTAATGCTTGTGTCTTCCATCTATCAAATTCCTCCAACTTACCTTGTTTTCATGTTGTCTCTCCTCTCTAACAGTGGGCTGTTTTTTGCCTTTCTTTGTATCCCCAGTACTTAGCACAGTGCCTGGCACATAGCAGACACTTGATAAATTCTGATTGACTAAGATATAAGAAGGCTAGATGCAAGTTCAAGGTCTCTGAGGAAGAACAGTGCCATTTGACTAGGAGTGAGCATAAGGACAACACTTAGAGTGGAGCTAGTTCCTAAAACCCACCATAGAGAAGATAATAATTTTTTAAAAAAGAAATATGTTAGCTAAATAGAATACAAGTTCCCTGAGGGCAAGGACTATTTAATTTTTGCTTTAATAACCTCACACCTGACACAGTGCCTGGTACATACAAGGTGTCTAATAAATGTTTGTCTACCAATTGAAGTTTGTAATATTGAGGAAGTTGGTGTGGACAAAGAATGTTTATCCAAAATGATGAGGAACAGAGAGACAATCGCATCTCATTGGTCCAAAACTGGCACTTTTAAGCAAGGAGAAGGCCATCTCATTTCTTTTCCAATTAATTAGGAGAAGAGTCAGCTTCCGTAGAGAAGTGCAGCTGGGGTAGATGGGTCTAATTTAAGTGAGAATCAGGGTTCACTTTGGTTGAGGAGACAGGTGGAGAATGGACACGAGATAGATGGAACTGTCCAAAAAAGCATAAGCAACAGCTTTGAGCAGAAAAGATAACGAGGATAAAGACCTCAGAAATAATAATAAAAAAGTATCTAGGTTTATTACTTAAGTAATAAATGATGATCAAGGCATTTGTTCAGATAAGAGAAAAATGTTTAGTCTCCGTAGATATTTGCAACACTACTTATGGAATCTCTTTGAGAGGGAGAGTAATAGTGCAGCATACCTGAAACATTTAAATATTGATGATGTGGACAATGGCTTTCCCTTTAAAATCTCTGGTGGAAATGGTTGAAAGCACAGAGCTAGTGACAGACTCTAGTTAGTTCCTGACCAAACAAGCCTGAGAGCGTTGAAAATAGCAATTCCTACTAATCTAAGACTTTCCCCTGTTTATTCTAAATGCTCACCCTTTGCTACACTCTTATATTGTGATATTGAAATTCAAAAGATTTGGCTGATTCAAGTAATGAGATGCAAAATATGTGGATATAAATATATTAATTTAAATCATCAGTCCAAATAAAATCAAGACTATATTCATGACTGTGAAATTGTACTAATACATGGTGGGTCAGGCCATTTTGGTCATCTCTACAATTAATGCAGATTGCTCAGTGTGGCTGTGATGATTAGTATTGAATTCAAAGAAGACTGGGCTGATTAGCCTGGCCATTCTGCTGTCTGGTTCAGCAGTTCAATATAGGTATGGCCTACACCTAAAGTTGTATTAAACTAAGAACAAACTTAGAAAGAAAAACAATTCTCTGCTTCATCATTTATTAAGAAGGTTCAAGTGGAGACATCTAGGTGGTGCAGTGGATAGAGCACCATCCCTGATGGTAGGATGATCTGAATTCAGATCTGGCGTCAGATAATTACTAGCTGTGACCCTGGATAAGTCACTTAACTTTGTTTGCCTTAATCCAACAGAGAAGAAAATGGCAAAACATTCCTTTATCTTCTCCAAGAAAACCTCACATGGGGTCATGAAGAGTCAGACATGACTGAACAATAATGGAGTTGAAGAATTTTTTTCTTTTTTAAAAAATGAAAGTTCTCTCATATGATGAAAACAAAGTGAAATTAACATAGTATTAACATAAAGAACAGTATGGTACACAAGGTCACAAAGAGTCACACATGACTGACCAAGTAAATGATAATTTTTAGAAAAGGACCATTAAAAACCAGCAATATGGCAGATGTAGCCAATCTGAGTTAGGAAAAGGGGTAATGAATGAGTCTGTGATTTAACTGGTATAAGAAACTTGCAGGTGAGAAAATTCCTTCTACTCACGCAGATGGATGGGTACTTCTCTGTAATTTATAGTCTTGGGTTTACCTAGAGCACTGAGAAGTTAAAGAGTTGGCTAGGGACCCACAGCCATCTTATGTCAAAGGCTTAATTTGAACACAGATCTGCCCTGATTTTGAGGTGAGCTCCCTTTCCACCACGTTATGCTGTCTCATTCTGAGTTAACAATATTCCATTCACATTCTGTTGCACAGTGTTTCCCTTTCCTTTGGGTGATCCTTCCCATGTCCTCCCATGGTTTCTCAGTAGGAGCACATGTCACAATGTTAGTAAGCCTCTGCTCTGCCTCAGGCCATGGAGAGGATACCTGATAATGTGAGCTCTATTTGTATATATATCCTTATAGTTGTGCTATGTAGGATCATTTCCTCAGTGTGCCTTTACTAGATTTTGAAGAAATTTTATTGCCACTAGAAAAGGAGGGTCTTATTTGAGATCCCTGAACTTTTAAAAAAAAGTTTGATAATGGTATTTCAATATTATTGGTGTCCTTTGTTATCTCATTTAATCTATTTTATTTATTTAAAAACAATATTCTGAGAAAGGATCCAGAGACTTTACTATACCAACAAAAATCTGGAGGGCCTGGAGATTTCTGACCTCTTCCTTCATTTTCCCAGAATGCAAATTAAACAAAGGGGTTAATGACACAAATAAGATTAAGAACCACGAATTAGAAGGATGGGGATGCAGGTAGTTCTGGGACACAAGTGCAAAAGTCCCTGCCTTTGAGGAGCTTAGAGGCTACAGGGGAACACAACATATTCATTTACTCGCTCAGTCACCAAGTATTTATTCAGCACCTATTATTTGCCAGGGACTGTGCTGGTCCCCAGGGTTGCAAAGAGATAAATGAATTAGTTTTTTTGTTTGTTCGTTTTTACCTCAAGGAGCTTCTACAGGAGAGAGATGAGAGGTACATTTGCAAGTTGATACCCAATACATACAAAATAAATCCAAGATAATTTTGGAGGGAGGAGACACTAATAACTAGGAACTTAAGATATGATCCATGTGAAAGAAACCTGCTACATTATGAGAATAACTGAAAGTAGTTATGCAAAATTATTGTCCCAGGATGCTTATGGACTGCTTATGGTTGGATGATTGAGAAGTGTGAACTGATGCTATGAGGAACCAGTTGCCAAAAGCCATCATGGCCTAAAGGAGTCTTTGAAAATTGGTAGCCACTGCTAGGAGTTAGGTTACCATTGGGAACAGAAGATAGTGCCAAGCTAGGGAGCCCTTATTATTCATAGTTTTCAGCCTTGATCTTTCATGCCAGGATGATGAAACTGTGTGGGAGTAGATGGAAAAATGCTATCATTCAGGGAAAGGTGGAGATTGAGTTCTTCTGTTATATTTATTACTCAATAGGATGAGAGAAAAACAATTTCCCTTGAGAAAACCTCATACAATTTGAAGACAGGAAGCTCTGGATGAAGGTTCAAGCCAATTGCACAGATTTCAAAGAGTAATGTGGTCTTCAGATTTCCCATTGGGAGCATGTGGTAAAGGAAAAGAGGGTTATCATACTAACAATTGTTAGTGCAAAGAAATAAAAAGAAAATAGATGTCTCTAAGTCAGGATCAATAATTACCTCATTGGCTGGTGGTCTGAAGTTGTTTACAAATTACATCAAAACCTCAGAAAAAACAAGTAAGTTCTAAGAATGCAATTAATATAAATCACATATATTAAATTTGATCAGATATAGCATGGGAATATGCTAAGTGCTATAATATTTTGGAGAAATTACATGTTAGATAAATGTTGATAAGAAGCATGATTTCATTTACAAAGACTGATAATGAAGACTTTTGTTTTTATGTCACCTTTGAGTAGTTTTAAACATTATTGTAACATGCCATTTATCTTGAAATTTTAGAAAGTATACTCAGGAATTTCAGAAAACAGAGTAATTATAGCATTATAGAATATATATATATATTATATATAGTTGCTATAATTACTATAAATACTTTGTAATAATTACTATATATAGTAATTATAGTATCAAGAAAGGATGAAGGAATGATTATGAAAAAGTCTAATCAATCAATGACCAGTTATCAAGAAGTTAGTATCGCTAGGCAGCTGGATGGCTGAGTGGATAGAGCACTGGGTCTAAAGTCCAGAAAACCTGAATTCAGATGTGGCCTCAGACACTTACTAGCTGTGGACAAGTCACTTAATTTCTGTTTACCTTAATCCACTGGAGAAGGAAATGACAAACCATTTCTCTATCTTTGCCAAGAAAATCCCATGGACAGTATGGTCCACAAGGTCATGAAGAGTTAGACCCAACGGAAGAACATAATTTGTATTGCTTGGTTTTGGGGATAAAAAATACAATAATGAAGGCTAAATGGCAAGGTACTAAATAGCAGTAACCAAATTTATTTAAAATTATATGGAAAATGTTGCAGTTTTTTCCTTTATGTCCACAGATGAAAAAATAAGGAAGAATTAGAATTATAGGAAATGTCACAGAACTTTAAAGTTAGAAGGAGCTTTAGCAGTCATTAGATTCAAAGTGATGCTTTCATTTTAGAGATAACAAATTGAGGCCCAGAAAGATGAAAGGCCTTTCTCAAGGTCATTCAGATAGGTTGTGGAAGAGCTCGAATTATAATCTAGGTCTCATGGTGTCAGGTCAGCATTCTTCCTTTTCTACCACAGGTCCTCTATAGTACTCCTGGCCCCACACTAAAGTGGATAAGGAGCAAAGGTTAAGAATCTCTGGATTTTTGAATAACGGAGTTTTAGCTATCCTATCATCAATCTAGAATGATTTAAGTCTTGGTCTGGCCTGAAAGTTATGGCATTGTCTCAAGGACCTCTCAAGGTCCCTTCTAGTACCAACATTTTACCCTCCTAACACCCCTCGGAAATAGTTAGAGAACAGATGGGTAAAGTGAGACAAAGGTGTATAAACTGTCTGCTTCAGGCAAATATTGCAAAGGAGGATGAAACTCTGGTCTTGTTGAACCAGTAAGGTAATAACAACAATGCAGATGGTAATTGTCAAAATGCCTATGTAGTTCTGTATCACAAAGTATACGAGACTCTCCACATAGAAGGTAGAAGAAGTAAACCATTTATTCAGACACCAGAGAACCAGATCCCACAAGCCATTTATCCAATCTACCAGAGCAGTAAAACATTCACGTACCATATGACAGCCTGGAGCCGTACCATCCCAAAACCTCTCCAATCCCCTGCTGGGATCTTCCCCAAAACAAACTTACAGGACAGCTAAATCAACCTCTTCAGTTCTAACAATCATGAGGGCGGCCATTAGCAGCCATAACATCTCTCTCTCTCTCTCTCTCTCTCTCTCTCTCTCTCTCTCTCTCCCAGCATTTCCTGTGACATAACTTCCCTTTCCTGTCAGGAAGCTCCTCCCACCACATGTGACTTAGGCTTCCTGTGACATAAGCAGGTCACATGGCCTATTAATGGATGGGAAAGATCTTCAAATCCACATTGCTACTACACTTGTCTTACCTCAACAAGCTTTCAGACTATGTTGACTTGCTATCTTTTAAACTAGAATTATGTTGTTGCCTTATTGGTGTTTATTTCTGTACGAAATAAACTGAATGAGTTTAATGTGTGCTTACTGCCACAACACAAGTCTTCTTAATTATTTTATCATAATATATCATTAGGGAAGAAATCTACTATTATGGCAGAAAAAAAACATAAAAGGGAATACAAGATTTTATTGAGAGTATTCCCTTGCCCAGAGACCTTTTTCCCACTTCAGGATTATGAATTTTAAAAGCTGTTTTCCCTGGGAACTCTAATGGTAGTCAAGAATGAGACTGCATTATTCAATACTATTAAGAATATTTGTAGATAATCAGTGACAGTATTCTTTTGAGCAAAATGGTTACTCAAAGGCTTACCTCTGACAATATATCTTACGTGAATATGCTAAAGCATTGGGAAAGGTTACTCACCCACAACTTATGCATGGCTTCCTAATTGTCATAAGTTACTTGGAGCCAGAAATGACAATTCTGTGCATGCACAGCAAATATTTCACCAAGGAAAGCATGTAGTAGACATTAAACACGAACACAGAGCTTCCCTATAAACTTCTGGGGACTCCAATGTCATGATTACTCCACATTTTGGCATGTCAGAGAAGACAATCTCCCAGTCAAAATTACATGAGAAAAAGTGACCCCAGGCTTAAAATACTTGTTGGGCATGTAGTTACTCCAAGCCATATCTTATGAGACTCCACTAATGTGATTGCTTTTACTAGTCAGCCAACTAATTCAAAGGTTCAACATTTTAATGGGATGGCATAGATATAAAAGTAGGAATAAAACCTTTGGTCCTTGCTTGTCCAACAAATTTAAAAACCCTGAAAAAACCCTTCTTTTTATATGAGGAGGAAGGGGCTCTGCTATTTTTCTTTCATATTGAAGCATTTTTTTGTGCTACATTTCTTTTAGAAAACAAAGCCCTAACATAGTGATCAAACTGGTGTGAGTGTGTGTGTGTGTGTGTGTGTGTGTGTGTGTGTGTGTTTACGTGAAAAACTCTTAAGAGGTTTTTGCATTGGAAAGAAGACTGGGAAAATAAATGAATTTTCATTCCTTTGGTTGAAATGGATGATTCCTCTCCAGATTGAAATTTTTGTTTTTTGCCCCAAGAGCCAAGTTGTTTGGAATGCAGAACAGACTCACTACCGCTCCTAGTAGTAAGTACTACTGACTACCTTTCAGGCTTAAGTGTGTCTTTGTAGTATCTACTTGTTATTCACTAAAGGCAGGTTCTCTATTAGAGGCCTCACTTTGACTTAAGGTTAGACTTTAATTTTTACTTTTGGTGACTTTTTGTTTAATTCCTGATTGCACCAAATTAGCATTTGTTTTTCAAGCAGTTAATGAACCTTTATTAAATACTTCCTTTGTGACAAGTGCTGTGCTAAACACTGGGGATGCAAAAGAATGGCAAAGACAAACAAACAAAAAACGCAACCATATCCTCTGTCCTCAAGGAGCTCACACACAAATGGCAGAGACAAGATGCAAAAAAACAAAGCGTATGTGCAAAATTTATTTAGCATAAAGCTAATCTCAGAGGTAAGGCCTTGGAGCAGTGGATAAGGGGACCTGGACAGGTTTCTACAGAAAGTAGAATTTTATCTGAGTGTGGGAAGATGACAGGAAAGCTCAAAATATTGATAGTATCCTAATTGGAATATAAATTGTTTAAAAGAGTTTGACCTAAGTATCCACATATTAAAAACCAAATGGATGAAGATGTATTGTGATGACTATGATATACTGTTGTATATATCACAGCAGCCCATTGAACTGGTTTCTTCAGTGTATGTATATACATGCATATATACACACATATGTGTCTACATACATATATATATATATATATATATATATATATATTTCATATAGACAAAGAACTTAGCTCATCAGTGAATAGATGAGCAAACTCAGTTCCATTTTGGAAATTTCAGTGTTCATAATTATCCCACACTTCTCCCTGCAAAAAAAAAAAAAAAGAAAAACCAAGCTATGTTATGAACATCACTACTTTCTGATGATATCATGTATTTCAGAATCATGTTATATCAAAAATAAAAATTAAGGATCAACAAAAGGAAATGGAAAGAAGCATTGTGGGCATGAGTGAAGTGCAGCATATTACAAATGATAAAATGTATGCATCAAACATGTAAGCAATATAATCTGGAAAACAGATGATCAACACTTGTGCTGTGTTTGTTTAATTGTAATATTAAGATTTGTAGAATAAACCCCAGCATATTGAATGAAATCCTTCCTCAAATAACCTCCTCTCCCTGACCTTGATGGGACAATGTGGATTGTGGCACAGGATTATAAAGTGGCGATGGATTGTTATCTGCATCATTAGAAGAAATACCCACATGGAAGAGACCACAGATTCCTTCACGTATTTTGTGTTGGAGGATTGGAGTTATTAAATGGTGAGAAATGAACTAAATGGATAATAAAGAAACCAGGGAAAGATCTGGAATGTCTGACACCCCCAACGTGCTAATTCTAGCTGAGCCAAGTGTTTGGGGACAGGGAAAAGGCTATGACATTGCAGATATAAAATGACATTGTCCACTGTTGGTCTTTTCTTTGAAGCTGATAGTATTAAATGTAGCTTTCTACACTTTTTATTGTTGTTCTGAACAGTCACTAAGTCTTGGCTTTAGACACATTCTTCCCAAAATCAGATCATGTTTTTGTATTCAGGTTCTGGGATTTGATAGCCCCTGGGCTCACCCCTGTGAATTTTTCTATTGTGCTACTTTTTGCTCCTTGGATACACCAAAACAGCATAATTAAGGCAGAACCTCAAAGGAGCTGTGGTATATGATATGTGAGCAGTTAAACTGAGCCTGGGGGGATTGGTTGCCTCCTACCCTCGCCACGATAATCATTCATAAGGCTTCTTTGCAACCCAATCACACCTACAGTTATCCTCCTGGCATTATGCCCCTTCTCTCTTGATATGCAAGTCCCTAACATCACCCAATATAGACCCCTAAGGAGACTCACAGCAGCAGCTGTGCAGATGTCATTAGAAAATTCTTTCTGTGTCCCCCTCCCACATTTATCAGCACACCTATGCCCTGGCCTTCAGATCCCCTCATGACTGTGGGATGTGCCCTTTGGAAGACTAGCTTTGAGGCAGGGGTAGTCATCTGAGCAGCATCTCCTCCTCCCTTCCTTTTTAACTTTGAGTGTAATAGATGAGTAGGCAAGGGCGAGTTGCAATCTGCATCCAGATTTCTTTCTCTTTCTCCTTTCATTTGAACTTTCTTATTATTGTCAAAGGCACCACCACTCTACCCACCCCAAACTTTACAATTTCAATATCATCTTAGACTCTTCATTTTCCCTCACAATCTATCTAATCAGTTGCCAAACTTTGACATTTCTCCATTGACAGCATGTTTTGTACTCAACCCATTCATTCGTTGTACTCACATATATTCAACCCTAGTTCAGGACTTCTTCATTTCTTACCCAGATTGTGTCATTTTAATCCTTGTATTTCTATTCTCTGGAATAGTAGGTGTCTAATAAATCCTCCTAGTATGAATTGCATCACATATCTGATGTACACGAATACACATGCATATACACATACCTTTTCCCAAATTGCAAAGGCTTCAAAGCTATAAAAATTTCCCTGACAAATGACAGTTTTGCGTTATATTGCTGGAATCATTAGAAACTATGCAAATGCCATTGACAAGACAAACAAAATCCTGGACCTTGAGTCAGAAGAGCAGCACTCAAATTCTGGGTTCTGTAATTTGTTAGCTAGCTGTGTGATATTAGATAACTCACTTAACCTCTCTGATTAATGGTTTCTACAAAAAGGGGATGATGATAATTCCTAGTACTACTTATCTTACACGTTTGCTGTGAGGATTAAATGAGATAGTGAACCTAAAGCATTTTGTCAATAAAAAAGATTGTGAAATGACTATGAATCAAAAATCAATTTCTCAATAACCACACACTACCAGATTTTGCAAACTGCAACCAATTCCATTCAGTTCTCTGATTGTAGACTTAATAACTCAGTTATGTCAGTTTCTGTTTCACTCAATCTTAAAAATGTCTTAGTGTACCTAAAACTATCAAATTAAGTTAGTATATAAACATAAAGAAATCATGAGGTCAAAAGAGTAGAACATGTCCAGTAGATTCCAGAAGCACAGAAGTTATATGGCAAGCACAAAACATTCAATTTTAGGCCTCCTTACATGTCCGGAAGAGGAACCCAATTGTTTCTACCAATGGAAAGGACCTGCCCTTGATAGAATCCAAGACATTATGGTTTAGGCACAGAACTCATGGAGGAAGGAAGGAAGGAGAATATCCTGGACATCTATAAACAACAGCTACTAGAATCTTCATTAGGTGATAAACATTGAATGAATGGCAAATGAAAAGAGGTTATTGAGTGACGGTGGTAGATTGAGAGCCTAGAAGTTGTAATGGAGAGAAAGAAATAATCTAATCTCCTCACCATGACTAGTGAGTCCTAGGGCATGAGTGAAAGTCTGACTAGTGTTGGCAAATGTACATAGGCAAACTGCATTATCAGGAGGGAGCTAGGGTTCAGTGAGTGGAAGACAACTGAGGGAGTGAGAAAGTGGAAGGTTTAAGGTGATATCTAGAGAGTACAATGGAAGAGTTGAATGGTTTTAGAGAAGAAGGTTGGGAGTCAGGGGTGAGTTGAGTAGGCTGGGAGGAGGGGAGTAGTCAAGGGAGCATGGTGAATGGGGCTTGATCAATGGAACCGGGGGATTCAGAATAACTGGAATATTATGGGTGTGACAGAGTATTAATTGTTGAGGAATGAGTTCAAGTAGAGTTCAGTAGATTATCGTTGTCCACAATGATTCAGCTATATGTCACAGTGTGATGGAATGGTCTAAGCAAGGCAACTTTCATGGAGCATTAGGGGGAAAGATAATGGCTGCTAAGGATTTTTTTTTCCAAATCAAGATAGTGACCTTCTACCCATTTCTTTTGCAATCGTGCAGAAGTGACACACTTATCCCAGAACCTTTTTGCTTCTAAGAGGAAATAAAAATTGCAAAAAGCCAATTTTATTACATTGTGGATTCATAATTGATTTTTCAAATTTATGTCTTGATCTTTGGCTATAGGTTGGGTTTATGTGAGCTCCTCAAGAGCAGGGACCTTTACCTTTCTTTGTATTCCCAGCATGGTAAATTGAGTCATCTTTTGTCTCAATTTTTACCTAGTCCTTATTCATTGAATGGGTGTGGCTTCAAACAAACTGAGACCTGGGAGAGACCTTAATTTAGAAAGGGGTGACCCATTTCATCCTGGGCCATCACCATTTGTCTTGACCTTTGTCTTGCTGCTGGACTCTGATGATTTTGAAGGAGAAAGCAAGGATGATGATTTTTTTTTTCAGCTCTGCCTCACTTAAATCCAATTCATGCACAAGTCAAGACATCACACTCATAATGTCATTGGTCCTTTTTGAGAACAAAGGAAGAACATAACATTCCTGTCTGGTACATAGGAGGTGATTGATAAATGTTTACTGACCAACTTACATATATTTTTCCATCAGATTATTGTTCAAGAATGCATACATGGCCAACCCTACTTGTCTACAGCTTAGAAAAGCCTTTATAGCAATATTTTGTCAGAACATGCTTAATCTTCCCCCCACCCATTCTTTTGCAGACCATAACAGTTCACCACCTAATATAGTGCTTTTCACCTGGTAGTCACTTAAAAATAATTTTTGAATGAAATATAATTCCCATGGGTCAACCTGCAGGTACCAATGGATTACTTTTGTTTGGTGAATCTATATTTTTGAAACCTCTGAGATAAAAGACCTTCCATGTTGACTTCTGACTTTGTTCTATTTTGCCAGAATTTACTCACCAACTGGAGAAAAGTTAAGCTATCATTCAACCCTGACAGGTATGTAAATTTGAGGATATCTTTTTCCCCCTCACTGGCTTCTTCAGAGATCAAAGAGAAAATTATTCTATGATTAAATTAACATGATAATGTATTGGTCCAGAGATTACTTTTGTGAGTTTAGTCCTGAAATGTTACATATTTTCATGCCTGAAAACTTACATGCCTGGAAACTCTCTTTGGTTGGTGCATCATGGCAGCACAGTGTTTGGAACTCTGTCACTGGCAATTAGAAGATCTAGATTCAAAATCCAGCAGTGCTTCTTACTATTCATATGACCTTGGGAAGCCCTCTGTCAAAATTTTATGAAGGGCAAGAAACCTTATTCTTTGTTCTGGAAATTTTCTAATAGTCTTTGGCAAAGAACAAAAGAAAACAAAAGCTATAAAGTTATGACCAGGCTATTAGTTAGTTTGAAGATCATACATGCTCTTAAAGCTGAGAGGCTCCTGGGAGGTCATCGATCAACCAATCAATGAGCACTGTTAGGCACTTACTATGTGCCAGGCAACGTTTTAGGCACTGGAGATACAAATACAAAGAATGAAACAATTTCTACTAGCAAAGACCTTATATTTTAGTGGAAAAATGACAAGTACATTTGAATATTCATGTATATTTATACATGTGTACACACATATAGCATGAATTTAAAGTTTACATATATGCACATGTAATAATTAAATACAACATAGTTTGGGTGAGAGGGCACTAGTAGATTAGCAGGGAGTTAGAAAAGACTAGTTAAATCCCTTCATTTTTATAGATCAGGAACAGAGTCCAGAGAGGTTAAGTTATTGCTTATGAGTATACAATTAGTAAGCCATAGAGCCAGGTATTCTCATCTCTTCTGACATGAGAGTCACTGCTTTTCCCATCCTACTTCATTTCTTTCTCTTCTGACTGGAAAAATAGGCTACAGGTTGCTCCTGTTTCTTTCAGTTAATCACACTTGAGAACAATCTTTCCACTGAGCTTGGCCTCCATGACTAGGCACTGCTGTTCACCTGATGTAACTACCAGAACTGCAGGGTAAGTGCCTGGGAGGAAATACTCAGACTCTGTAAGGATGCCCTTGAATTTCTAAATCTACAAAATGACCTATTAAGTGATGCCAAACATCATAGCAGACATGAAAGACAGCCTCGCTGTTACACAACCTACATTATTCACACCTATCACTTCTCTGCCCTTGAAATTCCTAAAGGGTTAAGAAACACCTCAGGCTTAGCTTCCTAAATTTGTTTGATGTTAGACCTTGAGTAGGGCATATAAGGGTTGGGACTTCCCAGGGGTGGAGCTTTAAAATGACTTATCCCACTCTATAATTAAATTCACTTTGGAGCAAGTTGCCCAGACAAGGGAGCCTAAAGTTATTTGGTTGAATGATTGAATCTTGGGACTATGTTTTGTATAATTTTAACATGTGACTCAATCCTGTATTCTGGCCATTTCAACTCTGTTCCAGTTTCTCATTTGTAAAATAAGGATAGGAAGATCTGTACTGTCTGCACAGTATTGTTTTGATCAGTATTGTTCACAATAGTGAAAATTTGGAAAGTGGTGTGGCTTAGTGGAGAGAGAGTCATTCTCAAAACTAGGAAGATCTGGATTCAAGTGTCTCTCTGACACATTCTGGGCAAGTCATTTAACTTCTCAGTGCTCTAGGCAGTACTCTAAGACAATCTCTGCCCTCAGACAGTAAGTCTAGTAATAAATGAATAAATGAGTGAATGAATGAAAAAAACTTTTTTTTATTAAGGGTTGCCCATATAGCAGGTGCTGTGCTAAGTTCTAGGGATGCAAATTCAAAAAAGCAAAATTGTTCCTGCTATCAAAGAGCTTACATTCTAATAGAGGAAGACGACGAGTATGAGGGAGTGGTGTCCAGGAACTGGTATTTTGGTCTGGGGCGTCAAAGTGATAGTGACTCAAGCCATAGAGTAAGTAGTAAGAATATAATACATAAATACAGGTAGCTATAACACATAATACTGCATTTAAATGCATTGTAGTTTTCCAGAATAAAATGTTATTTGAAGTCAAAGAGGGAAGATCATTTCTAAGTTGGGAATGAGGCAAACTTTTCTTTTTCACTTAAGAAGCTTTTGTTTATTTCCCCCCACTTAATAGTATTTTATTTTTTCCAATTATACTTAAAGATAGTTTTAAACATTTTGAGTTCCAAATTTTTTTCTCCCTCCCTTCCATAGTCCCTCCACAAGATGGTAAGCAATCTGATATAGGCTATATATATATTACGTGAGAAAGGAAAAAAGCAACAAATAGAGAAAATAGTCTGCTTCACTCTGCATTCAGACTCCATAGTTCTTTCCCTGGATGAAGATAGCATTTTCCATCATGAGTCTTTTGGAATTATCTTAGATCATTGCATTGCTGAGAAGAGCTAAACCTATCAAAGCTGGTCATCACACAACGCTGCTGTTACTGTGTACAATGTTCTTCTGGTTTTGCTCACTTCACTCAACATCAGTTTACGTAAGTCTTTCCAGGTTTTTCTGAAATCTGCCTGCTCATCATTTCTTATAGTGCAGTAATATTCCATTGCATTCATATACCACAACTTGTTCAGCCATTCCCCAATTGATGAATATCCACTCAATTTCCAGTTCTTTTCTACCACAAAGAGCTGCTATAAATATTTTTGCACATGTGGGTCATTTCCCCATTTTAAAAATCTCTTTGGGATATAGACCTGGTAGCAGTATTGCTTAATCAAAGGGTATGCACAGTTTTATAGTCAGGCAAATGTTCTAAAGGAGAAGATATTTTCAGTTGTGTTTTCCAACAATGTGTAGGAATTTAACAAAGATAGATAGAGAGAAGGTACCTCAGGCCTAAGAAACATCTGCAAAGCCTCTGAAGAATATCAATGAAATTTATGACCAATGTATGATTACAGATGTGTTGTAAAAAATAAATGGAATGATGCCTCAGTTTTCTCATCTGTAAAATGAGTCAATTCAATGTTGGATGACATGGTTTCTAAGTCTGATGTCTATATACTATGAAATAGAAACATATCAATAATTTTGCGTGGGTATTTACTTTTTATTTAGTTTTAAAAGAATTTTCATATCTAATATCTTAATTTTCATACTAAAAGGTCTATGAGAACAAAATGAGAATATGAGCACTGAGGTCTCAGACAATATGAATCCCTTCTTTCGGAGTCACCTCTCCCTCCTCTGAAGTCTCTTTGTTTGGACTTCTTATCATAGTCTATTTTTCTGTCCTAGTTATCATTGTATGTGTCTCATTTCCCTTACTGGACTGTACACTCTTTGAAGCCAGGGACTGAGTCTTACTTAACTCTGAATCCTGATCGTGGTTTGGAAGAGCATCTTTCTCTAGTAGGCAGCTGATAAATATGAAGTGCATTTGAATTTGTATAACACAGTGAGGTGACAGAAAATAACTATAATATGGAATGAGAGGATGAAAATGTTGCATGTAAATCCAAGTATAATTACTATTTATATTAATTTTCCAATTTGAGATGTACCTCTGCTACTTAAAATCAGCTTATCAGCCATTTCATAATATAGGATGTGTAATACTTCTCTCCCTATAGGGAGTTATAATGGTGGATCTTGACCTTTAGTTGAAGACATTATTTACTTCTATGTCTTATTCATGGGTCTTTTGAGAAGAGAGGCCAAGTATGGTAAACTCTCTTGATTTGAAGATTCAGGATTCTCAGATTTTTTTTTTAATCTGTAACCTTCTCTCTGGTAATACTACAGTCTACAAATGCTAGTGGACAACCTTGAGATTTGGGCATATCTTCCTGGTTAAAAGGAAAGACAATAGATATTAAAAACCATCAATGTCTGATCAAGGCTTGCTTAGTCTTCACTTAAAAAGTCAGAGCAAAATTCCATCTTGCTATATTTTATTCACAAACCCATCAAAGAAAATTAAGAAAAAAGGAAATTTACGTGATATTTTTGTTGTATTTTTGAAAGGAATAGCAATTTGTACTTAGTAGATTTACAGTTTCATATGTGATCATCTTTTTTTTATTATACTATGTCATGGAAATGCTTGTTTTATTCCACAAATTAAAAATAAAATTTTGGAAAAAAATAACATACTGTGTATTTTAAATATGCTTTCCTATTACACGAGATATAAATGTTAACCAAAATTCATAAAATTAGAGTTATAGCATTGTAGGATTTAGAGTTGTAAGGGACCCTAGATATAATTTAAAACCCTTGATTCTCATTGTGCAGATGGAAAGAAAGCAAAAATATGAAATCCAGAGAAGCTGAATTCTTCAAGATCACATAAATATGAAAGCTAGCATCAATTCCCCAGCTTTTAACTCCAAATCCATTATTTTCCCCATTTTCTCCCCTTATACAATATAATGAAAATTAGAGTGATACCATGACTTCAGTATTTTGTAAAACGTTCATCATATCATTAATTCATTGCTACCATAATATGAACTTGACTCAGTTCTAAAATCAAATGACTGGTGGTTTCAGTACTAAGCAGAAAACATCATTCACAGTCTGTAGTAGAACCAGGAGCACCCTAGATCTCAGAAGTCATGAAAGAATACCTAAGAATACTTCTGATGAGTCAGCTTGGAGTTTGCATTATTAGAAGTTCCAGGCTCTGAGAGAATCTGATTTTCACATGAGAGGAACATTGATGTGACATTATCAATTTTTGTGACGGGAATGTAAGTCTCTTGGAGGTAGGGAACATTTCTTTTTACATTTGTATTTCCAGTGCCTGCCATAGTTTTGACACTTCATTTATTTTAGTTAATTAATTAATGCAATGAGGAATTGAAAGCAAGATTAAAAGGGGAGAACTTTTGAAAGAAAATGAGCAGCTGTCTGAAGCATTTTGTGGTGGGAACCAATATTGAAAGATGGGTTTATTCACGAGCATCTCTAGACCACGTCCTCCAAATGGGAAGGATATACTGAATTATATTCATGGGTGACAATGGAACAGAGAAACACACTGCAGGTAGATCAAATGTGTGAATAATCTGATTCCATGGCAGGCATTTCTACTCTGAATTTTTCCAATAACTCATAAAGGAAATCCAGTGTAACCTTACCCTTTATAGTCTCTTTGTAGTCCCTAAGCTTCCTCTAACAACAACAGGGGTCCGGTAGTTTTCAATATGGTTTATGGTGTAGCTGGTATGCACAACATGCAACATTTGGTTTTGCTATCTTCTTGAAATGTACAGGTGCATCTGGAATTAATTCTGCTTCTTGGGAACATACCATTTATATTCCAAGAGTAGGCTCCAACATCCCTCCTTCAATTACACCGTAAAGATCACTACTGAGCACAGGGAAAAGAAATATATCAAGAAAAGTGAGACTTGGCCACTTTGAAGTGATTTTCTTGCTTGGGGAAATCACTTGCTTTGGATGTTAGTCCAAGATGAGTGCATCTCTTTTACCTTTGTGCTTGCATTAAAAAAAGTTGTTTATGTGTAAAATATCAAAAGTACTGCTTCTGATGAAGCCTGAACATTCTCAGAGGACAAATGCTGCAAAAATGGACTGCATACATTTCTTATGCTCATGAAATGGATTTTAAATATTGCAAAAACATCTTCATTGCCAGCGTACTTTGATATTAAAGTATTATTGTTATGCAAATTAGGACTCCTGGGGAAGGAGTTTGGGAAAAAAAAGTGACAGCAGAGCATGGGAGGAATTGAAGAGGGTAGTACTGTGGTGTTAAACTTAAATAGAAATGGGGGCCACTAAATTATACCTAAGAATCCCTGTGGGTCACATATTAACTTTTAAAAAACCATGTATTAATGTTACCTATGTTTATTGTATTTTAATTTATGTTGTTAAATATTTCTCAGTTACATTTAATCTAGCTAGGTCAGGCTGCACTGGAGAATAATATGGACCACATGGTTGACATCTCTGATGTAGTAGTCTTGGCTGGAGAGTTGGAGTCAGAAGACCTAGCTTAGAATATGAGCTTTCCTACTTACTACCACTATGACCTTGGGTAAATCAATTAACATCTCTAGGAGCAAGTCTCACCATCTTTAAATTGGGGATAATAATATGTACCATACTGAACTCACAAGATATTGTGAGAAAAGAAATTTGTCAAGTTCAAAGGGCTGTATGAAAGTAAAAAATGTTGTTCTCATCTGTATTTTTCCTTTTTTTCCTTTTTGAGTTTGACTTGGTTTGGGACAAAGGAAAGCAAAATGTTGATTTATTAAGAATCGAGTTGCTACTGAATTATAGACTCAAAGCTAGTTCCACAACTTGTTTTCCTTAATGTAATAAGTATTTATTATTAGGTTGGAATTTGTAAACTGTAAATCTACAGCTTTCTTTCAGTTCCTAGTCTAGTTGTAGAAAACACTAAAGGAATGTGAGAACTAAGTGAGCTCTTAGAAAGGAAAGGAATGATTGTATGGAATCATTAAAAACAAATGATGTCAAACTAATTTCATTTCCATTAACAGAGTAACTAGACTGGCAGATCAGACTATTCAGAATCTGTAAATATAGTATATTTTACTCTAGATTATACCATAGTGAAATAGATTTGGGACTATTTGAAAGTTTCAATCCATCACTAACAGTGGCTCCCTGTCACCTCTAGGATCAAATATAAAATTTTCTGGCATTCAAGGCTCTTCATAACCTCCCTCCCACCCTCACCCCCAGAGATATACCTTAAACTTTGCACCTCACCATGTACTCTGCAATTCAGTGACAGTGGTTTCCTGGTTGTTCCTCAAACAACACTCTCCATTTCCCACCTTTGGCCATTTTCAGTGGTTATCCCTCATACCTAGAATTCTCTCCCATCTCATCTCTGTCTCCTGCTTTCCCTGGCAACCTTCTAGTCCTAGATTAAATCCTACTTTCTAGAGGAAGCCTTCCCTAATCCCTCTTAATTCTACTGCCTTCCCTCTGTTGATTATTTCAAATTTATCTTGCATATAGCTCGGCGGAACATAGTTGATTGCATGTAGTCTCCTCCATTAGAACATGAGTTACTTGAATGCAGGGACTATCTTTTGACTTTTTTTGTATCCCCAGCACTTAGTTCAATGTCTGGCAAAGAGCAAGCAATTAATAAATATTTTTTGACTGACTGACTGAGTGGCTGACTTATAGGAAAGTCTCTGGCGGATAGCCTCAGAAATCTGTCTTTAGCCCTATGCTGTTTGATATTTTCATCATTAATTTGGAATAAGATTGAGCTGGCAAATTTGAGGGGCATTATGTTGTTTTGTAAAGAGTATTGAATATGGAATCATGAGGTACCTGTGTATGAATCCTGCCTCTGGAACTTACTGATGGTATGATCATAAGAAAACTACTTCCTCTTCTCTGAGTTTTAGTTTTCTCTGCTATAAAGGAGACATTTTAAAACCTTTGATACTCATATTAAAGGTTTGTGGTGATGCTCAAATGAGATAACATTTATAAATTATTTTTAAAACCTTAAAGCCAGATATAAATGACATTATTATTGTCAAATTGGTATGTGACACAAAGCTTGGAGGGATAGCTAAGACATTGGATGACATATACTGGATCAAAAATGATCTTGACAGCCTAGAAGAATAGACTGTATTAAAGAAGATGAAAATTTAATAAGAGATAATCATAAAGTTGTACACTTCATAAATCCAAGATGGGGTGGACAGATATGTGTCAACAGTATGACATAGCAGCCCAAAAAAGCTAATATGAGGGTAGGATACATAAAGAGAGGCATAACTTCCAAATTGATGAAGATAATAAAGCCAAGATATTCTGATCTGGTCAGATCATATTTATAATACCATGTTTAACTCTGGGCACTACAGTTTAGAGAATTGTAACAACAATGCTACTTGCTACTACTGTGGTTGTACAAGACCAATAACACCAGAACACAGAAGGGCTGCTAGCACAGGTTCTTTGATCTGCTTTCCCAAGGAAAGCAACTTTAAGGAGTTTACAATCTCACTTCAACTAAACATACATATATAATTCACTTAGCTCAGGGGAAAAATCAGCACCCTTAACTTCAGAGAGAATGCAAACAGAAATTACAAACACTGAAAATATAAATAGATCAACCTACAGGCTTTTGTCTGACCATAGCAATACATACATAGTTACCAGAGAGAGAAGCACCAACATCTGGATTTTCAAAGCTGGGGAGCTCTTTACTCTCCACCTAGAGTCTCTAAACCAACACTCTTCCAATAAGTGAGCCCCAAACAAAATGCTAAACTCAGAGTATATATATATATATACACTTCTTCAGGGTCAGAATGCTTCACACCTCTAGAGGGCTTCCCATCTCTTGAGGGCTTCATACCTCTCGAAGGTTTCACTCTTCTCATGACCTAATTAGCAAAAGAGTATGGGCCTTCCTACAAACAAAGGCAAGACTCAATCAAAGGTACTTGATTGCCTTCGTGTTGAGGAGCACTCCAAAAGGAAAAACAGTAAAAATCCAATTTTGCTTGCCTTTACAAGAAGATACAGACAGCTCAAGTTGTATTTAGAAGAGGGGAAATAGGATAATGAGCAGACTGGAGATATGAGAATTGGGTGAAAGAACTTGAAATATTTCTCATAGAGAAAAGAAGACTGTGATGTATGTGTGGGGCAACCTGATGTTGCCTTTACATTTCTGAAGGAGTTTGGAGGTATTTGATTTGTTCTTCTTAGCCACAGAGGGCAAGAACATTGGGAAATCCAAGTGATACCTCAAGGTCAATAGATCCAAAACAGAGCTCATTATGTTCCCTCCAAACCTATCCATTAGCTGGAATTCCTAATTATCTTCAAGCAGTGATATCAAATTCAAATAGAAATAGGGGTCCCTATACATAAGGATCCTTGTGGCTGCATATTGAATTGGAAAACCAAATATTTACATTATCTACTCTATTTTTATTCATTTTGTTAAATATTTTCCAATTGTTTTTCAGTGCTTCAGTCATGTATGACTCTTTGTGACATCATGGACCATAGCATACCAGGCCTTTCTATCCTCTGTTATCTCCTAAAGTCTGCCCAAGCTCATGTTTATTGCTTCCATAACACTATCTATTCATCTCATCTTCTTCCATCCCCTTCTCCTTTTGCCTTCAATCTTTTCCAATGTCTGGGTCTTTTCCAACGAGTCCTGTCTCCTCAATATATGGCCAAAGTATTTAAGTTTCATCTTCAGCATTTGTCCTTACAATGAGCACTCTAAATTATTGTATTTATTTAAGTATTGACTGATTTGATCTCCTTGCTGTCTAACAGACTCTCAAAAGTCTTTTCTAGCACCACACTTCAAAAGCGCAGATTCTGTAGCATTCAGCTTTCCTTATAGTCCAACTCTCACAGTCATACATTACTATTGGAAAAACCATAGCTTTGACCATATGGACTTTTGTTGGCCAGGTAAAGGGGGTGTCTCTGCTTTTTAGTATACTGTTTGGATTTGCCATAGGTTTCTGTCCAAGGAGTGTCTTTTAATTTCAAGAATGCAGCTGTCATCTGCAGTGATCTTTAAGTGCAAGAATACAAAATATCACACTGCTACCATTTCTACTCCCTCTATTTGACAGGATGTGATGGCATCAGTTGCCATGATCTTAGCTTTTTTCTTAATATATTAAGCTTTAAACTAGCTTTTATGCTCTCTTCTTTCACCCTCATCAAGAGGCTTCTTAATTCTACTTCACTGTCTGCCATTAGAGTAACACTGTCTATATATATGAGAATGCTGACATTTCTCCCAGCAACCTTAATTTTAGCTGTTGATTTGTCCAGTTTAGTATTTCTCACGATGTACTTCGTATGTAAGTTAAATAAATAAGGTCACAATATACAGCCTTATTGTCTTCCTCTTCCCACCTTAAGCCAATTTGTTGTCCCATGTTTGGTTCTAACCATTGCTTTTTGACCTGCATACAAGTTACTTGGGAGACAAGTAAGATGTTCTGGTACTTCCATCTTTAAGGAATTGCTACATTTTGTTGTGATACACACTGTCAAAGACTTTATGAAGCAGAAGTAGATTTTTTTTTTACTGGAACTCCTTGGCTTTCTCCATAATCCAGTGAATGCTGGCAATTTGGTCTCTAGTTCCTCTGCCTCTTTGAAAACCAGTCCACTCTTCTGGTAATTCTCAGTTCACATATTACTAAACCTATCTTGCAGAATTTTAAGCATAACTTTTCTGGCATGTGAAGTTAGTGCAATTGTTTGGTAATTTGAACATTCTTTGGCATTGCCCTTCTTTAGGAGAGACATAAACTCATCTTTTCCAATCTATTGGCTGCTGTTGAGTTTTCCAAATTTGTTGGCAAATTGAGTGCAGAACTTTAACAGCATCATCTTTTAGGATTTGAAATAAGTCAGCTGGAATTCTGTAACCTCCACTAGTCTTATTGTTAGCATTATATTGTTAGCAAAATAGGCCCCATAGACTTCATTCTCCAGGATGTATAGCTCTAGATCAGTAACGATATCATTGTGCTAATAAGTGATGTTAAGATCTTCCTTTTATAGTTCTTCTGTCATCTCTTCTTAATCTTTTGCTACTTCTCTGTCTCTACCACTTTTGTCTTTCATCATGTCCATTTTTGCAAGAAAAGTTCCCTTGATATCTCTAATTTTTCTCAAAGAGATCTTTTGTCATTCCCATTTAATTGTTTTCTTGTTTCTTTGCGAGGCTCATTTAAGAAAATCTTCTTATCTTTACTTGCTAATCTCTGGAATTCTGCATTCAGTTGAGTATATGCTTCCCTTTCTCTTTCCCCTTTTGCTTTCCTTCTTTCCTCAGCTATTTGTAAAGCCTTGTCAGAGAGACATTTTGTTTTCTTGCTCTTCTTTTTCTTTGGGAAGTTTTTTGTTGCTACCTCCTGTACAATTTTACAGACCTCTGGTCATAGTTTTTCAGGCAATCTATGTCCTAGATCTAATCCCTTAACTCTATTCATCACTTTCACTTCATATTCATAATGGATGCTATTTAGGTTATAGCTATGTGTTTTGATAGTTTTCCCTGCTTTCTTCAATTTAAATCTGAATTTCGAAATAAGAATGTCGTGATCTGAGCCACAGTTTGCTTTAGGTCTTATTTTAAATGACTACACTGAGCTTTTCCACCTATGGCTGCAAAGTACATAATCAGTATGATTTCAAGATTGGCCATCTGTTGATATCCATGTATAGTCACATTTTGGATTGTTGAAAAAGAGCGTTTGTTGTGAGCAGTGAGTTATCTGGACAATTTTCTTTTGTGTTTGCCCTGCTTCATTTTGTACTCCAAGGCCAGACTTGCCTATTATTCCAAATATCTTCTGATTTCCTACTTTATCATTCCAATCCCCTATGATGAATATGACACCTTTTTGTGTGTTATTTCTAGATGATGTTGTAGGTTTTCATAGAATTGACCAACTTTGGCCTCTTTGGCATCAGTGGTCAGAGCATGGACTGGTATTATTATGATGTTGAATGGTTTGGCTTGAATTTGAACAGATATCACTCTGCCATTTTTGAGACCTTACCTCAGTACTTCCTTTCTCACCCTTTTATTGAACATGAGGGCTACTCCATTTCTTCTAAGGGATTTTTGCCCACAGTAGTATATGTAATGATCACCTGAATTAAACTCACCCATTCCTGTCCATTTAAGTTCCCTGACACCAAAGATATTGACATTTAATCTTTCTATTTCCTATTTGACCATATCCAGCTTCCCTTGGTTCATAGATCCTGCATTCCAGGTTCCTGTGCAGTATTGATCTTTACAGCATTAGACTTTTCTTTCATCACCAGACACATCTGCAACTGAGCTGCCTTTTGGCTTTGATCCAGCTGCTTCATTCTTTCTGGAGCTTTGTAGTTTTCTTCCACTCTTCCCTAGTAGCATGTTGAACACCTTCTGGACTGCGGACCTCATCTTCCAGTGTCATGTCTTTTCTCATTTTAATATTATCCATGGGATTTTCTTGGCAAAGATACTGGAGTGGTTTGCATTTCTTTCTCACTCAATGGATCACCTTTTGTCAGAGCTCTCCTCTATGACCCATCCATCTTAGTTAACCCTGCACAGCATAGCTCATAGTTTCATTGAGCTATACACACTATACAGCTACACAATGCCAAAACATGGCAGTGATACAGAAGGGAATTTTTCTATTATTTTTTTTAAGGATAAAGAGATGGGTCTGACAAAACCAGAGGGTTTAAGTTGGAAATTCATGACAGGAAAGGTTAGATGAATGAAGCAGGGATGATTGATGTTGGAGTTGGAATATATAGCTGTGAGTCTATTCTTGGTCAACTGGAAAAGTCAATCATCATAGGATCTGGAGAAAAGGAATGAAGAGATGGAAGGAAGCCAGTGTGGTATAATGGAACCTGGGTTCAAATACTACCTCTAATGTTTATACCTATATGACATTCTGGAGATCACTTAACTTTCCTTGGTCTCAGATTCATGATCTGTATAATGAGGGATATGAGCTAGATAGACTGTGAAGTCCCTACTAGTTCTGGAGCTGTGATCCTAAGTAGACCAGAATAGATTATGGATTCATGGAATAGATTAATTAGATTAATATATTCATGGAAATCTTTTATCTCTATCCTCCTTTCCTCCTTAAACATCTTTAGGCAGGTGAGACTGGCTAAAATGATTATCAAAGGCAGCAGTAGAGAAAAAAAGGTATTACCTGTTGAAAATATGACAGACTAGAGATCCTTTTTTGAACTGGTCTCAGGCATGGGGTATGGCAAGTCTTGAACAAAGGCAAGGTTCTTTGAGAATTTTTTACTAGCCAGAAACTCTCACCTATTACTTAATAAACTGATCTATTGAATTGGCTGAATTAGCATTTTAGTAAGATTAATGTACAAACTGTCAACCTAAATTCCTTCTATTGATTCCTGATTGAGAGACTGTTCAGAGATGTTAAATCTTTAAGAAAGTTCTATCTATTAGCTAGCATTAAAAAAAGAAAATGAATTTAAAAATGTAGATTACCATAAATAATAAAAGCATTACAGAAAAAGTCATAATGGCAGGGAATGTAAAATAGTCCTCAGAGTAATTGAAAGTAATGACAAGAGGATTTTTTTTCCAGGAAAACAGAGGTTTGGCTGAAGGAGTAGTGTTTTGACAGATTTTTGACATTTGACCCAGCATGAGTACCAATCACAGCAACTGTCTTTTGGACATGAAATATAAATTGCTGTGATGCTATGGAACTTCAGACATGACCTTGAGCACCTTTAGAAGTTACATTTCTTTAGTGCATTGAAGTGCAAGCTTTTACTGGCCTCAGAGACCAGGCAGGTAATGCAGCTTCTAAAGCTTCTTAACTTTGTTCCAGGACTAGAATTATTCCCTGAAGTCACTGGTTCAATGCCTCCTTTTCCTATAGCAGTGTAAGTCACCTGGGGAAGGTCAATGTCTTCGGCTTGTTGGCTGACATTAGCTAAATAGGATTTACCTACCTTGGTCAAGAAAACAGATATGTGTCAAGTTTCCTCCCTCCCTCCCTCCCTCCCTTCCTTCCTTCCTTCCTTCCTTCCTTCCTTCCTTCCTTCCTTCCTTCCTTCCTTCCTTTCTTCCTCCCTTCCTTCCTCCCTTCCTTCCTTCCTTCCTTCCTTCCTTCCTTCCTTCCTTCCTCCCTTCCTTCCTTCCTCCCTCCCTCCCTTACTTTGTTTCTTCCTTTCTTCCTTCCTTTGTTTCTTCCTACCTACCTTTGTTCCTTCCTTCCTTGCTTGCTATTTTTGAGCAAAAAATCATAAGACCATAAATTTAAAGCTGAAAGTGGCTTGGGCTATCATTTAGTCTAATACTGCCATTTTACAAATGGGGAAACTGAGGCCCAGAGACATTAAGGGATTTGATAAAGGACACACACTAGCACACATAGGGATTGAATTCTTGGTTCCAATTCCAGCGGTCTTTTCCCACTGCAGTATTTAGACTACCTCCAACAGAAGCTTGTCTTAGCTCCCTGAGAATTGGGTTAGCAATCTTAGGTGATTTCTACAGGGACAAAGACTCCCCACCAATGTCTTCTTTTATATAGGTTTCCTATCTCTCAAAGAAAAAGCTAGATGGTGCAGTGGATAAGGTGCCAGGCCTTGAGGCAGGAAGACTCCTCTTCCTGAGTTCAAATCTGAGCTCAGATGCTTACTAGCTGTGTGACTCTGGGCAAGTCACTTAACCCTCTTTGCTTCAGTTCTTCATCTGCAAAAATGAGCTAGACAAGGAAATCATGAGCCACTCTAGTAACTTTGCCAAGAGAACCCCAAATGAGGTCAGGAAAAGTCAGACATAACTGAAAAAAAAACAACAAACAAACAAACCAAAAAAATGAACCTTCTGAAAGAGACATGCTATACACATAACTTCTTAGAATAACTAGGATTTATTTCTGACTCATCTCCAATTGGAATCTAGTTTATTCCCCAAGAGGAATGTAAGCTACGTGAGTACAGGGACTAATTTTGATTTCTTTTTCTTTGTACCAACTGTTCCTGGCATCTAGCAGGTGGTAAATGTTTTTCACTGATCAGCTGACTGAATGACTAAAACCTTGCCTCATCCTCAGCCTGAGGACAATTCTCCTGGATCCACTTAAACGGAAATAATTTTCACAAAGGTATAGATGTGGTTCCTTCTCCATCATCAATGTCATTGATTATTCCAGAGATCACTAGGTAACACTTTTTCCCCTTCATATTTGCTATTGTTATTTACTTTAATGTTGCATTCAAAGTGTGGAAGGAACTTAAATGCCATGGTTAAAATTTTTAAAAGGAGATTATGATTAAAGTCTAAAATCATTCCAGGAGAAATGTGTTCACACTATGGAATTTGCCTCAGGTCTTCTAGGAGTGACCCTGATCTCTCATCCCACCAGTTTTTATGTTTTATTGGTTCTTCATCCTCATTTTTTTCTTGTATTTGTCTAGTACTACCCCTCTCCGGGATGGTACTCCCTTATCACTCCATCACACATCGTAGTACTCTCTTAGTTTGGCTTCCTTTTCCTAGTGCCTTTCCATTCAATTCCATCCCACATTTTGAAGTTATATTCAGAATCTTCAGTGTTTCTTTGTCTATGTAACCCTGTCATAGGGCCATACAATCACAGATTTAAAGTCAGATGATTCCTCAGAGGCTGAGTCCAACCCTCTCCCCGTGCCCAGAGAAGCTAAATGACTTGCCCAGGTTCAAATATCTAGGATCTGAAGTGGGATTTGAACCCAGTCTTCCTGTTTCTTAGCTTAGTGCCCTCTTCACTATATGATATTGCCTCAGTGACTGTTGCCTAGAAGAAGATAAAGCCCAGAGTCCACAGTTTAGTTCCAACCAATCTCTTTTACCCTATCCACATGTGTTCTATGCATTTATCTATCTTGTCTACTAATTATCCCATTTGCAGATCATGCAATTCTGTCTCTGTTTCTTTGATCATATTATTTCTAGTGCTTGTTATGTGTCTACTTATGTCAAGGCAGCACTTTCTTCTGAGCTCAAGGCCCAAATCTTCTGTGAAGTTTTCCTAGACCACTCCATCTCACAGTGATGTCTTCCTCCTCTGAATTCCTCTAGCTTTTGTCCATAGCATTTAACTGCAACATTGCGTATGCCTCTTTGTGTCATTGGTTGTCTTTATATGAATCTATTCTGTTTCTCCAACTTAGGGCAGTGAGCACATCTCAGACCTCTTTGTATCGCTAGCACCCAGCACAGCGTCTGGCACATAGTGTTTGATAGATATCTTCTGATTTATTGACTCATTCTTCTAACTCAAGCCAACCACTGGAAAAGTGAGATGGAATGTTTTGTTTTGTTTTTCCTGAATATTTTGACACCTAGAATATGTTGACTCCAGACATATAACTTTGTGCTTTGCTCTGACACTTAAAGTAATTATTGCCTTAAACTCCAAATCAAAGAGAATTTTCTTCAGCCTTGTTACAAGTGTGTTTGGCCTTAGGAAAGATAGCAACATTTGGCCCTGCTTCCTCTTTTTGCTTTTCTTCATTGGTTTGGTTCCATGTGACCATCCTGGCATCCAAACCCACATAAAGATGTTTTGCAAGTGAAATTTTGTGCCACACTGTATCAAATGGATTACACTCATCATGCTAGACATATTCCATCAACTACACTTCTTTCATCTGTAAATCTTGTAATTCTATCAAAAAAGCAATCAAGTTGTCTCTGGAATGATTTGTTCCTCATGAACACCTGGTGATTATAGCTCATGCTTCCATTATCTTGTAGATGTTTTCAGATTTCCATCTTCCCCCACCCCATTATTTACCAGGGATTGAAGATATGTAACGATATTTCACATTTTCCATGTTTCACTGATTATATTAGAATGACATTAAGACAGAACACTGTATTGTGTTTCACAAATGAAGAAGTTAAAACAAAGAAATGCCATGCACTGAACTATCTTTGCTATAATTTTTGGTTTAAAAATTCCTAGACTCTCTAGAATTGTAGGTTCACTTTTGGCAGAGGAAATCTTGTCTACCCCCTTTTCTACATGGTCTCCCATTTCCTTTTTGTGGAGAAGAGACCTATCAACCGTAGTACTTTAACTTCCCAGATACAAAATATAAACCAGTAAGTATGGATTTTATTAATCTTAATTTGTAGCCAGACTTTTGTACTGCATATATCATTAATTTTACTATATTCTCTATCCTAAAAATGCAATTTTCACATACCCATAAATAAATTTCCCATTATACATAGGGGACATTCAAATTTTGGGCCAAATAACTGTAAAAGAGAGAAGATGATAGCACTTAAGTCTGAGATATCTGATTATAAACATGCTTTCCTTAAAGATAGCACCTACCATTTCTGTGTTTTTCAGGGTGCAGATTTCCAAATGGATAGCCTATGCATTTTTATTATTATGTTATTATATTTTATTACCCAGTTGGTGGCAAGGCCCGTTATCTGACTGGAGTGAAGAATGGGAGAATGGAGGAGAAGTCAGGCATTTCTCCCTCTATGTGAGTGTTTGTGTGTAGAGAGAGGACATATATCCTCTTAAATTCTTGTACCCAGTCTAATTAAATACACATTTATTAGACATTAACTCTAAGCTTATACTCTATACTATAATAGGAGCTGCAGATATGGAGATAAACAGGAAATAGTCCTTCCCTCAGAGTTTATGCTACATAGGGGTGAGGGAGGAGTAATTGACAAAGTAGACAGTTTAACCACTGCTTATTAGATCATAAAGGTGGCACGTGTTCTAGTTTGAGAGGGGTATGAAAGACTGAAGAGCCCTAAACCTTGAAAATATGACAAGGGCAAATTTCAAGTCTATATAAGAATATTTGACCTTTTGTCCTCCAGAGTAATCTTTGATAGCTTTCAAATGAGAGTCAATTTGTGGAAATGAATTGAAATTTAGGCATCAAGGAACTTGAGAAGATTTCCATCTAATAGTACCTAGCATACAGTAGTCATTAAATAAATGCCTTTTGATTGATTGATGTAATTAAACTTCTATTTGGGATTTCAAGTTGTTGATTCTAAATGTGTTCAGATGATATCAATGAAAGTAAGCCCTGCCCTGGAGCCTAAGAGAAATGAAAGCAGGGCTAAAGGAAAATATAATTGGTCTAAAGTAAGTTTACTAGACCCTCAGTTAGGCTTTGAGGGCATCATAAGTTAGTGATTTAACACTGAATGTGTTTGCTGTAAGCAAATTTTTGTGTTCTCTTAACCTAAAGTGTTAAGGGAAAAGTCTTAGGACAAAAATCCTACCTTAATACCACTACAGGGCATGGAGGTGACCCTGAATTCTTGAATGCTGTGCCCAAAGAATGCAAAAATCTGTTAGTTTCAGTGGTGGGATTCAAACCTGTTCTCCAAGGAAACAAACCAAGGCGCCACTGACACCCATTAACTGCCGGTCAGAACTAAACCTAAACTTAGGTACCAGTTCTACCGAACCTGTGCGAACCAGATGGATTCCACCACTGGTTAGTTTCTACCACTTTGTGAAAGCACATCTGCAGGAACAGATTTTGCCTATTATTGAAGGGCTAGTCTACTCAAGTTCTATCTAGCTAAGCGCAGAGTGGCTCCTAACACCAAACTGGCAATAATTGGTGAATCATTTGGTCAAAATACAATGTGGTGCTCAGTCCTAGGACACTGTCTTTAACTCTCTCAGTGAGAATTTTAGAATGATAGAAAAGTGGGGACAGGATGGTAAGATTAATACACAGAGATAATTCAAATAGTCCAGCTCTCAAGAAATAAGACATTGTTTTACAGGGGATGGGGAAAGGTAAAGCAACACATACACAAAAGTACATGTAAAAATAGATATAGATCCCAGGAGCAGGAAAAGCACTTAAAATGAGTTGACAACTCAACAGTGGTCTGAAGGAAATAGAGGATGCTGTGATATGAAGGTGAGGAAGAAGACTACTACCAGGTTTGGGGGGTAGCCTGTATAAAGCCCAGATATTAGGAAATGCAATGTTACATCTAGAGAACAGCAAGTAGGAATATTTATATAGCACT
This sequence comes from Trichosurus vulpecula, assembly GCF_011100635.1. Lineage (NCBI taxonomy): Eukaryota > Metazoa > Chordata > Mammalia > Diprotodontia > Phalangeridae > Trichosurus > Trichosurus vulpecula. The sequence continues at coordinate 385,708,176 of NC_050576.1, read as the reverse complement.
TACTTTGTTCCAGGCATTGTGCTAAGCACTTTATAGCTATAAGCTCAATTGATCCTCATAACAACCCTGGGAGGAAGGTGCTTTTATTATCCCCATTTTACAGATACAGAGTATGTAAGGAGGTAATGAAAAAATAAGCTGGAATAATAGACTGAAGCCATATTGCAAAGGGTTTTAAATGACAACTATGAATAGAATTCAAATCCAACCTTGGACGCGTAATACCTGTGTGACCCTGGGCAAATCACTTAACCTTGGTTGAACCAGTGTCCTCATCCATAAAATGAGGTGGAGAAGGAATTGACAAAACCACGCCAGTATCTTTGCCAAGAAAACCCCAAATGGGGTCACAGAGAGTCAGACATGATTGAAAAATGGCTGAACAATGAGGTCACATGACTTAGTGGATAGAAGGTGTCACCAGAGTCAGAAAGACCTGGGTTGAAGTCCTTATTCTGATACATACTAGTGATGTAATCATAGCATGTTATATAACCTTAGTGCCACAAGCTACTTTTTAAGACAATCTACAAATAAGTTGCCATTATGTATTTAAAGTTCCTACTTTGTGACAGGAACTTTATAAATACTCTCTTTATATATACTTTATATATACTTATATAGTTATAAATACTGTCATAATAACCCTGTGCAATAGATGCCATTATCTCCATTTTATGTATGAAGAAACTGAGGCAGACAGAAATTAAGAGACTAGGTGTTTGCCATTGTCATACAGAAAATCTAGCCCATTGTCCAAATGACATAGGAATTCCCCATAGATATTAAGCAGATTCTCCCATTTGTGGATCACATTGTATTGGTTATATCAAGATGTGAAAGAATGTGCAGTCTCCCAAAGGAGATCTCTAATCAATCAAACTACGTGACTAACCTACCCACACAGGAATGACCAGAAGAATGAAAGCCATTTGTCTAGAATATGATATTCAGTTAGAGAGACAGGCTTCCCCAACCCTCAAGGTTGGAATATCAGTGCATATGCCTTGGAAAGACGTTGCTTACAAGTGATGAACAGAGCTGAGAATTGAATAAGAGAGGAAAGAGGAAAAAAAAACAAATTTCATGCAACTTGGGAAATTGTGTAATTCGTTCAGAGATTCCAATCTACTCCTTGACACACAAACATTTCTCTTCTAACAGAATATTCTTTTGGTGTTGTTATATGGCCATGAAACATGGACTAACACACTTTATGGAAAATCAAAATTGCATGTCGCTGCAAGAGCAATGGAAAGTGAGTGTGAACAGGCTGTAGCATATCATCAAAAGAGAATTGTACACAAAAAGCATCTCAGAGTTAGCATCAAAGAGAAACAAGACCAGAAAAGGATATGGAGTAAGGAGAAATAACAACTTGCCAGACTCTTAATGTCAGGAGAACATGAGATCATAGATTCAGAGATAAAAGGGATCTTAGAAACAAACCATTGATGCCAACCATTCCCTGGTTTTACAGATGAGGAAACTGAGGGCCAGTTAGGTGAATTGACTTGACTAATTAGTGTCTGAGGTGAGATTTGTATCCTGACTCCAAGTTCAGTGCCTTCTCTAGTGCATTAATTGACGTTATGGTGGACATGGACATGAGTCATATTGGATAGGAAGATTTAGATAAAGTGTACTCTGCATAATTGAAGAGAATACTCAAATGTACTCCATGGAAGTACTGAAACATTAGTCTATATACAGGGAGCAATAGAAACAGGTTTAGAGGGTGCAGATTAGGGGTATTAGTAGGCATACTACTGCCAATGCTAAATTTATAAGTTGAATGTAAATTTTCAACCTTTTTGATTTTAGAAACCAACTGCTAAGACTTCTTAAACCTTTTTTTTTTTCAGATTAACAGTTTGATATGGCATTGATGTGGCGGTGGTTCCCAGTGTAGTGAGAAGGGAGTCTTTTCTTGGTGCTTGTAAGGGCAAGCAAAATGGGACTTTTTACCATTTTTTTTTCTTTTGGAGTGCTTCTTAGCACTAAGGCAACCAAGTGCCTTTGATTGAGCCTTGCCTTTGTTTGTAGGAAGGCCCCCACCCTTTTGCTAATTAGGTCATAAGAGGTATGAAGCCCTGGAGAGGTGTAAAGCCTTCAGTCCCTGAAAAAGGGTGTATATATATTATGAGGTTAGGATTTTGTTTGGGGTTCACTCATTGGAGGAGTGTTGGTGTGGAGACTCTGGGTAACCAGGAAGGAACCCCCCTGGCTTTGAAAACCCAGATGCTGGTTCTTCTCTCTCCGGTAACTATGTATATATAGCTTTGATCATACAGCTAGAAGCCTGTCCGTTGATTTGTGCTATTTTGCTCTGTTAATAAATTCTCTGCTCGTAATTTCTGTTTGTATTTGCTCTAAAGTTCAGGGTGCTGGCTTTTCCACCTGAACTAAGTGAATGATATGCACATGTTTGATTAAAGTGAGATTGTAATCCCCTTAAAGTTGCTTTCCATAGAAAAGCAGATCAAAGAACCTGTGCTAGCAGCCCTCCTGTGTGCTGGTGTTGTGGGTCTTACACCTCCACAGCTGCTGCTAGCAACATTGTTGTTACAGCTCTTGCTTCTAAAAATGACTTTTCCCAACTCTTACCTTTCAGAGAACCTGACTTTCAAATGTTATCATATTTGGCTCTGCCTTATTTTTTCTACTCGACTACAAATTCCTTGAGGGTGGGGGTTATTCATTGTCCTTTTTCTTGAAAAGGTAGTGTGTTGGTCTTGTAGTCAGAAATACCTCCCATTCCAGTCAGGCCTCAGACACTTATTGGCTATGTGACCCTGCCTGGACAAGTCATTTAACCTTTTACAGATTCCTCATCTGTAAAATGGGCATAATAATGCCACCTACATCACAGGAGGATTTTGCTTTTTGCAAATCTTAAAGTCCATATAAATGTTAACTGCTGAGACAGCTAGATGGCACGATAGATAGAGCACCGGGCCTGGAGTCAGAAATATCTAATTTCAAATTCAGCCTCGGCTACTGTGTGACCGTACAAAGAAATCACTTTGTCTGCCTCAGTTTCCTTAGCTGTAAAATGGGGATCATAATAGCACTTATCTCACAGAGTTGTTGGGAGCATTAAATGAGGTATTTGTAGAAAGTAGTTAACACGGTGCCTGGCACATAATGGATGTTCAACAAATGCTTGTTCCCTTCCCTTCTTAATCCCACAGCATGCAACACAGAGGTTTGTGTAAAATAGGAGTTATATTTAAGCTAAGGCAGCTAGGTGGTGCAGTGGATAGAGTGCTGGGCCAGGAGTCAGGAAGACCTTAGTTCAAATTCAGCCTGAGACACTGACTAGCTTTGTGATCTTGGGCAAGTCGCTTAACCCTATTTGCCTCAGTTTCCTCATCTGCAAAATGAACTGGAAAAGGAAATGGCAAACCATTCCAGTATCTTTGTCAAGAAAACTGCAAATTGGATCATGAAGAATGGGACACGACTGAACAACAACAGCAACGTCCTTAAGCTGCTTTGAAAGAGAAAAAACGCTTTAGTCAAGCAGTAAGGAGCAGTCTATCTATAAGGACACACGAGTTTTGGAATCATGGTCCTCATTGGTCCTTACCAGGAACAACATAAGTGCTTTGCAAACAGGGGCACAGAGCTCCTTATGGAATTGTACATCCTCAAGTGGAAAGGGAGGCAAAAGAAGACAGCAGCCATATTTTGCAAGTTGCATTTTTACATGTTGTAGACCATATTTGGTTACAAGTCAAATATGTAGCAAGATCTTGGGGACCACCTGGTATTAAAGACTATATCCATGCAACTTCCATTTACTTTTATTCCCCCTCATTTCCTTTTCCAATTTGTGATACATCTCATTCAACAGGAACATACATATACCCATGTACACATTAGAAGTGACTTGAATTTGAGACTAAGAAGATCTACCAAAACAAATTGAAATTAAACAGAGAACCATAGCAAAGAACTACATAATTACATGACCCTTTTTAAGGCTGTGTGTGTGTGTGTGTGTGTGTGTGTGTGTGTGTGCGCGCGCAAAGAGAAGGCAAGGGAGGGAACGTTTTAGGTCTCAGCCATATTTTTTCCCTTAGCATTTCTTTGGCATTATATATTAGAGTATAAACTGAAGGATTGTACAGCAACACGCAAGAGAAATGCTTTGAGCCACATGGGTTATATTTACTATAGTGTAAAATATTTCCAGCTATGTGCATTCCATTGCTTGAGTCCTACACATAATTCAAGCCATATGGACTGTAGTGCATATACTTAATCCAGAAAACAAGTAAGACTGGCTTCTATTTACTACAATTCCAGTCGGCTACAAGTTATAAGTCGTGAAACTGGTTGTACCTGATTCATTCTTTTCTGTCTAGGAGGCCACTAGCAATAAGTTGTTCCATTACGGGGAGGAAGAAATCTTTACTTTGCCCTTGCCCCTGAAAATGACCTCTTCCTCCTATGATCTTTTAAAGCACTTTCAAAACATCTTCTTTCCATAATTATTTGAGTTTTCTTTGTATCATCATCATTTAGTTATTTGTCTGATCTTCCCTGTTAAAGTGTAAGTTGCTAGAGGGAAGGAAGTTAAGTCTTTTTCCTGTTTTTTTTTTATTTTTCTAGCATTTAAATCAGTGCCTTTTACATTTAGTGGACCATAATAGGTGCAGAATTAATGGTTTCAGAGTACATAAATGAATGAACAAGCTCTTCCTAGGAGGTCAGGGCAACTTCTATTTGTTTCTATAATCAGTGAAGGCGGAAGACTCCTGTAACCCGTGAAAAAATGATTCTCTTGTTAGCATAGCAAATGAGTATCTGGCAAATACAACTTAGAATTCTTAATAGCATATGTATTGGGTGAGCCAATTTGTTTTGTTCTGTGCTTGCGCTGAGCTAAGCTATCACAAATTTTGTAGGACTATAAAATATCTGTGGAAATAACTCAAGTTTTACTTTGCCTCTTTTTTTTGTGTGTCCCAAATTTTAAGACCTAACACAAGCCTTCATTAGTGAATATGTTAGAAGTTCTGGCTTTTTCCAGGCCCAACACTGATCACACATTCTCTTGAAAGCAAAACCTACAAACAAAAGAATTTCTGCAAAGAACAACCAATTCTAGTTTGACCTGAACAACCTCACCAACTGCATGGCTATAAGGTCATTTATTATCAAACCTCTGACACTCAAAATCAATACTAGGGGAGGAGAGTTTCCTTTTTCATAGGTGATATTAAGTTTAGAGGTCAAGGTTAAGTTTGCCAAGGAGATTCTGAAAACAGAAAAAAATCTCAACTCAGAGTGTGTACCTACTCCATTTTCTAAAGTATAGTAAAAACACAAGGCAGGGTCCTTGGAATGAATGAGTGAGTGGCTGAATGAAGAAAAATCATTTATTAAGTGTTTAATATGTTCCAAGAATTTAGGCTATATATGCAAAAAAAGCATTTTTTTGTACTTTCACCTCTCTAGGAGTTTACATGCTAATAAACACAACATATTAGAGGAGGAGTTGGCAAGGCAAGATGTTTTGGTTTGTGAGTCTAATAGATGGTAAGGACTTGCTATTTAATGAAATCTTCCAAGAAAATTAAAAAGCAGTATGGCAGAATTTAAGTATTTAAGATGTGAACATGGGTTGTACTTTATTTCATTTTCTATCTCCAACTTAATTAGCTTAATGGCATGTAATAAATAATTGGATCCTTGATAGATTGGCACAAGCACTAAAGCCTTTTTTGGAGAACTGGTAAGTTAAGAATTAATGATGGCTAAAGTGACAATATGGTAGTCAATAAAGTGGGAGCTAGAATCCAAACCCAGGTGAATAGAAAAATCAAATCAAAGACATAGAGGGAAGGACAGGACAAGGAAGAAAGGCTGGAGATTTGTGCTTCAGAGTCATCTCAAAAGGTTCATGGGATTGAGTATTCTTAGGTGAGGTGAAACCAGGGATTCAAAATTGAGAGTAGAAGCACTATCCAAGGCTAAATATTGATCTGGTATTCTAAGAGAACATCCCTGCAGGGTGGGCTCTTTTGTTTTTATTAGAATTAGAACATATGGGGCAGCTAGGCTGCCCAGTGGGTAGAGCACAAGACCTGAGTTCAAATCTAACCTCGGACACACAGATGAGGATATTAAAACTCAGAGAGGTGAGATAATGATGCCAAAGGTGACATATTTACTTATTGGCAGAGCCTGTGCTTGAACCCAGATCACCTAACCCCCAACTCAATAGTGTTTCCATTTTAATTATCATGCTGATTATTGTGTTTTAAGGTTTGCAAAGCACTTTTTGTACATTATCCCATTTGATCTTCATGATCATGTAGGTAAGTCCAATTAGGTCAAATGTATTGTAACGGGTCATACAAATGGTAAATTCCAGAGGCAAGATTCAAACCCAGATCTCTCTCTTGATGCCAAGTCCATCATGCCTTCTAGTACACCATGCTGCCAAACTACCTCTGCCGAAGTGACTCACAGCGACTCACCACATCAATCTAGAGGTAGAGGGGGCATAGACAATGCACCTTCCCAGGCTAAGAGGATGCTGCAATGAGGAATTCAAAGTATTCTTTGCCAACCACTACTCTGAGTTGTCCTACTTGCACAATCACCACTCTGGTTTTCCCAGAGATTGAAGTGTCTTGCCTCAGCCCTGGGCTGTGCCTTTGCTTTCTCTTGGACAATTTCACTTTGGTCTGCTTATCTCTACCCTGAACAGCAAGGTTTTGAACATGGTAACTACTCCTATTTTTCCTCTTTGGCTGATGCTGCCATCTGCACGACTTCCCTGCTGATCATCTGTTACTTTGATCCCTGGCCCTTCCTCCCTTGTTTACACTGAGGCCCAGTTGGGGCTGCTGTTAATTAGTTGGCCGCTACATTGGCTTTACCTCAGCGCAGCATCATAGGCATGTCAGAGTACAGGACAAATATCTTATAAAAAATTGAGTATTCTATGTTGACCCTTAGTTAATGAGATTTAGCTATGGGCTATTATTTATTCCAGTGTCTAACACCAGCTAGGCTCCTTGTCTCTCTTGCAAGGTACATGCCACACCCTGCAGCTCTCCAGTCTTGAGAGGGTAGTAGAATTAAATTGTAGGAGTATGCACATAGTATTCCTTTAACAGTAGAGGGAAGTCTATCAGTTGAGGGCTGGTTAGCTTTGGAAGAATTCTATGAGAGAAGCCATGTCCAGCTGTCATTCACATCTTCTCTGTTGTTTATCTAGTATGTCAGTTTTTCAGAATTGTATTTTTTTCCCATTAGGTGTCTTGAAGCCAGAAAAACAAACAAATGAACAAACAAACTTTAACTTTACTTTTAAAAAAATTGCCTCACAAGTCTGGCATTTAAACACTTGTTTAAACGTATGCATACACATACAACTAAATGCAAAACGTATGGCAAAAAATCTGACATTTAGCTGAAGTAGATGCTTTTATTTCAGAGATGCAATGAAGGGTCTCAAATTTCTCAAGTGCCTTTGCTCGTAATCCACATGATACCATATTTCCCCATGTATAAGATGCACCTTAATTTGGGGGCCCAAAGTTTGAAAAAAATTGTATTACATAAAATTATTGAATTTATTCCATATTTGCAATCTGTCCCAACTCAAGCTGATGTGTCTTCCGACACTGAATGACAAAATGATGAAATTCAAGGACCTTCGGCTCATAGCTTTCAGGCATCTTTTGGGCAAGTCTGGTGTGTATGCCCATGCTTAGTCCATTCTGTTTCATGAATCTGAAGCACCAATTGTGTCCTCCTTTGAAATCAGTAACTTCTTTTTCATCAACAATTCTTCTTGCCTCATGCTGAACCATCTTTGTGGACACAGGAATTCCAATTGCCCTTTGTTCTTCAATCCATATCTTCAATTCCCTCTCCAAATCAGGCCATTTTGCTGACTTGCCTCTCATGGCGTGGCATTTTCAGCAGGGTTTCTTTTTCCTGTAGCCAGTCTTGGATTGTTTTCTCAGTTGAAGGAGGACCAAACTTACATTCAGCAGCACAATTTCCATTCACTTTTGCAAACTGAATCACTTTTAATTTGAATTCAGCACTGTACGAGAATCTTTTCTGAGCCATTTTTGGGAAGAACGTGGCAAAACATAACCTAACATACCGGTAACAAATGTGAAACAATGAGTGCGAAGACAACAAGCGCAAAAAAGCAGGAAATGCAAGTAAAAAAATCTTCAACCACTGTATAAGATGCACCCAGTTTTTAGACCCCAAATTTTTCGAAAAAGGGTATATCTTATACATGGGGAAGTATGGTATATTTATTTTATCTTGGGTCTGGAAACCCATGCAGATCACCAACTTGACTGCAGCTAATAACCTTAAAGAATCATCTCAGGGTACTGAGAAGTGGAAATAACTTCCTTCTGGTTCTCACTAGTATTTTATAGAAGCAGGATCTCCCTGACTCAAACCCAGCTTCTATCCACTAAGTCATACAGTAAGTATCTCAGGGTAATGTTTATGCAACCTAATTGACTCATATGATTTAGAGCTAGAGAAATCAGTTAGGGATCTAAATTTAAACCATGGGTTCTCCAAGTGTAGACCAAGGACCCCTGCAGGTCCTTTGATAACCTTTCAAGGGGTCTGAGAGGTCGAAATTATTTTCATAATAATGGTAGGACATTATTTGTTTCTTAAAATCCTCCCTTTTCCAATTACATATATACATATGAGGCCAGATTTTCTTTATATATTTCAACCAAAACAACATATTACAACAGATTGAATGCAGAAGCAGATATGAGAAGCAAGTTCTCTTCTATTGAACCAAACATTAACAAAATTTGCAAAAATATGCAAGACAGTACCTGCTTTTCTCACCATTGTTTTGGGAGAGTTTTGGAAAATATAGTTGTTTTTCATAAGAAATACGTCATTTATGTTACCGTTAGTGTAATAGGTTTGTTATTGTTTTTGTTTATTTCATAAAATATTTAATATTTGTCCATTTCAATTTACAACATGATAAATATTAATAGATACAATCCACATAAACAATAGATCTTTGGAGCTCTTGATAATTTTCAATTGTAAAGTGGTTCTGAGACAAACAAGTTTGAAAATTACTACTCTTGTTTAACCTCTGTATTTTACAGATAAACAAAGTAAGTTGACCTATTCAAGGTCACTCAAACAGAGCTGGAGTTCAAACCCATGTCTTTTGATTCTAAACGCAGGACTTAGGTATGATTTAAAACTCAAGGAAAGACTTAATTGAGTGGCAAAGTGTGCTAATCTATTTTCTCATTTACCTATTAATAATATGTAAATAAATTAATAATATCCTATCTATTAGAAGTCCATCTTCTCAGATTAAACTAAAGTGGAGAGAGAAAGGGGGGTGGGAAGAGAGAGAGAGAGAGAGAGAGAGAGAGAGAGAGAGAGAGGTGGAGAGAGAGAGAGAGAGAGAGAGAGAGAGAGAGAGAGAGAGAGAGATGGAGAGAGAGAGAGGGAGAGAGAGAGAGAGAGAGAGAGGAAGAGGTTCTAGAGAGAAAGGGAGAGTGAAAGCATCAAAGATGAAATTGGCAAGCTGGCAAATTGGCATCATCTATAATTGGTTCTGGCCCTGTATCTTACTTGAAAATACATGACAAAGTCAGAATTGTCCCTAGCAAAAATTGTGTGAATCTGAAAACAAAAACAAAAAAGACAGCTTTCACTGTGCCTGCGAACTTAGAAAGCTCAGTACTGGGCTTAATTGAAATGCAGCCTCAGCTATCCCCTTCCTACTGTCCTGCTTAGATTGCTTTCATCATGATGATGATGTTTGAATGGAAAGCAGTATAAAGCCACCACATATTTTTTTTTTTGGCATGAAGGTCTGGCACAGCAAGCAGGGAAAGATTTACAAATTTGTAGAGCAGTAAACTATTTTTGTATTGCTTGTTAGAGTTGATTCACATACCTTGTGCATTCCTCTGATATCTACATTATAACAACTCTTCTGCATTCATACCTCTCACCATTGTAAGAGAGGCGCGAGAGATTAATTGTAGCATAAAACTCTTCAACAATTTGCTGAACCTTTGCATTGCTGACATAAATCTTTTCCCCAAGTGCCCTATCATTAACTTGAAAAATCAACCAGGCAAAAATCTTAGAGTGGGTTCATGTAAATGGAAATGCATACATGGTTTGCGACAACTGGAATGGGGAAAAGAACCTGCAGCAAGATTATACATTAAACTTTTCCAGAATGTTTCATCCATGGAAGATGACATTTATCCTTTACCCCGTGCTATTTAGTTAGTAGCATTTATTTTAAGTTTGAGCTTTGTAAAAGCATGAAAAATATTTCCATTTCCAAGGTTTAAAATTATGCAAATAAAAATTCATTTTCATTCCTTGGTTTCAAACAGAAATTTCATATCCAGTTTAGGAATTTAGGTTCCAGCTAAATATACTTAGATTTTCTTCCATTTTAAAAGTACAAATAGAGGTAATCTATTTTGAGCTTTTTCCCATTAGAGTTTTAATTACATTAAAAATCATTCTTGTGATATATAAAAATGGTACAGCAACTGTTTCATTTGCAAACCACTTGAGAGCAAGTACTCTTTTGTGTAGTTTTATCATCAATGCTTACAAAAAGCAAGAGCTTAAGAGATGTTTGTTAAATATGTCTAAGATATGAAGTCTTCAATCATGGACTTACTCTTGCTTACAGTATTCCACATGTGCATCAATTCTTATTTAAATCAGACTTTTTTTCTAGCAAAGATTAGTATTTAATGAGTTACAAAAAATCAGAGGGAGATATACATTTTCAGTATTGCTAAACTGGAAAGAATACTAGAGTAGAAGCTAAGAAGATTTGGCTTCCAATCACAGCTCTGGAATTAACTGCTGAAACTTGATTTCTTCATGTGTAAAATAGATAGATGAAAGATCAAAAAAGAGAGAACAGATTTTTTATCTTCTCAAAATGAAAAAGCTTTTGCATAAACAAAACCAATACACCTAAGTTGAGACAAGACACTGTTGAGTTGGGAAAATAAAATCCTTGCCTCAAATATTTCTTTTTCTATGAATTTCTATTTATTCATGTATTTTTAATGTTCACTTAATTTTTTTAGTTCCAAAGTTTCTTCTTCCCTCCTAGCCCTCCCACAACCATTGAGAACACAAGCAATATGATATCAATTATATATTTGAAGTCATGCAAAATGTATTTTCATGTTAGCCATGTTGCAAAAAAATACAATAAAAAAACAAGAAAAATAGAACGACAAAAAACATATTCTTTAATCCTTACTCAGAGTTTGTTAGTTCTCTCTCTGGAGAAAAGCATTTTGTATCATGAGTCCTTTGGGATTTTCTTGAATTATTGTCTTAATTAGAATAACTAAGTCTTTCACAGTTGGTTATCCTTACACTATTACAATGTTCTCCTACTTCTGCTCACTTTACTTTGCATCCATTCATATAAGTCTTTCCAGGCTTTTCTGGAACTACCCTTCTCATCATTTCCTATGACAAAATAGTACTCTATCACAATCATATGTCACAACTTGTTCTGTCATTCCCCAGTTGATAGACATCCCCTCCATTTCCAATTCTTTTCCAGTACAAGAAGAACTGTTATAAGATTTTTGTACATATGGTTCTTTTCCCTTTTCTTTGATCTCTTTGGGATACAGAACTAATAAGGGTATTGCTGGGTCAAAGGGTATAGACAGTTTTATAGCTACTTGATCATAGTTCCAAATTGTTCTCCAGAATGGTTGAACCAGTTCATAATTCCATCAATGATGCATTAGTGTACCTATTTTTCCAAATCCTCTCCAGTATTTATCATTTTCCTTTTAGTCACATTAGCCACTCTGATAAGTGTGAGGTAGTACTTCAGAGTTGTTTTAATTTGCATTCTCTAGTACTGATTTAAAGTATTTTTTCATGTGGCTATTGATAGCTTTGATTTCTTCTTCTGAAACCTGACTATTCATATCCTTTGATCATTGACAATGGCTCTTATTTTTATGAATTTGGCTCAGTTCCCTATACATTTGAAAAAATGAGGCCCTTATCAGAGAAACTTGCTGTATTTTCTCAGTTTCCTGCTTTCCTCCTAATTTTGGCTGCATTGATTTTGTTTGTGCAATTTTTAAAAATTTCATGTAATCAAAAACACCAATTTTGCTGCTAGTGATCATTCTATTTCTTATTGGGTCATAAATTTCTCCCTAATCCATACCTCTGACAGGTAAAATTTTTGATGATTCTTTGAGTATGATATTATCATTTGTGTCTAAATCATGTACTCATTTTGACCTTATCTTGGTATAGAGTGTGAGATCTTGGTCTATACTTAGTTTCTGCCAAGCTGCTTTTCAGTTTTTGCAGCATTTTTTTTCATCAAAAAGTAAGTTCTTGCCCCAAAATCTTGGATCTTTTGATTTATCAAGCACTCGATTACTATGGTTATTTACTACTGCAAGTTGTGTGTCTAATCTATTACACTGATCACCTGATATATTTCTTATACTGCTACCAGATTGCTTTCATGATTACCACTTTGTATTGTTTGATATCTGGCAACACTAGACCACCATCCCTCACATTTTTTTTATTGATTCCTTTGATATTCTTTTTTTTCCCTAGATCTGTAAAATAATTTTTAGTAGTTTGATTGGTATGGCACTGAATAAGTAAATTAGTTTAGGCAGAATTGTCATTTTTATCATATTGTCTTAGCCTACCCATAAACAATGCCTATTTCTCCAATTGTTTAGACCTGTCTTTGTGTGAAATGTGTTTTGTTCATACAGTCCCTGAGTTTGTTTTGCCATGTAGACTCCCAAGCATTTTATATGTTTACTGTTATTTTATTTGGAATTTCTATTTCTATCTCTTTTTGCTGCATTTTGTTGGTAATATATAGAAATGCTTATGATTTATGTGGATTTGTTTTGAATTCTGCAACTTTGCTAAAGTTGTTAATTGTTGCAACTAGGTTTTTAGTTGATTCTCTTGGGTTATCTAAGTGTACCATCATTTTATCTGCAAAGAGTGATAGTTTTGCTTCCTTGTTGACTATTTTTATTCCTTCAATTGATTTTAATTGTCTCATTGCTATGACTAGCATTTCTAATACAATAATGAATAATAGTAGTGAAGGTGGTCATCCTTGCTTCATTCCTAATGTCAGTGGAAGGTTACTAGTTTATCCCCATAGATAAGGCTTATTCTTGGTTTTAGATAGATACTAATAATTATTTTAAGAAAGGCTCCATTTATTCCTATTCTTTAAAATATTTTTTAATAGGAATGGATGTTCTAGTTTGTCAAAAGCTTTTTTTTGCATCTATGGAAATAATCATAATATTTTTATTATTTTTATAATTAATAATGGTCAATTATGCTTATATTTCTTTAAATAATGAACTAGGCTACATTCCTAATACAAATCACACTTTGCCACAATGTATGATCTTTGTGATATGTTGCTGTAATGATCTTCCTAGTATTTTATTTAAAATTTTGCACCAATATTCATTAGGGAAATTGACCTATAGTTTTCTTTCTCTGTTTTTGCTCTCCATGGTTTAAGTTTCATAAGCATAGTTGTGTCATAAAATGAATTTTGTAGGACTCCTGCTTTACCTATTTTTTTCAAATAGTTTATATTGTATTGAGATTAATTGTTTCTTAAATGTTTGGTAAAATTCACCCGTGAACTCATCTGGTCCTGAGGATTTTTTTCTTTACAGATCTAATTTATGATTTGTTCAATTTCTTTTTCTAAGATAGAGTTATTTAAGTATTCTATTTCCTCTTCTATTAATCTGGACAATTTGTATTTTTGTAAATATTCATCCATTTCACCTAGATTATCAGTTTCACTGACATGCAATTGGGCAAAATAACTCCTCATAATGGCTTTCATCTTCATTGGTGGTACACTCACCCTTTTCATTTTTGTTACTGGTAATTTGGTTTTCTTCTTTCTTTTTTATAATCAAATTAACCAATGGTTTATATATGTTAGTGGTTTTTTTTTAAATAAAACTAGCTCTTTGATTTATTTGTTAATTCAATGGTTTCCTTACTTTCAATTTTATTAATCTCTTTTATAATTTTCAGGATTTCCATTTTGGTGTTTAACCAGGGATTCGTAATTTGTTGGGATAGTTTGCCTGCTTCCCTTACTTTACCATCTTGCTTCTGCCCCCAGAAGTTAACTCGCATATTTCTGATATCATTTTAGAGGTAAAGGAAATTGAAACTAAATCATTTCTAACAGATAAGTGGTCAAAGGATATGAACAGGAAGTTTTCAGTAGAAAAAAAATGAAAACCCATATGAAAGATGATCCAAATCACTAATAGGGAGAAAAATAAAAATAAAAACATTTATGAATTTGTAATTAATGAACATCAAAATAACAAATATCTTAAAAGATGGATTTTATTAATGTTAAAGACATTTTAGAAACACAGGCACAGTTTTGTTGGAATTGTGAAATGGTCCAACAATTGGGGCAATTTGAACAATTTGGAATTATTTTAGAAAAGTTCTTAGAATGTTTATGCCTTTCAATCCAGGGATCTCATTAGTAGGCACATAACCCAAAGCAGGAAAAGAAAGGCAGAAATTCCTCATGTATATGAGAATATTCAAAGTGACACTTTTTGTAAGAGTGAAAAATGAAAATAAAGTATGGGTCACTTAATTGGGTATTACCTGAACAAATTGTGTTATATAAACATGATGGAAAATTCTGTTGCAGCAAAATGGATAGAGGACCAATCTTGGAATCAGAAAGACTTGTGGTCAAGTGCTTCCTGTGACACATTTATTGTGTGACTATAGCAAAATTATTTATTAAAAGAGATAATAATTAAAAAGGACTAGCACTCTGCCTGGAACATATAAATAAATATATTTTATATTTTTAATAAATTAATCATATAAATGCTTATTCCCTTCCTCCTTCCCTTTCTAGTTAATCTCTCAATGTCTTAGATAAGTCTCCAGAATGGTAAATCATAGATGTTATATAGCAAAGAAGCTATCAGCATTGGTAGAAGGGTTTGCACCCACTGAATTCCCTATACTGATGAAGTCACAGGTCCAGACCAAAGCATGGGTGGGGGGGATTAAAGGAGGAATTCAGAAGTTCATAAATTTTGTGTAAACTGAGGCAACAATAAAAGGAGAGTGAATAAGTCATTCTAAATAATGACTATAGTAAGAACTACTCAGGTTACACACAATGGTCAATCTTGACTCTAGAAGGAGGAGGGAAGAAACATTTCTTCAGTGCCTTCTATGTTTCAGGCATTGGGCTTGGCACTTTACAAATATCTCATTTGATCCGCACGCCAATCCTATGAGGTTGCAATTATAATCATCCCCATCTTAACATCCTAGAGAATCCTGTGAATTGATCTTGCTGCCTCAAGTCTCCTTCCATTCCAGTCCTTTCTCCACTCAGCCATCACTCATATCCTCTTAAAGTGGAGATTTGAGAATGTCATCCTCATCCTTCCCTCATTCCCCCACCATCCCACCTCTGTGGACTCTGCCACAGTAAACAAATTCCAGTGCATCTCTGTTACTTCAGGGATCAAACATAAAATCCTGGTTTTAGCTTTTAAAGTTCTTCCTAACATGGCCCTGTGGCTAGTCACTTTATACTTTACTCCTTTCCACAAACTCCATGATCCAGATACACTGGCCTGGTTGTGTTCTTCACACATGACTCTGTATCTATGCCCTGTGGCTATCCCTCACGTCTGGAAAGCTTTCCTTTCTCACTTCAGCACAGACTGACTATTGACTAACCTTGGACAAATTACTTAACCTCTCTAGGCCTCAGTTTCCTTAACTGTAAAATGAGGGAGTTGGAGTCTATGGTCTTTAAAATCTCTTCCATAGCTAAATGTGTGAACCAGGAATTCAACACCTTGGGGAATGAAAGTTTTAATAAAACAAGATTGCAATGAAAAGTTTTAATTAGACTTGAAGCCAAACTTGATAAATAAGCTAGGTATTTACTCATGATTCTACTCTAGCTGAAGTCTAAAATTATATGTACTATCTCAATATTTAATATGTCTTCTTGAAACAAATTCTAAAATGAATTTTATAAGATGCAGTTCATTTTAAAAAAATGTTTGAATGATTATGTAATGAAGAATGTTAAAACCTCGAAATGACTTGGATCCAAGTAAAAAGGCCTGAAGGTATTATTCGGTTCCTTTAATTATTCACAAAATTAATATTTATTGATTGACTCTAGGGTATATAGCACTGTATTAAAAATTATAGGACGGGGCTACAGAAAGAGAAAAGCAGCCTAGACCTTTAGTATATACTCAGAACAAAAAAATCAAACAATAATCAAAGTATATTTCAGTGAGCAATATATAGACCATCATCAAGAAATCACAACATATATACATGTTTTGATCTGAGAGCTAATGTCCATATATTGAAAGGAAAAAAAAGAACAATTAAAAATTCATGTTTAGAGAGTCCCTTTAATGATTGCCAAAGTTAATCATTTATTTGTTTTAGGAAAGACCTCTGCCTAGGATTTAAACCAGTTCATGACTGAACAATTAAAAATTAATTGAATTCCCACATACCTCGCATTTCACATCACAGACCCTAAGAGTTAGTATGTTTATTTGATGTTTTGAACATTCTCAGATTTTGAAAGTGACTAGGAAAATAGAATAACTGGGTTCCTTTTGAGTAACTGGCAGTCTAAGGGCTTTAGGTAACTGAAATGTAGTAAAGAAGACAAAGAGAGGTCAGTAATGTTACAACAATGACTGGTAATTTTTACCTATAGTTCAAGCTCCAAAAGGCATATATGACACCTACCTTCTTACATTATTCACTCAAACCTCTTTATACCATCTCTGACAGTCATAGACATGGTAATAAATTTGTGTCTTTTATACATGTCACACTTAACTTGTAATGCCTAGTAAGGTTTTTATTAGGGCTTTAGGAGGGCCATGATTGGACTGCCCATGTAAAACAGGTCAGTCCTTAGATGTCCAAAAAATGTAACATGTACAGGTTACCATATAGGTCACCCAAAGACACCCAAAGTGTCACTCTTTTGCCTTCTAGGCTAGTCTAACCCTGATGGCCAAGATTGCTAGCATACCATATTATTTTTTACTTAGGAATGTTAGATCATAGAAAACAAATCTTGTCACCAACATTTGTGGAAATTGAATCAGAATTGCAGAAAGTATCCTCCATTAGAAAATTCATAGTAAATATAAAGCCAAAAGTCTAAATAAACTGACTTTAGATGCCATTAAATAACCTGAATCAGAAGGATATAAAATGTTTTTAATAGCACTTTCACCAGTGATCCCATTTAAACATATTTTGGGTGTTGATATTTACAAGAGAAACCCACATTTGTACATTTGGCTTATTTTGATTTGGTAACTCTTTTTTGGCTACTTCCAAGAACAAAATAAGTATCCTTTCATTTTAAAGAAAGACAATGTAAAACTTGTCTATTCTCTTCAAGGAAAATAATAAAAAATATAGACTAAATGCATGATATTAATACTTAAAACTGCACTGAGACTTTTGGGACATTGTATATAGACATGTAGGAGCATGTAAAATACATACAGATATGCATATATACAAATACACACACATGTGTACATATTTGCATGCACACAGAGTATCTAAAACTGGCTTTAAGGCTAACAGATAAGCACTTGCCCCCATCTCTGACACAATCCTTGAAATTTGGAAGCATTTTTACAGACATTCTGTGGTTTTTGTAAGACTGCAGAGCCTACCCCCTTGGGACTATCTTGTTTCTTGAATTGACAATTAGCAACATGAGGCCTTTGGGACAAACAAACAAAAGCCATTGTCTTCAAAACCAAAAATCTGGAAGCAGAGTGCCCTGAAAATTCTTTGTGAAGCCCTTAATTGTTGGTTCTAGCACGTGATAATAAGGTGTATGTGTTTTGAGAAGAAAGAATTTTGAGAATGCTATGGAATTTTTTCATCAAAGCTTTAACTATTACTTTTCCCACACAAGGAAAACAATTCCTTAGGAATGTATCTTTTTTCATTTCCTTTACCCCCCCTCCCCACCGGCCCACTGGACAATCGGTTTAGCAATGTATTTTCTCTGAAGGGGGAAAGAAGCAAGCCAAAAGTTTCTTCCTAACATTTGCCATATGCTTTATTGATTGAAATACCTTTTGGGCTCTTTGCCATATTAGAATTTTTTATAGCAAAAATGCAAAAATCAGCGTTCTTACCTCCACCGATGGTTTTGGCAGTGTTTCTAGGTACTGGAAACTTCTCTTAGTTACTACTGATTTGTTTATTGAAAAATATGAACGTCATCATATGACTTTCTATTGAATAATTGACAAAATACAATTTTACATCCCCCTTCTCCCCCTTCCCAAGCACCCCTTCTTCCAAACAAGCTTCTATTAAATTTGGCTTCTGTCACTATCTGAGCTGTAGGTTTCTGAGATCCAAGTTTGTGACCTAAAAAGGTCAGGATTGGTTTTTCAAGTCAATTAATTTGTGAAGGTGCCAAAGGTTCCTTGTAGATTCAGATGAAGGTCAAATTAAAAAAAAAACTCAGAATCAAATTAAGACAGAGATCACAAGGTTTCTAAAAAAGAAAGAGAAATTTCTATTTAAAAAAATATGAAAATGTTATGTTACCAATAACCCTCATCCTGATGTTTCCTGTAAAAAAAACTATTGTCCATTAATCCCAAATAATGCAGTCCTAAAACCCCTTAATTTAGGGAGTTAGTAAAAAAAGCATTTTTTACTATTTGAAAATTAGATGTCATATTTCCTCACTTTCCTACTCAAAGCCCTTCATTAATATCAAGAACAAAAAACAGCAATTAGCCTTTAAATTTAAAATTTCCTAAATTCTTTCCTAACAACAAATAATCTTTTTAAGATACAGGTCTGACCATGTCAGTCCCCTGCTCAAAATATTCAGTGGCTCTTTGTGTCTTCTAAAGTAAAAATACTAACTCCTCAACCTAGCATTTAAGGTCTTACATTTTAAGCCTCCATCCTAGCCTTCTAAACTCAATTCCTGTTGCTATCCTTCATACATTTTATGTTCCAACCAAATTAGATGTCTAGTATCTCATTGAGCTCTATGTGGCATCTCCAGTAATTCAAGTGAATCCCATTGTTGGCTGAGATGCATTTTTTTTTGTCTTTGAGAATTTTTACTTTTCCCAAAGGCTCTGTTTAATATCCACTCTTCAGGGAAGTCTTTGTTCCCCTCTATCCAACACTCTTTCTCTTACTCCTCAAAGTGTCCTAGAGCAGCAGTTACTTCTTGATGTCTCTTGTTCCTCGTGCTTCCCATATTGTATTTATATCTGGGCATGCATTTCATTTGTCCAGGATAGTGTCAATTCCTAGAAGACAATGGCTATTTTACGCAATCCTAGAATTTTGAGTTAGAATAACAGCCCCTACCATAGTTCTTTGCATGTTTCCTTTGTAACTAACTATACATACATACATGTATACACACATATGTATATATGTAACTATGTATACATGTATATATGTGTGTATATATATACACATACATATGTATATATACATACACATACATATATACATATACATACACACATAAATGTATACATACATACATACATACATATATGTACTCACACACACACAATCCTAGAATTTAGAGTTAGAGTTCCAGCCCCTACCACAGATATTTGCAGGTTTCCTTTATAACTAACTATATATGTATGTGTGTATACAAACATACACATGCATATACATACATATGTATATATGTGACTATATACATGAATATGTAACTATATATATGAATATGTAACTATATATGAATATGTAACTATATATATGAATATGTAACTATATATATGCATATGTATATACATACACACATTTTTTTTCTGTTGTTGTTATCATTGAGTTGTTTCAGTCATGTCTGACTCTCCATGCCTTCATTCAGGATTTTCTTAGTAGACATATTAGAGTGGTTTGCCATTTCTTTATTGAGCTCGTTTTACAGATGAAGAAACTGAGGCAGGCCATTGTTAAGTGACTTGCCCAGGGTCACACAGCTAGTAAGTATCTGAGGCTAGATTTGAACTCAGAAATGTGAGTCTTCCTAACTCCAGGCCTGGCACTCTATCCACTGTGCCACCTAGCTGCCTCAGTTCTTTGCATTTAGTAGGCATTCAATAAATACTTGTTGGATTGAATTAAGTAAACTTTAGTGTCAAAAGCTTTGCAATATATCAAACATTATTATTTATTAAAACCAAATGCAAACTGATATTCATTGCCTTTTATGATCTGCCCTTTGCCTACCTTAAGAGTTTGAACTCCCATTCTTCCATCACATGAACCCTCTGCTCTAATCAAATTTGTCTACTCACTTTTCCTCTAACCCTGATTCTTCATCTGGACTATATTCTGTTGTGCCACTATGGCATTGCTTTACCCTTCAAATCAGTAATCCCAGTATGGAGTCACACTGTCTGGATTGATGAGAGTCTACTATACCAAACCAGCCCAGACTCAACCACGGTGCTTCTTCATCCCCATCATCTCCTACCCTTTCCCCCATAATCTTTCACCTTCCACTTACTACTTTGGAAAGTATAATATAAATATGACTAATTATTGCTTCTGGAATAGGTATACAAATTGCCTCCCCTGCATTCCACTAACCATCTCTGTGACTTTCCCAATGAGAACACTCTTCCTTAGCAACCATCCCCCTATTTGTGTTGTATCCCTCTTTTAGAATAAGATTGTCTTGAGGGAAGGAACTGTTTTGCTTTTAGATTTGTATCTCCAAAAGTTAGCACACTGCCTAGCACATAGTATGGCTTAATAAATGCTTATTCATCCATTTTTTTCAGAATGTCACATTCATTCTTATTCCAATGAATTTCCCCAGGCTAAGTCTAAATTGTTAGATTCTCTGAACCAGAGTTCATATGCCATTCCCAACAGAAAGTCACCCCAGTCAGAAATTAATTAATAAATTCAAATTAAAGAAACACGCATAAAGTATATTCTGTGAACAAAGCTCTATACTAGGTTCTTAGGATATAACTTTGGGTAATTCACTTAACCTCTGTGGATCTCAGTTTCTTTGTATGTAAAATTGGGAGTGGAACTAGACAGTCACTGAGATACCTTCCAGCTCTAACTTTATGGTCCCCTATGAGATAATCCTTGCTCCCAAGACATAATCTAATAAGGGACATAATTCATGTACATAAATAAGTCCCTAGTTCTTCTGAACTCCTATGTTACTTAATGTATACACTACTAATAATATGCTTATCATGCTTTTGTAGTTATTTTTGTCTCCTACCTGAGGGGTCAAATTGGATTGGTAAACATGGGCCAATTCTATGTTCTTTGAGAAACCACAGCTTCAGCCAAAAGCCTTGAGAAAAGAATGGCTTGGGCTTCATTCATATCCCCAGTGCTTAGCACAGTACCTGGCACAGAGAAAGCACTTAATAAATGCTTGTGGACTTCATAACTTACCTTGGCTTTCTTGGGGGGAATCCACTGGGCAAAAGATATAGAGTATGTCAGTCATAGATCTACAAAGAAATGTGAAAAAATTTACAGCATACAGTTACTCTAACATGTGATAGGTCAAGGATCTTAGGAGAGGGCCACAATTCATTTGAGGGCTGAATCATATCCGATCATTTTTCAGTCATGTTTGATTCTATATACCCCGATTTGGGATTTCCTTGGCAAAGATACTGGAGTCGTTTGCCATTTCCTTCTATAGCTGTATTGTTAATGCATTTTTGATTAATGCGAAGATCTTTCTCATCCATTAATAGGCCCATGTGACCTACTTCAGTCACATGGAAGCCTAACTTACACGAGTTTGATTCACAGGAGCCTGGGTTACGAGGGTTGTGATGCCCTCGGACCCTGAAGAAGTGTATGTATTAGCATTATGGGTTAGCATTTTGCTTTGGCTTTCATTCATGGGAAAAGTGTGTGATGTGGCCAGATGAGATTCTAGGTAGCCATTAAGAAGCCTCTTCAGCTTTGAAAAACCCAGGTGTTGGTGCTTCTCTCTCTGATAACTACGTATGTACTGCTTTTGGTCAGACAGTTGGAAGCCCTGTCCGTTGGTCTTTGCTGTTTGTATTTGCTCTGTTTATATAATTTCTGCTTGTAATTTCTGTTTGTGTTTTTTCTGAAGGTGAGGGTGCTGAGTAATCTGTCTGACCAAAGAATTGCATAGTTACCAGAGAGAGAGCCACCAACAGCTGGGTTTTCAAAGCCCGGGGGGCACCACCATCTACCAAGTCTCCTGTGGTCAAATCAGATGACATCCTTCCAGTGAGTGAGAGCCCCAAAATAAAATGCCAACCTCAGATCTTATATACCCTATTCAGGGCTCTGAGGGCTCAGAGCCTACTTAGCAAAAAGGTGTGGGGCCTGAGTTAGTGAAAGGGTGTGAGCCTGCTTCTAATCAGGCCTCCCTTTGTTGGCCCCACCTGAAGTCTATTCAATGGGCTGAAAAGATCTTTCATTTACATTTATATTATACCAGCTCATTTTATAGAGAAGGAACATGAGACAAACAGGGTTAAGTGACTTGCCCAAAGTCACACAGCTAGTAAGTGTCTGAAGCCAGATTTGAACTCAGGAAGAGGAGTCCTCCTGACTCCAGGGCCACCATGCTAACCATTGAGCCACCTAGCTTCCCTAGGAATTTCTATATAGCCCCTTTCTACATAAAACCTTCAAGGGATGGTTCAAGAAAGGAGCTGAGGCCAGGATATTCTAAAGCTTGGTAGTGAGTGCACACAGGAGTAGGGCATGAGAGAGAGGATAAAGGTATAGATCAAAGGGAATTAATTGTGATGATGAAGCTGCGCCCAAGGAAGATTAGGCTATTACTTGACTAGTAGTCAGTAAAGGCTGGTAGTCTGAAAGAGGTATCAGGGAAGGAAGAACAGAAAAATGTTTTGTCTTTAGTAGATGCTTTACTCTGAGAAAACCTAATACAAATAAAACTTTCAAAACTGTGCCCTAATTGGGTTCTGGCGCATAATTTAGAATGGTAGATTTAGAGCTGAAGGGAACTATAGAGAGTTATAGGCCAAGGAGCTGGAAGAAACCTCAGAGGCCATCTAATCCAATCTCCTCACTTTACAGATGTGGAAGATGAGGTCCAGAAATGAAAAAAGACTTGTTCGGGGTCACACAGGAAATAAGCTGGGATTTAAACCTAGGTCTTACCTTTAGATCCTACATTTTTTCCATGGCACCATACTAACCTGACTTTGGAAGTGGTCTTACCTTATAATCCTATGGTCCCTACTAAATTGTAAACTCATTAAGGACCAGAACTGTATTTTAGATATCTTTGTATTCTGTCTCTCCCTCCCAACTTCTATTCAGCACCTACAATTTTTTTTAATAAATCATTTAAAATAGTGATTTAAACTGGTCATTCTCTGTCTTAAAATCCTGATAGGCTCTGAAAGTGTAAAACAACTAAGCAAGATGTAAACACTATATTGTTTTTTCTTTAGACCTATGCTGTTGTTTTGAGAGGCTAGATCCACTAGTCACTAAGTAATCCAGTTGTATAGACACACTCCCTAAGGTGTGTTGGAAAGGAACTTTGATCACCATGTGTGGAGCAAAGATGAGCATAGTTCTAACAAACCCTTCTGCTTTTTTTTTCTTTTTTTAGTAAGTAGGCAGATAAAGACAAACACCCGATTATCTTTGGCTACAAGATGTCAGTTCATTCCACAGCTCAGAGCCTGTTTCCTTACTGGTAAAGTGGGGATAATGTGACATATAATGTTTACCCTTTGTTGTTTAGGGTTTTTCTGAGCCTCAAAGGAGATAAGATACCAAAAGTACTTTTGTAAACTTTGAAGATCTCTGTAGGTGTTGGAGCTTGCTTGTGGCTCAAAGGTCATCTCAAGGTCTGGTACATCTGAGTTCAAGTCTTGATTCTGACACATAATAATGTGCAAGTCGCTTACCTCTCATTGTCTAAGGTTATGTTACAGGTCAATTGTTGATATGCTTTCTTGCAGAGTTTTCACACTGGGAGTTCTCTAGGCTGATAAAATCACAGGGCTGGACCTAAATAAATGTCAGCTATTATTTTAAAAGACAAGCTTAAGACCCTATTCAGGATTGGGCAGGAAGTAACTGCATGAATGCACCTATCTTACCAGAGGATAGAGAAAGAATTTTTCCAAATAACATTAAATCTTAGTTCCTTGAGTCTGCCATTATCCAGCAGATCTCTGTAGCAGTCAGGGCTATGTAGGATTCCAGGAAATTCCAGGGAACAGCAGGCTTGATTCATGCAGGTGGATTGTTTTTCATAAAGTTCCAGCACAAGGCACTTGAGTACAAAGGGCTGAATATGGTACAAATGAGTGCCTAACAATGCCTGGTACAAAGGGCCCTGTGTCCTTGGTAAATGATTAATCCTGAGCTTTCATAAACAAAGATGGTCTATACATTCCATAAACAAATGTGTAAAATAGAAGAATTAACACCTTGGAAAATGAAATGCACAACATCAGGTGGCTCGATGATGGCCTTGGCTTAAATATCTGAGGAGAGATTTTCATTAAAATGTTAGAATGAATTGAAATTAAGAGTGGAATGCATAGTGTTACAACATATGTAAGGTGTGTGTGCATGCATGTATGTGTGTATGCGTAGTGGCAGAATTTGCTTCTGTATTCATTGGTGTGAAGAACTCTCTCAGTGTGGAAATTGTCTTTATCAAAACAGAAGGCATCTCACCCATAACACCCTCTCCCCCTCCCTCTCCCTCTTCTTCTCCCTCTCTCTCTCCCCCTCCTCCTCCTCCTCTCCCCTTGTCCCTCTTCCTGTCCTTCCTTCTCTCTCTCTCTCTCTCTCTCTCTCTCTCTCTCTGTCTCTCTCCCTCTCCCTCTCCCTCTCTCTGGAAGTATATGGATGTGTGTGTATGTATATGTTTGCATATGCACACATGTATATATACATATGTGGAGGGGAGGGGAGAGAAAGACAGAGAGGGAGGGGGGAAAGCACAATGAATTCCCAAGCAATTGTCTTTAATACTATAAATTACAGACAGAGGAGTTGCCATCTGCCTTGATAAAGGCAATTTCCACACTGGGAGTTCTCCACACCAATGAACACAGAAGTAAACCCTCCTACTATGTATAAACACACATACATATGTTGTAACACTATGTATTCCATACTTATTTTATTTAATTCATCCTGAAATTTTAATGACTAAGATATCAAAGCCAAAGACTGTCCTACAGTCATCTGATATTCTTCATTTCATTTTCCAAAGTGTCATTTTTTTTACTTTACACATACACATGCACACACACACATAACATATATGCATTCATATGTTATATGTATATAGTTATTTATTTCCCTCTTGTTTAGTTTTAATTTAATAGAAATATATATATATATATATCTCAACTTGGTGTTCTTCTTTCCCAGCAGGCACTAGGAAAGAATATTTCTATACCCTTTCCTTCATCATCCCTTCTTACCAGATAGAGCAGAGAATAATCCATAGTAACGGCTAAGGCAGAAATCAAAGGTCGTTATAACTATCCTGGGCATAGCATTTCCAGACTGGGTATACACAAAGAATGGCCATAAATAAAAGCAACAAAGCTAAACTAAAATATACAGGGACTTAGACATTTTCCAAATACATTTTCCTTTGAAGTAGTTGCCCTGGAAGGAAGTACATTTAGTCCAAGGATGCTTGCTCAAACTCTTTTTGGAACTTCTCTTTGGGAAATGCCTTCAAAGCCAATTTGTGAATGAACCATATAAGAAAATGAGTCTCACTACCTTACACTTTAACTTCTTATATGGGAAAGGTAACCCAGGAGACCTTTCATTTCCAGAGAAATCAAGTCCATTGTATATGCAAAGAAGTGTCAACTTTGCCAAAGACTATAGAGTCATGCAGAAGTTATCTGGGCCTTAGTGACTTATTATGGAAATTACTATGCAAATGCAAATGAAATGGGCCAGGATAATGATAGTGCTTTCAATCTGTCACTTGTGTTAGTCTAAAGCTTGTCACCAGGAATGTTAGAGAAATGGTGCCTTGGCTCTATAATTGGGAAATGAGTGGAAGAGGTCTTGCCTTCTCTACTATTGGCCATGGGTTTTGTTCCTACATATATAGCAAAATGATTAAACTATGTTCTTCCAGTCAATTGAGCATATGAGACTATATTAGAAAGGCAGAATTTATGATTTGAAAGAGAATCTCATATGTGCCTAAAAGATCCGGAACCGCAGGATATAAGGAATTCTCTAGGCAGAAGGCAGGAGAACTAAAGCATGTATTTACACTCCACAATAACAAGCCCACAAACCAGCGTCCCCATTTTGATATTTTCATCAAAAGCTTCCAGGCCCAATAAGTCCGCCTCACAAGCGTAACCAGGAGGCCACAGAGAAGCGAGATGGTATAAGGCAAAATCGTATACATGCTTCCCCTCTACGGTAAGAAGATTACCCACTAGCCTCCAGTCAGCTCTGCTACCGGCAGCTCAGCTTCGGCTGTAAATGTCTCTGGCTCCAACCGGAAAAGGAAAAAAGGATCTTCAAGCTGTCCTCTCCCCTCTTATAGAGTTTTTGACATCATCAAGCGCCGCCTGAACGACCAGGGCCAATTGGTTCTTGACTTGGCCCTTCCCCCTAGCGTAGACCACGTTAACACACTTCCCCTCAGCCAGCCCCACGACTCATCACACAGGAAGCTCTGGTCCTGCCCCGGAAGAGCAAGCCCCAGCGTCCAGGGAAGCTCAACGAGGCAAGCTGAGTCATTCAAAGAAAACAAAGTCCATTCTGGCTACACTCCACCCCTCACAATGTTCTAGGATGCACAATCCAATCATAATTCAAATTAAATTATATATCCTAGAACACTGTGATCCAATTATGCAGGAAACTAAAACATCATTCATAATAAAGCAAAACATATCATTCAGTGACATTCCCAAATATTGGTTTACGATTCAAATGTGATCCACCCCTAGATCCCAGCCAGATAATCTCTTCAATCAATCATCCCAAAATAATTATTAATAATTCAAATGTCCACCCCTAGATCTTCGTATCCATTACATAGGATCAATAATATCATAACAATACAACAATATAGCAAGGATAACACAAAATAAGTACACAGAACACTATCATCATTCCCCCCCTCAAACAATTGGGGCTCAAAATCTTGGGGTAATGGGTGAAGGTCTCATTTTCCATAGTTTCTTCTTGCTGAAATTGGATGTAGAGGTGTCCCTGCCCCAAAGAGTCCCATTCCAGAGTTCAGTTCTTTAGCGAGCTGGCAGGAATTCCAAGAATGCTACGTACTTAGGCAGTCACCGGAAACTGCAGGGTGCTTAAACCTTCAGGAGACAGAACTAGCGACAAGGTTAACTAAAACAGAGAACAAAAAGAGTAGGCAAGTATGGGCTATTATCCTTTAAATAAAATCATCTCCAGTTTAGTTGAAATTTCAGTTATGCAGAGATCCAATATCAGAGCCAAACTCAGATGGGAAATGTTTCTTTTTAAACGGAACACAATGAGGAAACTAAGCCAAGAAGATCCCACCCTAGATGGAGACCAGGATTGTCCTCCCAGCCTTTCCCCAGATGTACAAGGGAAACCAGGAGGATCCCATCCTAGATAGACTAGGATTGTCCTCCCAGCCTTTCCCCAGATGTACAAGGGAAACCAGGAGGATCCCATCCTAGATAGACTAGGATTGTCCTCCCAGACTTTCCCCAGATGTACAAGCTTTCATCCGTTAATCACACAAAGTCACCTTCCCTCTGAGTGGCTTGTGTCAATTACCAGCATCAGCCATACCTGTGGGGTCCGTGAATCTAATATTATAGCCCTATTCACGGTAAAATATATGGTTCAGGGGCACTATTTGGTAATTATCTTCCCCTGAATAGACAACTGTTACAGTGTTGTTTTTCCCATGGGCTATGACTTCTGCAGCCTTTGGAATATCATCTGGCTTCTGTTTTACCCATACCTTAGCTCCCAACTTTATTCTATCAATGGAGCAAGCCCCTTTTGCCCCTCTAGTAGTTATTTTGGGAGGAGGGTCAGTTTTCACAAAGGGTATGTTTTCACAGGGGATAATAATCACTTGAATTATCCTATCATTCCTACCAAATTGTACAGGTTTTTCACCCAAATTCTGGAGTGTCACAACAATTTCTTTTTGATAATTCGAATCTATCACTCCAGCCAATACATGTACTCCTTGAGCTGCTAATCCTGGTTTAGGTAATAGCTGTCCAAAATGATTCTTGGGGATTCTCATACATACTCCAGTAGGGGTTTTTCTTATCTCTTTCATATTCAACCTAAAATTCTCTATACAATGTAAATCATATCCTGCCGAACCAGGTGTTCCTGGACATGGTAGGGGGACATCTTCCCTCACAGTCCAAAATTCAATATTTTG